>NC_056666.1:110925647-111248862 GCF_018350195.1 Panthera tigris | reverse complement strand
ATACCTTCATAAAACAGCTGTTAGTAAGCTACTGGGCCTTGGTGGAGAAAAACCCTTGACCATGGGATCCTAAGTGCCCATGCATCTGGAACTGCTATCATGAGCTTGTTTCTGTTCAACCTACCAAGTCATTAAGTTGAGAAAGCTAAGCAGCATCCATTATCAGGTATAAATAAGAACAATCAGGATAAAATAAGAACAGTACAAGGATGCATGAGCATTTTTCATAAGCAGGTAAGCCAAGTCCCCATAGGACCTATCATGATTGTCCTAGCACCCCTCCCTGAGGTCTTACCTGTGGTGGCAGAAAGGTAAGACTCTCTGAAACGTAGGATAGGTAGGGTCAGAATGTGGATGAAATCCAGTGGTGGTCTTGAAAGACAGTGGCAAAATAATATCTTCCTTGCAGACAGAGGTGTACATTGGTACACCAAATCATCCTCTTTGTATATAGGGAGAAGGGCTCTGAGGTGGAAATACATACAGACTCAAGAGCAGTATGACCTAATGACCTGACTGACTTGTTAGGATCCCGTAAGAAAAAAAAAAAATAGACGATTAAAGACAAGAAGCTTTAGGAGATAGTATGTGGATGATAGATTAACTTACGGGAGGAGACACAGCTAATGTGCATCGGAAATCAGACAAAATAACTGGGTCAGGTGACACTGGAGCCTTTGTCACTGACCACTCAAGATGTGACACAATAGGCAATAGTGGCAGAGATGGAGGCCGCACATAGGTCCCACAGCATGTACTCATATTTACCAAGGCCAAATTGCAAGGGCTGCCCTTGAATGTCCAACTTTTCAACAACAGAGACCAATTCTGAGCCCCTAATAAGGAATTTTTCCTCCAGGGAACCATTTGGTAGCAAATTAGTTACACTGAACTTTGTATCTTGGAAGGGTCAGTGACTTATTCTGAGTACGTGCTTGTCTTTCCTGCCCACAGAGCCTCAGCCAGCACTATCTTGAGGTCTTATAGAGGTACCTGTTCCCACAAAAGTGTAATGTGATCTGAACATGGGATCCACTTCACAGCAAAGGAGATAAAGGAGTGGGACCATGACAATGGGATACACTGTCTACATTTCACACCCTACCATCTGGAAGTAGCCATCCTGATATAGCATTAGAAAAAACATCTCAGGGTACTCCTGAGATGGTACCCTGAAGGAGCAATACTCTGCAAGAATGGGATACTACCTTCCAGCATGCAGCATGCACACTGAATGAAAGAACTCTATGTGATGCCATTCCCGATAGAAAGAACACATCAGCTAGGTACCAAAGACTGGAAAAAAAAAAAAAAAAAAAAAGATGATGCTGCTTACCATCATTCCCAATGGCATACCAAATGATTTTGTACTTACTGTCCCTTGTAGGATTAGAGGTACTGATTCCAAACAGGCCACGCTCTCCAGGAGAGAAAATAAAGATGCCATTGGAACCACTAGTTATGGCTGCCACTTGAGCACTTAGAGCCCCTTTTGTATAGAGAACAGCAGGTGAGAAGAGGAGTCACCCTATATTCAGTGGTAACTAACCCTAATCAGAACAAGATAGGGTTTGGAAATATATATGTGAACTCAAGTGATCAGTGTGGACGTTTCTTGGTACTCCTTTGATCACGTGTGACTGTGACTGCACAGATGCAGCAATCCCACCTGAGAACAGTATAGTTACCAGGAACTAGGAAAAGCAGGTTTGGACCATATCACTAGGTAAGCCACCATGGCTGGCGGAGGTGCTAGCTGAGGACAAAAGAAATCTAGAATTAATAGTGAAGGCAGGACTGTGGCAGTTACAGTCCCGTATACATCACTGCATCAGTGAGGTTAGTATTCATCTCACTAACCTCTCTTCCACATTTCCCCCCAAAAGAGAGTCCCACTAGAACATATGAGGAGAGCTGCTCCCTCAATGTATATGGAGAAGTGTATTAATATGGCCCAAGACGTGGACTTTAGCAGCTGTCGAGTTGTACCTGTCTAATCTTACAAAAAAGAATTTGCTATTCTGCTAAAAGGAATGCAGTTAGGAGGACAGCTGCAGCCTCAGTGCCTTCAGAATTTGCCTCAGGTTTCAAGTTGAAACTATGATCAAGCACAGAAGGGATCCTAGGTCTAGTCATTTCTACTCAACATAGGATTCCTCAAGCAAACTCCTCTTTGTTCCAAAGTCCTCACTGGTTTGGCTGAGACTTATTTCTCTGTGTCATGATATGAAGCTCTTCCTGCCTCTTTCACTTCCTTCCCACTTTCTTCTTAAACCATCATATGTGAAGACATTCCATTCATTTTCCTTCCTCATCATTTTCATCTTTCACAGAAGATGGGCTCCGGTTAATTATTTTCACCCTTAACTCTGTCTGCTTCAATATCTGTTTCCTACAAGTCCTCATTAACACAGAACTCCAAAATGTGTTAGAAGTACATTTTTTTAAAGCTTATTTAGCATCAAGATAAATTTCAGCTGAAGGGCTTTGAACAATATCCAGTTTACCATGTGCCCCAAGTGGAAGTCAATTAGCTTTGCATTTTCTTGCTTTTCTCAATCCTGTCCTCCATATTACCAGTATGGAACTTCATTTCTTGATGGGTTTTTTTTTCCTCCTTTTTTGAAATACTAAAATTTTATCTTATTTTATTTCATCGGGTTTTTTCCCCCTCTAACTTGTTTTTTTGCTTTGAGGTTTTTGTTCATAAGGATATATTACTTCATTAACTGATTAGACTTCATAGTGATATTGCTGGTGACCCATTCTATTTTTTCAAAAATCACTATTTTTCTGGTGATTCTTCGCTAAGAAAGGGTTTCCTCTTCCTTTTACTTTTTAATAATATTTTTACATAGACCCTATTTCTTTAATTATTGTAAATCTTTAGGTGACGAGTCAGAGAAAAGTTGCGCCATATTCTAAGTAAAAAAGAACTTTTCCTGGTTCATGTGAAGTTCTTCATCAGAACAAGTTTACATGAGTGAGTGACTTATTTCTTCCTGGATAAAAGTGAATGACAGCTGTAATACTACTCACTTCTGGTCCACAGCCTCCGTTACTTCTTGAACACAGGTATGTCTTATACATCTGTGCTAGACAGGTCCTCCCTTATTTCTTGAACTCCAACTAAGTAGAGGGGAGTCTTCTACCTATAGACACACCCTGTTTCCATTGTTCAAAATAAGGATTAGTGGGTTTTCCCATCTTGGAGGTCTCTTTTACTTTGTGCTACAGTGATCTGCCAGCCTGTCTTGAAATCTGCACCCCTGGGGGTGCCGGGGCAGCTCAGATGATTAAGCATCCAACTCTGGCTCAGGTCATGATCTTGTGGTCCATGAGCTCAAGCCCCACATCGGGCTCTGTGCTGACAGCTCAGAGCCTGGAGCCCGCTTCAGATTCTGTGTCCACCCCCTCTCAGCCCCTCCCCCACTTGGGCTCTCTCTTGCTCTCTCAAAAATAAGTAAATGTTAAAAAAAAGAAAAAAGAAAAAAAAAGAAATCTGCATCTCTGATTAACATTTATGGTATTTGAAAATCCATTTTCTCATATTATGTTCTGTGTTAATGTTTCTAGTTTAATCAAAGATGGAGATTGTCTTTTTGTGTTTCTTTCTATTATTTGAGGGTAATTTCCAAGAAGACAAAGACCTAGAGCTGTCTACTCCAGTATTTTATTTTATTTTATTATTTTTTTTTAATTTTTTTTAACGTTTATTTATTTTTGAGACAGAGAGAGACAGAGCATGAATGGGGGAGGGTCAGAGAGAGAGAGGGAGACACAGAATCTGAAACAGGCTCCAGGCTCTGAGCTGTCAGCACAGAGCCTGACGCGGGGCTTGAACTCACGAACCACGAGATCATGACCTGAGCGGAAGTCGGACGCTTAACCGACTGAGCCACCCAGGCGCCCCTACTCCAGTATTTTAAAAACAAAGGTTTTTCTATTCATATTTTACACATAATGCCTTAGGGATAAGATTTTGAAACTGTTTAACAATGAATGCATTTTCTTTATCTTAATCATAGTTTTCTGATTCTCTCTATACATTAAACCAATGGTATTTATCACTTCAGGGAGAGAGAGAAAATGTCTCCTAGAATACTAAAAAATGGACTGCTCAGGTTCATGTCACAAATCTGGCTTTCATAAGGGTCTTATGGGACAAAAAGACTCCGTATTTATGCTCTGTTGAAAAAGAAAATAAACTAATAAGCAATAAAAATCTTCCTTAAGATACGTCAAACAAAATTTGTGGCTCTGATTGTGGTTTTTCCTTTTCACTATAGTGAAACTATAAACTATAGTTTATAGAGCATAAAATATATGGCATAAGGGAGGATTCCTCATGGTAAGAACAGTACCTCTAGATAGGAAGAAGTAAGAAGGGAGAGAGAATGGTAGGATTATAGGTTGTGAGTATCTAGGTGTTCTGCCTTGGGACCAAAATATGGGGTAGAGTTATGACAGGTGATGGAAACATCAACATAGATGTTTGTGTCTATGTAGCTATTCCTTGCATAGGAATAGGCAAGGGCATATCTCAGAAAAATTGTGAGATCCTTGAAGAGCCCCAAGATTCACCTGCCATTGTAGCAATGAGGAGAAACTCCAAGAGTAAATTAAAATGGCTAAGAAGACAGCATTTGGGTCTAAGATAGACTCCTAGCTCTCTGTACCTAGTGGAAAAAGAGGGAAATCCAGAAATTTCCAGATGCCCAGTACAGAAGAACCAAGACAATGGTGGGCTTGGGACAAAGAAGTTTCGTAGTGTGATGACCTTGAGATCAGAGACCATAGCAAGTCAGAAAAATTCAGGAATATTTGTCATTCTAACAAATTCTAAATTCTCAGAGGCTATCAACATAGGTATGAAGATTAATGGATTAAGACAAATCTACCAGGCTGTAGTTGAGACCAGCAGAGAAATACAGATAGCAGGAAAATCAAAGTTCCATCTCTCTGAAACCAGAGCATATGTAAGCCTTCCCCTATATCCAGGCACCGTGGAGGAAGGACCAGGGAAAGAGAGCCTGATCGCTAAAGGGAAAGAGAAGTCCTTATCAGGAGTGAAAGCTCCAAGATGACTTAAAGAAGCTTTTAACCTTTTAAACCTTAATGGACTGAATTATGCTTAATTGGCAAGGTTGTAATTTTTCTTCCAAAAAGCAGAGTAATACAATCTCAGGAACATGATATCAGTTATAGAAAAAAAAATAATGTTTTGATTTGTTTCTGCATGTTATGCTACACAAAATTGAAATTATATTTTACATGCAAAATTTTACCCTGTTTTTTCATGTAATAATTATTTTCCATTTTATTAAAACTATTTGTAAACATTCATTTTAAAGGATACCTTTCACGTCTCTTGCCAAACCAGTTTCTTCTGCCTCTCTCTAGTCTGAATTTTTACATTAAAATCTTTAAATAACCCACAGTCAGTTTTGTTGTCTTTTTGAGATGATCCAACATTTTTCCAGACACCTAACCAATTATGTCATACCTTTCTACGAAATAATTCATCCCTGACTCACTGATTAATGTTTCCAGTTTTTTATACATTAAATTATATGTCAGAATGTATTTTTAGTTAGACTAATTGTGCACATTTTCTGTACTGATTTAATAATTATAGTTTCAGAATATGTTTTAGTATCTGGGAGAGCTAATCCTGTTCACCATTGTTCTTTTTCATTATTCTTAGCTTTTTTCTACTTTTTATTACGAAGAATTTTGAAATCATCTTGTC
This sequence comes from Panthera tigris, assembly GCF_018350195.1. NCBI lineage: Eukaryota > Metazoa > Chordata > Mammalia > Carnivora > Felidae > Panthera > Panthera tigris. The sequence goes on along the minus strand of NC_056666.1, from coordinate 111,243,110 downwards.
AAGATTTAAAAGGAAAATATCATTGATATTTTAACTGGGATTTCATTAGGTATGTGCACTAATTGTTTTTCCTCATCTGTGGCATAGCTCTACATTTATATATCTTATTTTGGATATATCTGAGGTTTTGTTGGTTGTTTGTGTGGTGTGGTTTTTACATATAAGTCACACATGCTTCTTTTTAAGGTAATAGTTACAAAATATTACTTCTCATTCATTTTATAACATATCTGTACTAGCATATAGGAACTATATTAATTTCTTGCATATTTTTATGTGCACAGTAATTTACAGAACTTTTTTACTAGTTCTAACAATTTTATAAGTAGGTTGTTATTGGCTTTTTAGTTGGTTCTTATATCTTATGTAAGACTGCTTCCTAGTTTATGCTAGACTTGCCCTGTTTCCTTTTTGTCCCTGGGCACATAGATCAATGCTTTTGCTTCTGCCTGCTTTAATGATATGGTGCATTTTTAGCTTGCAGTCACACAGTGCTTTCTTCAACATGGGCCTCAAGAATGACAGTGTGCAATGGAACAAAACAAACAATTCCATAAATATGCATTACTTATAGTGTATTGATTAACAGTATCTGTGCTCATAAGAATCAATTAAACAAGATTATATATTGTAGTCGTTTCCAAACAATGCCCTGCAACTATAAACTATAATTTGTGGTACACAGCACAAGTAAAGTAAAGTAACAAAATGCACAAACTGCTGTGGTCCTAGTGAAAGACTATTGCTTCCAGCAGGTCAGTCACTAGCTTATAGGTCAGACTTGAAAATACCATCTCCCTTTGAGGGAGAAAACTCAGGCCCAGGTAACTGGTCAGATTTTGACATTTGGAAGGATCCAGCAAGTATCTTCTTAATTGTACCTACCTGAGTCAGGATAAGTGTTCCAGGAAAACTTAATGCCTTTAAAGGAAAAAGTATTCTCTTGACTTCATAATTACCAAATGGATATTTTTAACTGGATAAAGATTCCTTCAACTATCAAGTAAAGATACTTGAATGCAGGGGAAAGATCACTCAGAAACAAAACAAGAAATTTGGTATCAGCTTTCTACATAGGTTTCTGGGAATCAGACACAGAGGTACTCTTCTATTTAGGTTAGCCCTGTCTCCATTCTAGAAGAGTCAGGAGCTTGGGCCTGCAGTGTGTGCATCTCTAGAACTTCCATTGTTAGCAAAGTCCCTGCAGTGTTGTTGTCAGCTGAACTCCCTTTGTTCCTGCCTTTTACCTCAGAGCCAATGACCTGATGCTGCTTTCGCTGAGATAAAATGATATCTGTAGATATTCACAGGGGTCTGAGTGGGAGGTTCGACATCACAGTAACTCAGAAAAAGATGAAAAGGCGGAGCTAGCAAACAGCAGCACACACAAGCTACAACTTTATTTGGAATTGCTATAGTTGAACAACAAAGCATTTAGTTTGTATTGTACTGGAGTAATGGGGTTATTTTAGTATGTGTCCTAACTATTCCTTCTAGGGCATCAAATAGAAATAGATTGGTCCAAGCTCTAGTGAATACATTTGGCTCATAATATAGTTTGCATGTAAATCAAATTTATAGTTGCCTAAAATAGACCCTCCAACTGTGCAGAAGTCATATAAGTAGCAGTCAGAATGGTAGGAGTGCTTTTTCCCATTCATTCAAAAGCACATAAGTTGGTAAAGATTCACTTTTCAATTGTTATCTGTCCTACTGAGACCACTGCAAGGTTCAGTTTCTTCTCTATTACACTGGAATGATGCACTTTGCTGCTTTTTTAAATCCCTATTATCTCTAAGTGTGTTTTCTTATAATAATAGAAGGTGTCACGTAAAATGCCAGGAGGCTTTGTTAAATCAGGTTATTGTTCTTTCTCTCTCCTTTTTTCATTCTTTCTTTTTCCTTTTCCTTCTTTTTACGAGGATTCACAGGTATAGTCTTGCTTTATTCTTCTGTAGGATGGTTCCCCACTGACAACATTTTACCCTCCAGGGAACACCTGGTAACATTTAGAGGTAATTGGGATTATCACAACTGTGCAATCGTTGGTGGGCAGAGGCCACAGATGCTGGTAAACATTCCACGTTGTACAGGACAGTTCTCACAGTAAAGATTAATCTAGTCAATAGTGTCGATATTGAAAAACCCTGTCTATTGCGGCACCTGGGTGGCTCAGTTGGTTGAGCATCCAACTCTTGGTTTCTGCTCAGGTCACAACCTCAGGGTTCATGAGTTCAAGCTCCACAACAGGCTCTCTGCTGACAATTCAGAGCCTGCTTGGGATTCTCTCGTCCTCTTTCTATGTCCTTGCTGCTCTCACTCTCTCTCTCAAAATAAATAAATAAACTTGAACAAACAAAAGAAAGAAAAACCCTCTCTAAGAGAAACAAACAAGATTGATAGTGCTTATCTTTTGTGTGATTTTTAGAGAAGGTGAATTGACATGTTTTCACTCTGTTTTTGAATTTAGATATGGGGATTACTGTCATGTGGGGTTTTTATAAATGGAACTTTCCATGAAGTCACCAATGAATCAGTAAAATTCTTATTTAAAAAAAATCACTTATGATATTTGAGCCATTTATCTCAAGGTCTGATGTCACTTTTCTATTTCATATTCCCCTCTCATATATTGCTGATGTGTCTAATTGAAAAGATTTTCCTGTGATAGGAAAATACCACTGAAGTTTTTTGCTGTTTCATTTTTCTGCCAAGGATGATGTTTAAAACCATTTTAAGTTTCTGAATCTCTCTGAGAAGCATAAAGGTCCATGTTTTACTGTGATTCCATCAAGGTACAGTGAAGACAAGATAGTGGAACCTAATTTTCTAACTTTACATATTTATATTTTCCCAGTTACATTTGAGTTCCATTCTTTTACCATTTTTATTTTTCATTCTTATTTTTTATAAGGATTCATACAGAAAATACCAGTCTTTCAACTTTTTCATATAATGAAATTCTTCTGCTATGGACTGAATGCTTGTGTCCCCTAAAATTCATATGTTGAAACACTAATCCCCATTGTGGTGGTATTTGGAGACGGAGTCTTTGGGAGGCAGTTGGGCCATGAGCGTAGAGCCTTCGTGATAGGATTAGTGCCCTTATAAGAACAGAAAGAAGAAACAGGAGTTTGCTTGTGTGTTGTTCTCTCTCTCTCTCTCTCTCTCTCTTTTCCCCTGCTTCCCTCCCTCTCTTCCTCCCTCCCCACACCGCCACCTCTCAGCCATGTGAGGACAAAACCAGGAAGGGGCTCTCACCAGGAACTAAATCTGCTTGCATCTTGATCTACAGTCTCCAGAAGTATGAAAAATAAATTTCTGTTGTTTAAGCCACACAGTCTATGGTAGTTTTCTTAGAACAAACTGAATAAAACATCTATACAACACGGACAAGTAGTATGCGTATTGGCAGTTCAGAAAAAAACACTCGGTCCCAGACACAACCTGATCAAGTCAAAATGGTATCTTCATATGTGGAATGACTGGGCCATTCATTACACAAATAGGAAGACATTAAAAACTATGTCTTATGATACCTGTATTCATATCTGGTATGAAGTCTTGATAAATAAATCCTTTATCTATACCTAGACCCTTTTCTCTGGTCTCTAGGATTAGATTTACACATTAAATGAAAATTGCTAGAAGTCTTTTCTAAAACAACTCAAAGACAGGAAAATACATGTTTCTTTCAGAGACCCCTACTGGACATCAAATGCCCAAATGTAGCAACAGAAAGAAAAAGAAAAAAACATCAATATTTAAAGTGGTGCTTCCAACTGGAGATGATTTTTAAAACCGGAGACAGCTTTGGTTGCCGCAGTTGGGGCAGAGAGGGCTTGCTACTGGCATCTAGTGGGTAGAGGCCAGGGATGCTGTTAAATTTTCAAAAATTGCACAGAACAATCTCCCCCACAGAGAACTGTCCAGCTCCAAATATTAATAATATTGAGGTTAAAAACTGTGATTTAAAGTATAAACCAAAGATGACTGCTTCCAAAGACTACACTCTCTTTAATGCTGTCACCTTCAAAGCAAGAAATCAGACTAGAAAACATGCTTCTGAACTAATAATGACTTTTTTTTTTAACTTTCAGGGAAAGATATTTTGGATTTAGTGTTCATTATAATGAGAGCATAAGTTTAGCAACACGGAAAGCATGTAAATAAAGCAAATTAAAGGCTTCGCTGTGGGTTTTATTCTCGGTTTTGTTCATATTATTAGGCGCCATCCCACAGTGTACAGGCTCAGAAGGCAAAGTGGTCTTTCAGGTACTAGAGAGTGCAGAATACTCCAGAAGCAAATCCTAAGCAAATCCAATTCATAGTTACTCCAAAAAATTCTCCTGAGACTGACCCGTTCTTGGATTATACCCACAGTATTCTCTAAGGCCCTTCAACTGATGTGTTATGTTGTAAATATGGCAACAAAATCTCTGATCAGTAGTCCCACCGGGTGTTCAAAGCACAAAGCTTAAGTAAGACATTGTTAGAAAGTGGAGGAGTGTCAATAATGTGTCCTCCAGACTGAGATGACATCTAAACACTGAAAAGCAAAGTAAGCTCCTACACCAGTTACACTGAGTTTTATTCGGGATAATTTACTGACAGGAGAAAATAGGCAGGTGGGTGGAGAGAAGGACAATCCAGGGCACCACACAGCTATTGTCAGCCACTATATACTCCATCCCATATTCTTTGGCCCCATCTGGACCTTAATCCCCAGCTTTCACAGAGCAAGGGGAATGGTGGTGAGGTCACATGTTGTTATCCAAACTGGTGCCATCTGTGAGCCAGAGGAGAGAACAACATGGAGGGTCAAAGATGGGGTCAGTGTTGTCAGCACTTCTATAGATATAAACAAATAAAAATAATGAATTTCTAATTTATCATGTAAGAAATTCACAGAATTTGTAATCTCCTAAGAGGTAGTACGAAGTAAAAATATGAATAGCTTCAAATAAGGTTTGCCACAATTGAGCAGTACATGAAGAAAATAAGAGAAAAAAGTAGATTATAATTATGAATAAAGGATTATTAGGGGAAAGCAGATATTCAAGCCACATTATTGATCTATTATGTCAACAGCAAGGACCATGATAAGCATTCTGACACTGCTGCTTGTCCCATTGTGAAGCCAGGTCAGGAACCCCACTATACTGAAGGGATCATGGGTCTGAAGGGTATAGTAAAGGTATAGTAAGTCTTATTTCAAGTTTAATACATGTGAACTGTGGGGGTCTTTTTTAATGTTTTAAGTCATACGAACAAGTCACTTTCACTGTCGTAAGCTCACCATAGGTACACACTAAATACTTGCTGAGCATAAAAAATATTATTACAGATAAGATAGCTTATTCGAAGTAAAAACCATAAAGCTGACATTTTATAATTGAAACTCAAGCACAGAGAGTTTAAATTATTTTGCCAAAGGCACATAGAGAGTGAAAGAAGCAAAGCACTACTATGCTAATCAAAATAGAAAAACATAGTCATCAATAAATCCATCTCGTACTTTTTGCATCTCAGCTCAGATCTTTATATGTACATATATTTTTTATTTTTTTTAACGTTTTATTTATTTTTGAGACAGAGAGAGACAGAGCATGAACGGGGGAGGGTCAGAGAGAGAGGGAGACACAGAATCTGAAACAGGCTCCAGGCTCTGAGCTGTCAGCACAGAGCCCGATGCGGGGCTCGAACCCACAGACTGTGAGATCATGACCCGAGCTGAAGTCGGACGCTCAACCGACGGAGCCACCCAGGCGCCCCATATATTTTTTAAATAAAATCATACTATTCATATTGGCTTGGAACCGTCTCTTCTCACTAAACAATGCATGATAGATATTATTTCAAATCAATAGTCAATATTTCCCATGTGAAATGGGGAATTTCCAAAACATGTCCCAAAACATGTCATGAATGATGCCACCAAAACCAAAACAGAAAGAAAAACAAAGACAAAAAGACCGCCTCTAAACAAGTAAGTTTAGGAAATGCTTTGTAAACCCAGTAAAGTGAAAATGTGTCTACTGAAGGGCATATCAGGACATTTAGTATGTCTACGCACATTGTAACTATCCAATGCGACATATAGATCGTTTCATTTCCCAAAATTAATTGATGAGAAAAAAAAAATTTTAACTATAGGAGAGCCACCTATCATAAATAGGTAAAGCAATATAATACAGTGATCTGATTTTTTTTGATCATTTAATAGTTTTTATTGCATTTCTTTCTTTCCATTATTAGGCATTCGATATTATCAAAAAGTATCAGAATATATTTAAAAAGTGAAATAATAGCCAAACAGCCTGATTTATTCTATGATATACATGCATAGCCATGTATGTTCTTGTTTATTGTTGAAGTATAATTAACATGCAAGAAAATCAACATATTGTATATCTGACAAGTTATTTATATCACTATCACTTTGAGGGTTTTTTTTTCTATTCTGGAGCTACATATAACTTGAATCATAAAATATTTTTCATCTGGCTTCATTCATTTAATGAAGTTTTGTTTTGTTTTTAAAAATTAACCCAAGATAATGTTTACTTTGATTCTTCTATGTTGTCGCATGAATCATTAGTTTATACTGTATATTACTGAGTAAGAAGACAATGTAAGAATATACCCAAATTTTCATATTCATTCTCCTGTCAACAGGCATTTGTGTTGTTTCCAGTTTTTAACTATTGTGAATAAGACTGCTATGAATATTAGTTTACACATCTTTTTGTGATAACATACATTTTCCACTCTTGGGTATATGCCTGTTAGTTGCAATTCATGGGTCATAGTATAACTACATGTTTAATTGTATAACAGTTTTCCAAAGTAGTTGTACCATTTTACACTCTCATCTGGGATAATGTGAGAAATATAGTTGTTCTACATCCTTGCCAGCACTAGCCACAGTCAGTCCTTTTCATTTAAGCCATTTTAGTAGATGTGAAGTCCTATCTCACTGTGTTTTTAATTTGTATTTCCTGAGACTAATGACGATTAGTAAACACAAAATGCCAAGCATTCTTCTGAGCAATTTGCCTGTGTTGTATACTCAAAATAACTATAATGTAGTTTATTGACAGGACTGATAATCAGAGAGAGCTCCTTCATTTTTTTAAAGCTTCCGTAAGATTGTGTATCAGCTGCAAAGCTTTCCACACTCCCCAAGTAAACTCTGGGCACTTTTCAAAGCAAAGTGCCATATTTATTATAGAATTTATGTATTTCTTAACCATTAAAGATATGTAAAGCTCAAATACTGGTTTTATTAGATTCCCATTTTTTTTAATGTGTCACTGGACAAAGGTTTTTTAATGTTGTGCCTATAACCCCAATTACCCATTATCTTCATGGATTTTATTATGTTATTTTGCATAAGCACACCATTTATATGAACACATATCTAATTATAACAGAAATGGCCATATATATTTTTGATGCTTCTAAAAGCTTTTTATTTTCAATTTAAATTTTTTTTTAATTAGTGTTAATAAATTTTTTATTTTCCATCCAATTTAGTTAGCATATAGTGCAACAATGATTTTAGGAGTAGATTCCTTAATGCCCCTTACCCATTTAGCCCATCCCCCCTCCCACAATCCTTCCAGCAACCCTCTGTTTGTCCTCTATATTTAAAAGCCTCTTCTGTTTTGTCCTCCTCCCTGTTTTTATATTTTTTTTGCTTCCCTTCCCTTATGTTCATCTGTTTTGTATCTTAAAGTCCTCATATGAATGAATTCATATGATATTTGTCTTTTCTCTAATTTTGCTTAGCATAATACACCTGAGTTCCATCCATGTAGTTGCAAATGGCAAGATTTCATTCTTTTTGATTGCCGAGTAATACTCCATCGTATACATATACATCTTCTTTGTCCATTCATCCATCGATGGACATTTGGGCTCTTTCCATACTTTAGCTATTGTTCGTAGTGCTGCTATAAACATTGGGGTGAATATGTCCCTTCAAAACAGCACACCTGTATCCCTTGGATAAATACCTAGTAGTGCAATTGCTGGGTCATAGGGTAGTTCTATTTTTAATTTTTTGAGGAACCTCCATACTGTTTTCCAAAGTGGCTGCACCAGCTTACATTCCCACCAACAATGCAAAAGAGATCCTCTTTCTCCATATCCTCGCCAACATCTGTTGTTGCCTGAGTTGTTAATGTTAGCCACTCTGACAGGTGTGAGGTGGTATCTCATTATGGTTTTGATTTGTGTTTCCCTGATAAGTGATATTGAGCATCTTTTCATGTGTCTGTGAACCATCTGGATGTCTTCTTTCTTTCTTTCTTTCTTTCTTTCTTTCTTTCTTTCTTTCTTTCTTTCTTTAACGTTTATTTATTTTTGAGACAGAGACACAGCATGAACGGGGGAGGGGCAGAGAGAGAAAGGGAAACACAGAATCGGAAGCAGGCTCCAGGCTCTGACCCATCAGCCCAGAGCCCGACGCGGGGCTCAAACCCACGGACCGCGAGATCGTGACCTGAGCCAAAGTCGGACGCTTAACCGACTGAGCCACCCAGGCACCCCTGGATGTCTTCTTTAAAAAAGTGTCTATTCATGTCTTTTACCCATTTATTACCTGGATTATTTGTTTTTCAGGGTGTTGAGTTTGGTGATATGATTTTTAATTGTGCATTCCATTAGGGAGCACTATTTGAGCATATACCAACATGTATAATCACTTATAGATTATATACATATTCTACTGTACCAATGGATTGTGTATATTATATAAAAAAATAGAAAAAATGTGAATGAAATGAGTCAATGTATTTTAAAGGTCTTACTAATATTAAAGCTGTTTTGAATGTTTTGCTAATATTACCTATTATTTCAAAGCACTTACGGTAAACTTCACCTTCATGGTAATTGATATAAATATATATTTCAAATAGATATTAATTTCATTTTTTAACATATTTCTTGTGAGAGCCTGTTAGACTGTTACTGCTTATAATTCCTAATATGCCAGATAAAGAACTCATACAAGGAATTGAAAACTGCAACACAGAAATAACATAGAAACATCTCTATAGTGTAGCTCTCGCTCTTCCCTCAGGATCCGTCATTTGACTTAACATGTGACCTTCTGATTTATGGACCGAGTGAAGTTCCAGTATCAATGAGGACATGAATATTAATAAAAATATAATTAACAATTATAACATTTTCTTTCTGTATCATGTAAGTCACCTTGAGAATTAAGGCCATATGAAGGATACCTTTAGTGAAGTGGGTTGAAAAGAGAAAGGAGCAGAGGAAAAAGAGACATTCCAGGTAGACTGGTATTTCAAGTGACTTGAAGAAAAGGAGGCTGAAGTCTTACCTAGAAAGTCACAAATATCAAGGTAGTTTATTTGCTTCTGTGTGTTTGGTCTTAAAATGGATACATCTTGAGTATGCTAAATATCAAATATATGCTGGTAGGAAAAGAACCAGTGGAGAGAGAGGAGAAAGAATACAAGAGAGGAGGAGGATGGACGAAGAAAAACTGAATGTAGGACCAGAGTCTGAGCTATTGCAACATACAAATGAGAGCTTTCTTTCCACAATTAGGAGAGCAGGAGTAATACATGGAAACACCCCATCTAGAAAGAAACAGTCTGTGCTTGCTCTGCAGCACATCTACTAAAACTGGAACAGAAGATTAGCACAGCCCCTGAGTAAGGATGACACTCAGATTCATGAAGTGTTTCATTAAGAAAGAAAGACAGAGAACGAGAGAGAAAGAAAAGAGAAGAAAAGATGTGGCCTGATTCATGCTGTGTCAGGCACCGGAAATGAAAGCAAAAATAGATGAGTGGACAACAAAAAACCAGGATGATAATACAGAATCAGCACCACAGAAGAGATGCTGACCCTAAGGTGAATATCACAGTTTCTTAGTGTAAAATGACTCTGGAATGATTACGGAACTCAGTGAGGAGGAATCTGTAGTTAAAGCAGAACTATCTCATATATTGACAATGTATTACCAATTAGTTTTTAAATTTGCAAATATCTACTTGCTGTTTACAATGTTCCAAAAAAAAAAAATGAGCTGGATGCTGAGGATCCAAAATAACAGAGAAATATGCTTTTGCTCCCACAGTTTACATTTTTCCTTTAATTATAGTTACTGTACATATGAATTATTTAAGAAACTACACACAGTTAACTACCTCATAGTGTGAGATATCATTCTCAATTGAATCTTGTGTGTATGTCTTGAATGGAAAAGAAACAAAACAAAACAAAACAAGAACAGTGTTGAGTAGAAAGAAAAGCGAATGGTGTGGACCTTACTGATTTTTTTGTAGTCACTATTAGATGCCGTAAGTGGGCAAATTGCTCAGAATAGTTCCTAAAACTCTATCATCCCTTTGACATTGGAATATACCAATAGCTGTAAGGACACAAATACAGCTCCTTGTTTTTTGAATGTCCTTTCTGTTTCTCCAGTACATCATTATAAAAAGAAAACAGTGGGGTAACAGAAATAGAAATACATATAATCATGCTTCGTATATAAAAGAAACAGAGAACACATGAAGATAGCTAAGTTATTGACAGTATTATTACAAGATGGTTTCAGAATTTTCCCTTCCTTTCAAGACTGAATTTTAAGGTTTAACATTTGTGGTTTGAGTACCAATCGATTTCATGGATACGGCAGTTCCAACTTCACATGCTATGTTGAAATGAAGGTTTGAGGCGTATTACGGTTTCAAACAAATACCAAGGAGATAACAATACCTTCCTAGAGTCAACAGATCAATGTCAAATAAGGAGCACCAAGGAAAACAAAATAAAGAATCTGGGAAAGATAAAGACAGAAGAAGCAGGCAGAGGCTAGACTGCTACCAAACGAAGACTCCCCCTTTCCAACCTTAACAGTCTTCCCAACTGTAGGAAGACAGGGGTGTCTTGGGTCCTGAATCACATTAAATCTATCGTATTTTGCAAAACGATTCTCTATTTCAGGAAGCTCTTCAATGTAAAAGAAATATGAATTAAGCTATGAAACATTAGCATTTTTTAAATCACTAGGAACCTTTGCTAGAAATCATCACTGATTTTATATCAGAAGGAGGAAACATAATAAAGGATAAATAATTTGTCTAATAGTAATACTTATAAAATACTAACTCTTGATTAGTATTGAGGAATACTTGGGGCAGGAGAGAAAAAAAGAACAAGTCATTACACATTCAGAGAAATTACTTTGATAAATTTATTTTTGTCTTCTTATGGTAATATTGGCAGCCATAATCATGTAAGCTCCAAAAATGAGAGCATTCAGTTCAGCAAAATTACCCTGATTAAAATGGATATGCAAGAAATGTGAAACTACATGTTGTAGGAAGCATCCCTGTTTGTGTATAGGAATTATGTAGCGGTTTATATAAACTGGACAATATATAACCTGTGTCTAAGAGGCTCACAGCTCTGCTGTTGAAGTGCTACTTTGCACAGAAGCTCAGCCCACAGTGCTGCGTCCTCTTAATGACCTACACTCTTCAGAATGCAGCTGCCAAGACAAATGAAAGCACAGGATTTGGATAAAAACCCACATTCGCTTTCCAGCTGTGCCTCCCTGACCCATCTGGAAAATAAGAAAACTGTCCTTTATAAAGCACTTTGCAGTCTGACGCTTCTCTGTCATTTCTATCTCACCATCAGGATCTATCAGTGTATTTACAGATTGATGGATTACAATACCGGTAAGAAGTAAACTACAACCAGGGAGCCCAGAAATAATTAAGATCGTGGAAAAGTTTGAAGCAAATGAGACTGGTTTCCTGAAATCACACATGAAAATAACTTCTGTTACTACCTGCAAGAGCTTCATACTTTTTTATGTGACCTCCTGTTGCTGATCTCTTTTCCTAGGAATGTGGGGAGCCTGGGTTTAGCGGTTCCAGGAGTTGAGTGTTGAGTGTGGGAATGGGGGAGGGGAAATAAACTTTTGGCTGAAGAACAAAGTGGGATTGATGCTCGGGTCCCAGTTGAGGGTGTGGGAAGAAAGCAAAGTCGAAACATTAGGTCTAAATGGAGGGTGGAGTCCAGAGACCAGACATCAGGAAAAGCCTCAGGAATGAACAAGTAAAGCAGTCAAGGCAGGTTTGGAAGGCAAAACACAAGACAGATTCTGGACATAATGGATCCATGGCACTGGAATTCTTTGTACTGTGCCATAGTAGATCCCATGGGTGGGTGGGAATCATGAAGCTAACCTGCTCTTACAGCTCTAAATACGTGATTGCCTCCTTAGATACGAAAGTCTTAGAAATACAAGGTAGGAATAAAACAAGTTTTACAGAAAATAGTACTATTAAAAGAAACCTAATTTTCAAGCAGAAAAAAAAGAATTCACCTTTAGATGCTAAAATTAAGTCTCTGAATTAGTCCATGTTTAATAAATCAAATGTTGTCTTGCTTTAAAAAAAATCCTTATAAAAAAAGTCATTTCTTCCATGTTTATGGACATCAAAATGTATTTATCATCTTGCTAGGGATGATTATGGGAAACTTATGCCTCTTCTGCCAATGGAGATAATGCTTGTTATTGCTATGGCCTGCTCATAACATAATGGTTTTATTAATCAGGATAATAGGTTATACATCAATAACAAATTAACCCTGAAATATCAGTTTCTAACACAGCAAAAGTTTATTTCTTCCTCACATTACATGTCCACAATCAGTCAACAGAACAGCAGTTCCGTTTCATACAATCATGTAAGGAGAGGCTGACAAGATCCTCTCTCTGGAGCATAGTGGTGGTCATGATAGGAGACAAGACAGATTAGAGAAATTCAGAGGTTTTTCATTGCCTCAGCAATGAAGTTCACACATCACACCCATGCACATTCCATTGGCCAGAGAAATTTTACTGCTCTCACCTAACTGAAGGAGGTTGGAAACTTTAATTTTTCCTAAACAGAAATGGAAAGGAGAACTGGGTATTTGTGAGTACTAGTAATGCTTACTATGTTTGATATTTTAAAAACAATCATAAGATACTGGAAAAGCACCTTCTGGGAAAAGGGAAGGACATAAGAACAAACAAACCAACAAAAAACTGGGGACATGTACATAATTAAGAAAGAACAACCAAAGGATCTTAATAGTAATTTGAAATTAGGGTATTTCAAGCATTCCATAAGTGTACAGTTACTGAACATTAAGGTTTCCTTTAGATTAAAAAAAAAATAGTAATTGGGTCTAGGAAAAGTAGGATTTTTTTTTTAACAAGATAGGAAGGGATTATGCTTTCTGGAAACTAGTGAGACCAGAGATAACATTCAGAAGCTAACCTCTAGATGGAGCATACTAATGAGGTCTCAAAAGAGAATTAAGTCTATGCACATGTTCAGAACACCATTAAGAAGCTAAAAGAATGAGCCTCAATGATTCCTTGATGATTTGAAATAAATATTGTTGAGAAGGCAGGAATTTTGAAGGGCAAAAAGGCTAAGTTTTAGGTCAGAATAGGACTTCTTAAAGTTTAAAGAAGGGGTCCTTGATGGTCCTTCTCTTTCAAGTTACCAGAAAGAAGCAAAGGACCAGAAGAAACAAGAATAATTCTGATGAAAGGATAATAGGCTTGAGATTCAGAGAAAAAGAGAAGATAGAGAAGACCAGAAAGCTTAATCTGAAAAGAATTAACAGCACCATTGGGCCAATGGGAATCTTCTGAACTTGGATTCAGAGCTTAGTCTAGACTCTGAATTCAGACAGAGTAAACAACTCAGGAAGGGGACTCTTTGACCTAGGTCCATTTGCATTTTCATGTAGACCAGAAAACCTATGATCAGTATTCCTTTTAAGAGCCTTTCAAGCTTTTAATAATCCCTATTATTTGGAATTTTAAAAAATCCTTTCTATTTCCTTGTATTTTTGCAGTTAAAGCCTTAACAATCCCAGTGTTTTGGAAAGTACAGCTGCGAGGATATTTAAAACCCAGGCTGACTTGCAAGCAATGGCAGCCAAGAATGAGAATAAACAATCAAGATGCTTTAGTTCCCTGGAAGCAAAGAGAAGACAAAGGGATCTAGGATATAGGTAGAAACTGATAGGAGACCTTGCCCTGCCTTAAAAGAATTTATTCAATGTAGGTGACAAGAGCAAGTATTGCTGGGATTTTCATTTCTTTACATGAAATCATCCACTGCTCCTGCAAGCTACGGCAAGGTTATCAGGTAGAGAGCAGTTCACGAATTGGGTCTATTCCCATCATGAACACTAGTGTCCATCACAGATATTCTAAGCATATTTTTATTCCAGTATTCAAACCACTGATTAAAATGTTAATTGGCCCACAAAGTAACCTCTATGGAATGCCATTTGTCGTGTCTCCCCAGGCTGACACTGAACCATTGATAATATTTGTCAAAATGAGACACTTCAACCAGCTGTCTCTTCTCACAGCACATTCACGCACAGTTGTTGGTGAGGAATTAAGACTGTAGCAGCAGGGACATTAAAGATTAGGTTTGACAGTTCAGTAATAGGAATGCATAGTTTAGCTTTGTCCAAGTCAGAATGCCTTCCGATTTTAGAAAGAGGATGATTTCAGTTAATGAAATTTAATTTGAAAAGAGCTAAGGATAAAGAAAGGTGGAAGGCATTTTAAATGACAAGACAGGAGACCATTCTTGATTGTTGGTCATTGCTCTTCAAAAAGCACATAAAAGAAATAGAGTGTTCAATATTTAACAAAGAATTAGATGGCAGAGAAAATAATGTTATAAATTAAAAAGTCAGGTCAGCTTTTTGCCAGTGTTCAGAAGAGTATCTTGCAGGACACAATGGCTTCACTACATTAACTGTATTCCCAGAAAAAGGAATGTTAAGAAGGCAGATACTTTGTTTTACAATCACAGTGAAATCATGCTTCAAATGACTGTTGAGATATTCTACAATAGCATGTTTTGTTTTTCCAGCTTCCTAGAAATATGGTCCTATGATTGGAACAGATGTGCTGTT
Organism: Panthera tigris; assembly: GCF_018350195.1. Taxonomy (NCBI): domain Eukaryota; kingdom Metazoa; phylum Chordata; class Mammalia; order Carnivora; family Felidae; genus Panthera; species Panthera tigris. Next base: position 111,228,110 of record NC_056666.1, on the reverse strand, counting down.
CAGCTTTCTCCTTGACCTTTCCAGAAGTCCCGTAATTCAGATCAGGTAGTGAACAGCTGTTAAAATAAATCTGTCCTTGAGCTTGTGGGAGGAAGATGAGGCCTCAGACACTATAGCTTCTGACTTCATTCCTGGCATCATGGTTTAGGTCAGAGATTATAAACTCAATAATCCAGAGAATATGTCAAACACTCTGATAATGTTGAGAAAAGCCCATCAAACACCCTTCTTCCCGGAGCGGGTGATAGAGATGGGAGCAGCACTGTAGTTAAATGGTGCAGTGAGCACATTATTATCTGGTGCTGGCAGATTTTGTGTTTTGGGATTGATATGCACCTTTTCAGCCCCAAGTGGGACTTCTATACAGCTCTCATTATTTTATGATGTTTTGGGGTGATCTGTGCAACCCTAATATAATGAAGAAAGAAATTCTAAGTGAAGAGAGACAAGCTCCTGGCCTTTGAGGCAAAGGCCGTTTGAGGCACAGAGCCTGTGGTGATGGCCAGCAGCTGTACCGCAGGATGGAGCCCCAGGCTGTGCCCCAACCAGGACACTTCCATCCTGAACCACATTCCAACACAAAACTGACGCTGACCTGACCGGACAGCCACTGGCTCCCTCAGTCTGGTAGCGCATCCTTGTTAGAGGGTGAGGTGTCTTTAGACGAGGGTGCATCCACCCCATGAAGTGTATTTGGTAATGCCCTGAGCAGTATAAATAGTTGGTGGAATTTATCTCATTATTTTTCATCTCATTATTTTAAATTTATATTTTATATGCATTTTAAAGTATAAATACACAAGAATACTAGATTGCATATAAAATATTAAACAAGTGCACATATATGGAGATATATGCCTGCTCAGTCTGCTGTAACAATGAACATTTATTTCCCACAGTTCTGGAGCAGGAAAACCCAAGGTCAAGATACTGGCACATGTGATGTCTAGTAAGGGCTGGCCTCTTAGACAGCCATCTTTTTGTTACACCTTCACAAGCTAAAAGGGGCAAGCCAGCTTTCTTTGGTTTCTTTTACAAGGCACTAATCCCACTCCTGAGGACTCTGTCCTACTGACCTAATCACCTCCCAAAGGCCCTACACCTCCTAATACTATCAACTTGGAGGTTAGGACTTCAACACATGCATGGGGGATGGTGGGAAGGGATGACAAACATTCAGACATAGCACACATATAATATTTTTTTATTAGTAGGGGCACATATAATAAAAAAAATGTAGACGACCACTATTCTAGATTATACCCCTCCCCCAGCCACATGTTCAAAAGAAGAAAACAAAGATTGGGAAGGCATTACTGTCACAGTTAACTCTATAAAAGCATTCAGATCAAACCCTTTGATTTAAGATAGTGATCAGACTAATGTCATCACTGGACAGAAGGAAGAAAAAAGGAGGGAGGGGAGAAATAAGAAATGAAAGTCTCTCAGGTGACATCTTTCTTTGATAGTAAATCTTCAAATAAAAGACCCAGACCAGACAGCTCACATTTTTCATCGTCACCTCCATGGCATACCCTGCTTACTTGGGTGTGGACCACATTACTCTCCAGTGAATAATCTGTTAAAGCCAAGGAATAGGATATAGAGCAAAGGGTAGCATATGGGGAAGGGTGTGTCTAGTGAGTAGAGGATACGGGGTACAGAGAATCAGGAAAATGCAACTGCAGAGTGTGGTCATCAAGTATGTTGCTAGCAAGATGTCAGGGAGCAAAGGACAAGGACACTGACCTTATAACGGAAAACACGACATCAAGTTCAAGATCATAGGTTGTAAGCAGGTGGCCCTTAGACAAGTCTAGCTTACAGACATGATTTGTTGGGCCATAAGTCATTTATAAAATTTTGAAGTTGTAGATATTTATGGGAGATTTCACACCAAAGAAGGTCCACATTTCTAACTTCTCCTGATAAATGAGAGATCTAACAGCACTGGGTCAGTATTCCTAAATACCCCACCAGCAGCTGGAATTGAACTGTGTTCCACTGGAGAGAGAATAAAGCCTCTCACTTTTATATTACCGCCACCAGGACTGTTTCACACATCTACATTGTTTCCACTGTTATGGGTTCAGAGATGTAAGAATGACTTTTGGGAGAAGTCAAGGAGGCAAACAAAAATCCCTGAATAGTAGACCCATGTCATGCTTCCACCCCTTCCCCATTGCCTACCCTGTTCTAGGAATCAGTGATGAGGAGGAATCTAAAGCAAACAGAACAGATGAGGTATATGCTCCTAACGAATTTATATTCTAGTTGAGAAAAATGGACAACAAATTAGTAAATACAGTTCTCAGTGATACCGTCTAAAATATTTTGAATGCTATCATGGGCCAATGGCCGTTCTTTCTCTCATGTGGTATTCTTTTACACATATTAATTCCCATAGAAACCCATGATGAGGAAATAATTACATCGCATTTTTCAAATAGGAAATTGAGTCATGGAAATAAGCAACTCATATAAAGTCCCACAGCTAGTAAGTGAAGAAGTAATAATGGGCTCCAGCAGTCTGACTTCAGAGGCAAGGCATTTAACTCTTGTGCCACACCATTAAGTACTAAGGAGAGTGTTAAAATAGGCTGATGTGACAGGGCACCTACTTTAGATTTGGAAGTCAAGAAAAGAACTTTCTGGAAGTGACATTGAAGCTGAGATCTGAAGAATACAACCATGCAAAAACTAGAAGGAACAACTCATGTGAAGGACTAAATTTGTAAAGAACTTGTTCATAAAAGCCCCATATGAGTGGAGCAGTGTGGCTGTTAGCTTGACAGGAGAGTGAAAAGGACAGAGGAAAAGAACTGGAGAGGTGAGATTGAAGACAAAAGCCCAGGCCATACTCCAGGATGTGGAGTTTCCATTTTATGACAGCTGGGAGCCAGTAGAGGATTAGAGATTGAGAGGGGATATAATCCAATGTGAATTGCAAAAACATGGTAATGCTCACATTTACCAGGGCTCTTTATAAAATGACCTTAATGTAAGTTTTTACCTTCCTCTCCTGTTTTTGCTTCATACAGTCTGTGCTCTAACTGAAATTCTAGGAGCTAGTGCTGTGCTAGAAAATCAACTCTGTGGAAACAAAGCCCTGATCTGTAGCATTTGCTGGTTTCTGTGGTATAAATACTTCCACCCTAGCTGATCTTATGCTATCAACAGTCTAACAATCAACTTGTAAAGTTCCTGAATATTTAAGAATCAGCTCTTGAGAGCCAGTTCCATACCTATACCCCCAATATTTTAACCTTCTGAATTCACAAGGCCTTTACGGCGTATGACTTTTCTATATTCTGTTCTCCCTGCCTGTAAAATTTAACCATTGCAGGGCTGTGGTTAAGAGCAAAACCTCTGGCTTCAGATGGACTTGGATTCAAATATCAGCTTTGTAAACCAACCATGTGATCTTAGAAAAAGTTGTTAATTTCTTTAAACCTCTGTTATTCCATGTATAACATGGGAGTTATAGCAGTCCTTACTTTAGGATATTGTTACTGGAATCAAATGAAATAATATAACAAAAAGCACTTAGCAGAGTACCAGAAACATTATGTACTTCTTAAGCAACTTTATTTATTCGCCCATTGATCCACCATGGGTGCTAGCTAGGAGCTGAGAAAAGCTAGGAAGTTGGTAAAGTTTGCCATTTAATAGCCTATCTTTTGAGTTAGGTCTCCTGCTGAGTTTACCACCCCCCCCCCCCAAGATGCTTTCCAGGATACACATAAGAATCTTTTTCTCTCACAGGCTAAAGAAAGTTCTTAATGATATATGATGTATCTTACATATGATATGAGAACACACAGTGGCTTCAAGTATCAGTATCTATTTTGTAATAGAGTTTCTTGATAACAGGAAAGACTTCAATACTCTGATGGCAGAAATTTCTTGTCATAGTATTTTTTTGATATTGGAGATTTTGTAAATTTTTCTACACAGGCAACAACTTGAAGTAGATAACTAAGTCTTAGGCTCCACCTGTCAGATTTTATTCACAGGAATCCTGTGGATACTCACTTTCACTTTTAGTCGTATCAACACTAAGAACAGCTTTATTCATTGACTATTAAAGATGCAGGTTCTAATGACAGTTCCATTTTACCTTTGTGACCTTAAGTCTCAAACTCTCTGAGATATACCCCATTAGAATGAATTCAGACTCTATACCTGCTCTAAAATTCAATGATTCTACACATTTAACTATTTACAAATTCCAAAAGCACCTCCAAAGCTAACAGAAAAAAATACATTCGACACCATTCTTATGAGATTAACCTAAATAAACTTAGACCTCTATAGCTAATGAAAGCAGAGTAGTGAGTCAACTGTATGAATGATTTCAAAACAAAAAAAAAGCAAAACAAGAACTTATAGTTCTAAAGTTTTCAGAATACACAATTTATAGTCTTATTCAGAAGTCACTAGAACTGTGATTTATATTTAAGAAACCATCAAAGCTGCATTTTCCTTTAAATTCAGGTTTTTCAGATACCCCATATAAAAATCCTACTTAGAGGAATGTTCTAGGCCAATACGAAGTTAAATATGTGTAAAAGCAACCTGGGGGAAATTGTTAGTTTCCTAGTCAAATTTAAAAAGGTATTTTTATGTCACTAGAAACACAAAACTCATCCATCAGATTAGATGACTCTATTCTATCATTTCTTTAAATGTATTATGCCCTAGGGCACCTGGGTGGCTCAGTCGGTTAAGTGTCCGACTTCAGCTCAGGTCATGATCTCACGGTCCGTGAGTTCGAGCCCCGCGTCAGGCTCTGTGCTGGCAGCTCAGAGCCTGGAGCCTGCTTCAGATTCTGTGTCTCCCTCTCTCTCTCTGGCCCTCCCCTGTTCATGCTCTGTCTCTCTCTGTCTCAAAAATAAATAAACATTAAAAAAAAATTAAATGTATTATGCCCTAATCAATATATTTATAGTCCTATACCTTTGAAAGTTACCAACCCTGAAATATGTATCCAATGCACTCCAATATTTTTTAGCTCAGAGACTGAGATCACTATGTTCTATATTAATCTGAGATGATGCCAATATATTTAAGGCAATTATTTATTATTTCCTGAATGAAAGAAAGGCAACATGCAGACTATAATGTACCCTGAACAGTGTAACCAATGAGGCCACTATTTGTATGGCTGAAGTGGTTGTGTATCCCTCTTCAGCATCATGAGGGCAGAACCCCAGAGAGATGCTGGGTTACTATTAAATATTTTATATCAGCTAGTGAATAGTCACCACAAATAAAATCAAAGAAAAGTCTGTCTCTAATACATATTTCAGGTAACAGTAAATAATAAGCTACCAACATCACTTGGTATCTCCAATTCCTAACTGAGAGATAAATTATAAAATATATTTTCTGGCATGTTTTACAGCTCTGATGACAGCAAATTCGAATCATGAAATGAGCAATTTAAATTATCAATTACATTTTTCTTGATTGGACTTTGCACATCTATAGTCAGTTTGGGAGTAAGTTATCAAAATTAGAAGGGTGAAGGAAGCCAATCAGAAAAGGCTACATGACGGGGTACCTGGATGGCTCAGTCGGTTAAGCGTCCAACTTGGGCTCAGGTCATGATCTCATGGTTTGTGGGTTCAAGTCCCGCATCAGGCTCTGTGCTGACAGCTCAGAGCCTAGAGCCTGCTTCGGATTCTGTGTGCGTCTCCCTTTCTCTGCCCCTCCCCCACTCATGTTCTCAATCTGTCTCTCTCTCTCTCTCTCTCTCTCTCTCTCTCTCTCTCTCTTTCTCTCTTGCTCTGTTTCTCAAGAATGAGTAAATGTTAAAAAATTTTTCTTAAAATAAAAGAAAAGGCTACATGTTGTAAGATTCCCACTACATGACATTCTAGAAAAGGGAAAACTATGGAGACCATAAAAAGATCAGTAGTTGCCAGGAATTAGGAATGAGGGAGGGATGAATAGTCAAAACACAGAGGATTTTTAGGGCAATGAAAATATTCTGTATGATACTATACATGTCACTATACGTTTGTCCAAACCCACAGAATGTGCAGCACTGAGAGGGAATACTACATAAATTATGAACTTTGTGTGATTATGATATACAATGTCAATTCCTGGTAAGGAATGTGCATGATGGGGGAGGCTATGCATCCGTAGGAATAGGGGTTACAGGGTAAATCTCTGTTATTTACACCCTCCTAATTCTGATGTTCACCTAAGATCTACAAAAATAGTCTTTTTTTTTATTTAAAGGGGATGTTTAAAAAGTCAAGAATTTAACATCTTTCATGTTGAAAAATATGTGCCCCTAAAACAGGGACAAATTATTTAATAAACAGCTCAATCATCTTCTTTCCTTTGCATTATTTCCTTGGGCCTCTAAATTCTAGAAAGCAAAGGTTATCTTTTAGATTCTCTGAAACTTCCTATATCTCCTAGGATAGCATCTTCACATTCTGAACTGATTATGATATGATGATCTTAGAGACAGTTCGTTCATAAATTAAGCACTCATCCTATCTTAAATGTGCAATAATTAGTCACTGACTCCTTTGTATAAATAGAAATGCATGAGTGCATCTGTAACATATTCCTGCCTGGTTTCTAGAAAAGGAAGATCTTACTTAAAAAAAGATGGTCTTTTTCACAGTGATACTTTGATGCTCCATTGATCAACTGTGGGAGTTAACGGATTCATGTTGCTGGACAAAACTCTGCTAAATATGGCTGGTTACTTTTCTGCACAGAGAAGCTCACCAGAGGCCATTATAAGCTGCCTTTATATATCCAAGCACTTTTCCACAAGAGGCTGAGAAAAACTCACCCATCCCATAGAAATGCTCAACTTGGCCCTGGAGTGGCACTGAACCCCAGTAGGATTTAACACTGAGACCATAATATCTACCACAAGACTTTGAAGAAGCCCCAGCTGTGCCTGTTGCCATGAGTGAACCGGAAAGCCCACATTACTGAGGGCTTCCGGTGGTTTGACATTCTCTCCTCAGGCTTTACTGGAGAGGTGGCCACAGTGTGACTCAGCCGTGAGCTGTGGCCGGGCCTTCCTCAGTCCTAGGGGAAGAATCAAGGGGAGAGAACTGAATGTTTGCTAATACAACTGCCATCTGCCACCGTTAAGTCTGATGGTGACAGAGTGCGCGTTAATGCCAGATAGACAGAGAACACTCACCATCTGTTCATTGCCCTGAAATAAAATTAACTAGGTCATCTGGATTTGGAAGCCTATCTGGAATTGTTGACATCTATTCCCAACCTTAAGGATGGAAATTTTCTCCCTTCCTAAATCATTCAAATTACCCAGAGAAATATTTTCACTCTGATCCTTCTAGTGGAGAAAGTACAGTTAACAGATAACACATTAATGACAATTTACGTGTTAACAATGATTAAAGGATTCTGTAGCCCCTACCTTAGTATATTTATAAGCAATAATATTACAATTTGCCATCCAACTGAAACCTTCTAGAGGGAATAATGTCTAACAAATTTAATTTCAAGAAACATGCACAAAATCTATGTGGACTTCAGTCTTTGTTGATCAGCTAATGAGATGCAAATTTCTTGATTTCCAGGCACTCAAACTAGAAAGGGCAAATAAAGAATTGTAAGATATTTTACTCCTGGTACTTATTTAAAACATGTTTGCATCACAGCAAATGAATCTAGGATATGACTGAAGGGGTGGTGAAATAAACATATATACATGTGTATGTGTGTATGTATTTCCCCCAAGGAAGGGGCAAGAAAAAGCTTTAATTCAATTTCTATACAGGAAAGCTCATCTCTCTCTCCCTACCCACAATCTCTCACCTTCCAGTCACTTCTTCTTATCAGTCTGTTCTTATTTATTTTAGGCTAGCATTGGTCAGGGCTAGTATTGGTTTAGTAGTGAATCTCAGCTGGACCCATGACACAGGAGAGAAGAAAAGAAAATAGAATGATTGTTTTCAGTTATTTAGATCAGTCCTGCCCTGAAATATGGTTCTTTAAAAGGAAACTCTTTAAAAAATTCTACTTCCAAGAGCCAATTTACATCAACTTAGAGGAAAAGTTACTGTTTTGAAGAGTTTATGGACATCAATAACAGGAAATAACCCAGTTCATTTAGACAACCTGTAATGTACTGACTTGAAATAAATCCCCTGCAGCTATCCTTAGGTCTCAAGAGATTGAGTTTTTAAAATGACTTTGTGTGAGTTAGATTATTCACTAAGTTTGGTATTAGCAAAGTCCATGAGCAGAAATTTCTCTAGCCTCTTATTTATGCCTTAAGTTTTAAAGAATTTAAACAGAATATATTTCCAAACAATTACTAAGGGTATAATGAGTGATCCCCATATATTCAGGCTTAAGTTTAGAGCTCTGAAAAGGGCAAAGAAAATATACAATGTTATGTCTTACGGTCATATAGGTTAGATAAAGCAGATAACAGACTATTCATAAAAATATGATAAAAATAACAACTTGTATGAAACATGCCAAAGAAAAAGCACCTTGACCTTTCAATCTAAAGTAGTTCCCATGGGGTCACTTTGGTGGCTCAGTCAGTTAAATGTCTGACATCAGCTCAGGTTATGATCTCAAAGTTCAGGAGTTTGAGTCCCATGTCAGGCTCTGTGCTGACAGCTCGGAGCCTGGAGCCTGGAGCCTGCTTTGGGTTCTGTGTCTCCTTCTCTCTCTACCCTTCCACCACACTCACTCATTCTCTTTCTGTCTCTTTCTCAAAAATAAACATTAAAAAAAATGTTAATAAATAAAAAAATAAAGTAGACCCTATTATTCTCTCACATAATGCCTTATACTTTTCCTTTATAGCTTCAGTCATTGTTCAAATAGTATTTATTTATAGGCTCCTTTAATATCTGCGCCTCCACCCCACCCCCATACCTATGAGCTGCATGAGGACAGGGACTACATATAATTATATCCATTGCTTTATCTGCAGTGCCTAAAATACTATGAAACATAGTAGGTGGTCACTAAATATTTGTTACTTTTTGAAATACACTGTATTCACAGTCTAGTGGAAAATACTGAAAAATAAATGATCATAGTTACATTTTCCTTCACTAATTTATTCAAAAGTGTTTACTGAGCATCAACAATGTCAACACTATCCTTAGAGGTGTGGATAGATAAGTGAGTAAAAATCACATGATTATTGACCACAGGGAGCTCACAGTGCAAAAGATCACTATTAGATAATTAAACTCTAAAAATACATAATTGCAGGTAAATACATAATTACAAAGTGTAAGGTCATTATGAAGTAAAATTAGTAACAGATTTTATTTATTCTTAGGGGTTAGGGAATAAAGAAGGAATGCAGGCATGTAAAGAAGTAGGATAATTATGCTTTTAGAAATAAGAGAGGTCACTGAGGCCAGCTGGGAAGAAACAAAGTTTATTTCGTTGGAGTTTCATGCAAGAGGAGAGCTAGTGCCGGGTATTATTTCCTCCTATCCTTTAAGGCGTAATTATATGTACAGAGGCATCTGATAGCACTTAACACTTAATAATGTAAACTGTATTGGAATGACGTACTTCTCAAGATATTCTATTTTCAAATAACTTGGGCATTGAGTCTTCAAATTTTGTCATTTTGTCTTTATTTGTTGCTTTTCAAATTAAATATATACACATTGTGCCATCTTTATTTTTGCAACTATTCAATATATCACTAAGTAGTTTAAGAAGCATCAAGAATCAAAATTTCTGGGGCACCTGGGTGGCTCAGTCGGTTGAGTCTCCGACTTCGGCTCAGGTCACGATCTCACGGTCCGTGAGTTCGAGCCCCACGTCGGGCTCTGGACTGATGGCTCGGAACCTGGAGCCTGCTTCCGATTCTGTGTCTCCCTCTCTCTCTGCCCCTCCCCCGTTCATGCTCTGTCTCTCTCTGTCTCAAGGATAAATAAACGTTAAAAAAAATAAAAAAAAAAAAAGAATCAAAATTTCTTTTTTCAAGAAATTAACTTCACACCTTTTTTTTAATTTTGAATTTTTTTAAATTTAATTTTGATAGAGAGACAGAGCATAAGCAGGGGAGAGGCAGAGAGAGAGAGACAGAATCCGAAGCAGGCTCTGAGCTGTCAGCGCAGAGCTGGACGCAGGGCTCGAACTTGTGGACCACGAGATCATAACCTGAGCTGAAGTCGGCTGCTTCACCAACTGAGCCACCCAGGCGTCCCAACTTCACATCTCTTAATAAAATGCCAAATGATAACAAAATAGAATGGGAGGAAATAGTTACATGAACCAATTTTTTTTTTCCCCAAATGAACTATTTTTATGTTTTCCAGAAGAGGAACACCACTCTTTAAAAGAATTATCATGTAGATATGGCTGATGGCGGAGACATTATTTCATAAAGGATTTTTATTACAAATACATTAAATAGTTGGGGGAGTGGGTTAATTTGGAAAAATATTTCCATATAAGAGCTACTAATTTATAGAGTTTCTATTATAATTTTAAAAGGCAGCATGCCCTAAATTACCAATACAGAAAAAAAAAAAAAAACTGGTATGTTTATTTTGAAGCCAGGCCTACACCCTGTCAAAGCCAAAATAATTGGGCAATGATCATGAACTCAGTTTCAAAGCTGAGACACTGAGTGCTTGGGTTGTGTCAGTTATTATTTCCTGAATAAGACTTTATGCCGGATCCAGAATTCACTCCGTCTGACTCTCAGCCAAGAAAGGAAGTAGCGTGGGTGACCAAGTTTAACACTCGCTCTGGGGATTTCTCTCTAGCCAAAGCTAAAAGGAGACTATAATTGGGTAGCCAGGCCTGTCCTTCGCACATTCTGTATTTAGATGGCTTACCTAAGCCCATTAGACAGCAAAATTACTCTGCCCTATGCCCCTACAGACATCTGAGAAAAAAAACAAAACAAAACAAAACACTGGGGCCTGGGTGTTGGTAGTGGAGCCAAGGTGAAGGGTCATGAGGAGGGGGAGACAGCAAGGAAGGAAGGGGGCTCTATCCATGTCTGTGGGCTTGGGAGTCGAACAGACTAGAGTTACAACTCTAGTTCTACTGCCTACTAGTTGGTTGCCTTTAGTTAAATTATATCCCTAATCTGAACCTCAGATCCTTTAGCTGTAGAATGTGTATAGAGTAGTACCTGCTTCACAGAATGGTCTTCAGTCGTTGGCAGATAAGAAACACTCAATAAACCTTAGTTTTTGTTGCTGGCGTTATTATGAATTTTGTTATGCCATCCATGGAGAGGAAACAGGGATAAAATGGTGCATTTTCTACGAGGCTTTAAAGATGTCCTGTTTCTTTCTGCCATCTCTAAACCACCTCACTTCACCTCATTTAACCTTCCTTAATTTGGATTTTTCAGGTTAAGAAGCAAAGGAGCTATTAGGCACAGAAAACGTTGAGTAACTTGCCCTAGGACTAATCTTCCCAACAGGCACTCCCAAAGAAGTATTTCCAATCAGATAGTTGCCAGGCATGCCCAGAACATTTTTTAAAAGCAATTTGAGTAGGTCACTTGGGGGAGGCAAATTAAAAGAACCTTTCTAACGAAGTCAAACCTTGCTCTCTAACTAATTTTAATACATCTTTCTAAAGTGCTCTTGAAATCTCCAACAAGGTAAACAAAGCAAAAATAAGTATACCTAAAATGTCTCATACCAAATGTAAACAAACAAACAAACAAGTACAAAAGAGAGAGAGAGAAAAGAAAATACAAGCTCTTCACAGTACAACTTGAAAACTGATTGTAGCACTACATAGGAAATAAAAATAACCTGGATACACAATTTCCTTCAAAATAGAATTTGGGATATTGGATATGAAGTCATATGCTGCTAAGAAATGGGGGAGTTTTATTATTTCCTATGAAAGTGACAAGACACATGAAGATATTTGGTTTTGGTATCAGTATAAGCTTCCAGGGAAGTTTTCTAAAAAGATATTTTAAAGCTAAAAGCCATATTTACTTTTTGAAAAAAAAATGCAGTTTCTCTGGCAAGTAAGAGTAAAAATAATGTTCCTCCAAAATACCCAAGAAAGAAGGAAAATAACTTTTAACAGAAATGAAATTCACAATGAGGAGGGATGGGGCAAGAGTTTAAATCTTCAAGTCATTTTGAATTTGTCAGACAAAGGAGGAGTTTAAATCTTCAAATCATTTAAAATTTTTCAGACAAAGGAGGAAAAAACAAAGTGAACTTGTTAACATCAACTTTCCTGATTTTCTTATAACATTTTGAAAAGGCTTGTTTCATAAAGAATGTCTACTATTCTTCACTAAGGGTTTGTCCTGAGAGATTCCTTTTGGGATTCAGAGAGCTATCCATGCCAATATCCCTTACATGGTCTCAGGTATTGACAAAAGGAGACTAGATGCCTTCTATAATCCTGTTTTACTTGGAATTTTTATCCGATAGCCTTCCCTTCTCCAGGATACTATATCCGAATGTGGCAGGAACAAACACTATCCTTAAGTTACTCTTGGATTTCATGTTTATATGAATTTACTCAACTAGTCTTATTGAGCAACTACTATGTTCCAGGTGCTGTACAGAGTAAGTAGATGATGCTTGTAACTATAGAGATAGTAAGAAAACAGTATACATATTATGATGTATTTTGACTATAGTACTAGCAGGACTAACTAGCTAATGGATTTTATAAGGTGACTAAGGAAAAAGAAAGTCATCGAGGATATCTCCTAGGCATTTTGCATAAGGGTTAGATGATGGTCTCATGATATCAGCTGGAGAATACCAGAGAGGAGTGGGTTTGGAAATCAAAAGTTCTGTTTTGACCTGGCTAAATTTAGCCTGTGATGTTTATTGAATCGGCAGTCAGAGAGATGACTAAGGAGCTCATAGGAAGGCAAGGGTTAGAAAAATGAACTTGGGAGTATTTACCTATAGAGAACATTAAAAACTATATGATGGCAGGTAGAGAATATAGAGGGGGAAGAGATGAGGATCCAGAACCGAGCACTGAGACATTCCACCTTAAGAGAAAGACGAGGTAGCAAGGGACAATAAGAACAAGAAGGTCATGAAATAAGAAGATAACCAAGAAAGCAGTGGCCTAGAAATCACTTGAACAAAGCATATGAAGAAGGTTAACTGTGTCCAACTGTATAAGGTAGACTAGTTAAGAGGCACCGCTGGGTGCCACCAGATTTAGCAGAATGGAAATTGTTAGAGAGCTTGAGGAAAGTGCATGCACCAGTAAAATGGTGCATACTTCTTCATTAAAATGCTTCATTACAGTCATCATATAGATTAGATCATGAGTGTAGAATGCAGAACATAAGTGTTGTTCATCTCTGTATTCCTAGTGCTTAGGACAATATCTTGACACATAATAGATCCTCAATAAATACTCGCTGAATGAATGTTGACTATGGATTTTATCAGTGCTTTATTTTGTGTTTGCCACAGATAGTGTAACTCTAAAAAGCAGAAATGACACTGATGCATTTATCTTTGAACTACGTCTTACACATTCCAAAATATTTACATCTTCAGTTAGATTCTTAGTAAAAAATCTGTAATGGGAATGAAGAAATATGCTGATTGTAATTGTGACTAGAGAAAGATTCAGTGTCTCTATGAAGAACAGGCAGGTGCGCAGACTGACAGGAGACTGTGGAGGTTTCAACAAATGATCACAAATTCTCTCACATTCCTCTCTCGAGAGATGGAGTCTAATTTCCTTTGAATTTGGGTTGACCTTATTTATTTGCTTCCAACAAATATTTGCTGAGGAAGTATTACTGTTAGACTTCCAAAATAAGGTCATCATAGAAGGTAATACAGATGCTGTATGGATCTCTCTCTCAGGACTCAAACCCCAGAGCACTGACTCGTCATGGCTACCCTACAACTGCCATGATGGAGAGACTTCATGGTGAGCACCTAAAGATAGAGAGAAAGATAAAGATGCACAAGAATTCCAACTGTTCCCAGCTCAAGTGCTAGACATTCAAGAGAAGAAGCCCTCAAAATGAGTCCAGCCCATGTTACCATCTGACCACACTGTATGGGAATCCCTGAGGGAGAACCACCAGCCTGAGCCTAGTCAACCCCTAAAACTAAGAGTGATGGTAATAACTGTTGTTTAATGCCATTAAGATTAGGTTGCTTTGTTACATGGCAATGAAAGGTGGAAGAGACCACAGGAAAAAAAAATAGGTTCTACGAGGAAAGAAATAGGTTCAAATAGGAAAACAACCAAAGATTCTTTCTGATTGGCCTAAAAATTGATCACGTCAAGATAAGATTAGAAGAGCTGCTTGAACTCTCAACAATAGCCAAATTATGGAAAGAGCCTAAATGTCCATCAACTGATGAATGGATAAAGAAATTGTGGTTTATATACACAATGGAGTACTACGTGGCAATGAGAAAGAATGAAATATGGCCCTTTGTAGCAACGTGGATGGAACTGGAGAGTGTGATGCTAAGTGAAGTAAGCCATACGGAGAAAGACAGATACCATATGGTTTCACTCTTATGTGGATCCTGAGAAACTTAACAGAAACCCATGGGGGAGGGGAAGGAAAATAAAAAGAGGTTAGAGTGGGAGAGAACCAAAGCATAAGAGACTCTTAAAAACTGAGAACAAACTGAGGGTTGATGGGGGGTGGGAGGGAGGGGAGGGTGGGTGATGGGTATTGAGGAGGGCACCTTTTGGGATGAGCACTTGGGTGTTGTATGGAAACCAATTTGACAACAAATTTCATATATTGTCCCTCCCCTGTTCATGCTCTGTCTCTCTCTGTCCCAAAAATAAATAATAAAACGTTGAAAAAAAAATATCCTATAAAAAAAAGGGGCGCCTGGGTGGTGCAGTCGGTTAAGCGTCCGACTTCAGCCAGGTCACGATCTCGCGGTCTGTGAGTTCGAGCCCCGCGTCAGGCTCTGGGCTGATGGCTCGGAGCCTGGAGCCTGTTTCCGATTCTGTGTCTCCCTCTCTCTCTGCCCCTCCCCCGTTCATGCTCTGTCTCTCTCTGTCCCAAAAATAAATTTAAAAAGTTGAAAAAAAAAAATCCTATAAATTTCATATATTGAAAAAAAAAAAAAAAAGAAGAGCTGCTTGAATGACTCTTATTATTTTTGATTGAGAAAACAAATTTCTAACTTGACCAGAAGATCCTATAATATTTTGGTATTATAATGATCTCACAGGCCATTTCCAGGTTTGAAAACTGTCATGAATAAGTAAGAAAAAGAAAAGAAAAGAAAAGAAAAGAAAAGAAAAGAAAAGAAAAGAAAGAAGGGGGAGGGAGAGAGAAAGAAAGAAAGAAGAAAGAAGAAAGAAGAAAGAAAAGAAAGAAAGAGGGAGAAAGAAAGAAAGAAAGAAAGAAAGAAAAGAAGGAAAGAAAGAAAGAAAGAAAGAAAGAAAGAAAGAAAAAGAAAGAGGGAGGGAGGGAAAGAAAGAAAAAGAAAGGAAGGAAGAAATTATTTCTTTAGTTTGAGGTCAATTCATGGGTATATAGATGGGACTAAAAGGATCCTCTGGTCTGAGATGTTAGTCATGCATCTCTGACTAGAATAGTTCTTTGATCTCATGTTACTACCGTGATGGCAAACAAGTAACGCAAAAGGTATTTGTCAATCCAGGGAAAGGACAGTATAGAAGTGCGGTTTCTCTGGCCTCCCTCTCCCCTCCTGGTAGTACACTTTAAGTTCACTCGTGTAAGCAGCCTTCATATAGCAAGCACGTGCTAGGCCACGGATCCCAGAATTGTGAGTTTACTGCTTCTCATCCCCCTCAAATCTGGGGGACAGTTAGTGGGAGAAATGTTAATATTTGAGCCTCTTCATCATTATCATAATCAAGTTTCACTTAAGCTATGTCACCTGGAACCAAGAATGGATTCCAGATTTATGATTTCTTGTTTTGCCACAGTTACATAACCCCATTGCGTAACACTTACAAAACACCTTTTAAAATTCTACTTCTGAGCTTGTACTTCCCTCCTCATTGTACCATTGGGTTAATGAGATAAATGCTTCAGTGAAGCCACCCTGTCCACAACCTATCACATTTTAATCTAATAGTTGCCATGTTCATACTAGATAAGGCTCCTACTTTTATATACTGGAAAGTAATTCTACTCCCTTTTTACAAGCCAGTTATACATCTGTCCTTCTGGGCCAGACAGACCTCTCCCTCTCCACATTCTCTCATGGGCCTTTTCCATCTCCTCAGATGAGTTGCACCTTCACATCTAAATTGCTCCTTACTTACTTTTTTTTTAATGTTTATTTATTTTTGACAGAGAGAGAGAGAGAGAGAGAGAGACAGAGACAGAGACAGAGCATGAGCGGGGGAGGGGCAGAGCGAGAGGGAGGCACAGAATCCGAAGCAGGCTCCAGGATCCAGGCTGTCAGCACAGAGGCCCACGCGGGGCTCGAACTCACAGACTGTGAGATCATGACCTGAGCCGAAGTCAGACGCTCAACCGACTGAGCCACCCAGGCGCCCTGCCCCTTATTTTCTAAATGCCTTAGATACACTGAGAATGTGGCATTCTGCTTGGTCTATTTTCTGTTATTTGGTATCTTTTCAAATTATAATCTTCTTGATGGCAAAGTCACATTCTGTTGAATTTGTTCTTGAAACAGAGTGATACAGCACCATATTAAAATGAAATGTAATAATAATCACATAGGAATAATAATGCTTATCTGTCCTTTCTAATTTAGAAAATTAGACTCCTATATTGAAGCCTTCCACATACCATTCTACAAACCTCCTTCTCTTCAATATTGAAATTTTACCAATTAATTTTGAATCCTATAACTCTAGGTCCACTTCTAAAGAGACTCTTCTTTACAGAAGATAGAGTGTGGCTCTGTTAAACTGTCCTTCCTTTGCCTTTTCTGGAAAATGAATGCAGCAATATAAGAAGAAGGAAAACTCTATAGAGAACCAAGGAAAGAAACTAATCAGCCATACTTAATGATTTAGAAGAAGGGACAAGAAACTCAGGGATAAAACAAGCTCAAGTTTCCCTGCAGGCACATATACATCCTACGTAGTACTAGCTATTGGAAAATGTTACCAATTAGGTTAAAAAATTGTCACATGGAGAATCCATTTTATGCTTTGTGCTGTTATTAAGTCCACTGCTGTTTCTCATTCCCAGGATTCAGCTGCTGAGCCCACTGGCCTTTACCAGAGGGACGTGGTAGCTTTGGACAGAGCTCTGGGCATACTTGTTTGTATCCTAACGGCTGGCCATTAGATTGCTTGGTGAACTGTGGCGAGCACACAGAATTGTTTTTCACCAATTCGGTTTTCAGCAAAGAATCCCTTTTAATTCCCCTGTCCTGTGTGTTGCCAAAATTCTTAAAATACTGTTCATGGAGACTTTTTTTTGTTACCCGCCTTGGAGCCCAGATGTAGGAACCAAGCCAGTGCAGCTGGTGTAACTTGGCTGAGTCTCACAGATAATTCAGTGTTTGAACAGTCTTCCTTTTTTTTTTTTTTTAATGTTGTTATTATTTTGGAAAATTTTGGAGGGAATGTTTATGGACGTAAAGGTTGAGGGACTAGCAGAAATATAGGCTAAAGGTCTCATCACTCTTTCACGTAGGGACTTCATCAAACTGGGGTGCGGCAGAATCACAGCTACTTCTCAGACCCTGTGCCAACTTTGCCCCTGAACTGAAGAGAC
The DNA here is from genome assembly GCF_018350195.1 of Panthera tigris. NCBI lineage: Eukaryota > Metazoa > Chordata > Mammalia > Carnivora > Felidae > Panthera > Panthera tigris. Next base: position 111,210,427 of record NC_056666.1, on the reverse strand, counting down.
AGGCTCGTCAGAGGAGAGCAGGAAAGGGGAAAATATTCTTTTTGTTTTATCTTTTTTTCAAGAGACTTTGTGTCATGAGTATGAACATATTATACCCAACACCAAAATTTTAAAAAGCAAGAGAATTTCAAGAGTGAAAAACACTCATTCAGAAATTTCAACACAAAACCCAGTGATGTTTAGGGCAATGAATGTGATTTTACACTAGACTTTACTTCCGCTAAATTCTGGCACCACATTTACTACTTATAAAGCAATTGCATTTTACAGCAAACACTGTATTATACTGATACGGCATGAACATCATATTAATCTCTCTGACCTACATTCCAATTTGCATTCTTCCATGGAATATGATGATGATAATAATAATAGCAAGTATTGGTTGAGGGCTTACTGAATTGTGCTACGTGTGTTATACGGATTAACTCATTTAATGCTCTCGATAAACATATAAGAAAGGTAAAATTACTATCCCATCTAATTCCAAAACCTGCACCAGAAACTCTGCATTCAGCCACCTCTCTGCAGAAGGCATAGTATTGTTGCTAATATGCAGGGAATGCACACAACTGTGGTTGTGGATACACAACAGTACTTTGCTTTTGGACATTATCCACCAAGTACGTCACAATAGAAGGAGCTTAAGAACTGATTACTCAGCTATGCTGTGAATTCCTTTCCTCCTCAAGGAACACTATTTGCTTTGCTCTTTCTCTGCAGACTGACTAATCTAATAAATAAATAAGGTGATATTAATGACTCATAATTACTTGATAGGTATCCCTTCCCTGATTCATGTATGTTTTATCAGAAGTCATCAGTGCCTTAATCTCAGGGGCTGAGTTATGGCAGAAACTCCGTATCAGAATGGTTTGCAGGTTTAAATCTCAGTCGGGAGGTGTTTCACTGCCCTTCAAATGCATACCTGTCCATGTTGGACCTACTTCCACCTATGCAAACCATTAGCTCCTCTTTGAGACAGATCACCAAAATTTCCTTGCAACTTCTGGTATTACAATTCTCTATTTTTTTTAATGTAAGTAATAACTCAATCACAGTATTAAATATATAATGAGGTAGAGTACCCTCCTTCATTTGTTTCTACAGTAAATGTATGGATGTAACACTTCTTCCTAATGCTCCCTGAGTCCTAATACTATGCTATTTATACAAATTAAACTATATTTAAAACTTAAAAATCTATAAGCTCCATAAAAAAAAGGCAGCATTTTAACAGCAATACATGTTCCTACTAGCTAGGAAGTCTAGCACTGCTCCAAATTTTCCAGGCCATATGGAAGTGAAAAGAAAGGCATCTGAGATATATTCCTAATGTGAAATAGCTTTTGTGATTGGAAAATATAATAATGAACTATATCCTGAGGGTCTTAAAGATATTTAAAAATAGCATCCACAGGTCTCTCCCTTAAATGAATTAAGTGTGATCCTATCAGGACTCAAGCTGCCTTTGAAGCTTATGACTATACCTGTGCAAACGCAACATAAAAGCAAAGGAGGGAAAAGGGAAAAATCAGAAATTTTATATGGGAAAAAAATGTAGAGGTCTGTTGCAAATATGTAGCCTCCTCTCACATGGGCTATTTTGCACATGCTGTTATTGCAAAAGCCATTAATGTTATGGTATGTCCTGGAATTTAAGTGTCAGATAATAAACACTCAAGTTGGAACTGGAAATAATGACATAACACCATGAAATCATCATGATATGACACTAAAACATTAGTGAGTACATCATGAAATAATCATGATTTGCAACTGAATCTTTCACTCATTTTGCAAAGGAGTTGGCAAAACATGGCTCTGATAGTAGTATTTTTCAGGGGGAATTTGGGAAAACAACTGGAGTAAACAAGAGAGAAAGGGTTACAGCATTCATTTAAATGCATGTGGAGTGTCTTTGGATCATAATTAGAATCTCACATCTTTCTGGCTTTCAGTCAGTAACTTTGTGCTCATCTAATATAAAACATAAGTGGAAAATTTTCACCCATGTTCATAAAAAGCAAATATCTTGAAATACTTGAAGAACTCAAGCTCTGTATATTAGTGCAGGCATGTTTCAAAAATAACCACTGAAGCAATCCCATTACTAGGAGGACTGCTGCACTCTGTAATTATGTTTGACAGGTTTTTCAGATCTTTCCTCCTCCAAATTATCTGAATTTGAGTGAAAGCCAGAGGGCTATCTTGAAAACTGATGAAAAAATACATGAATGTGCTTTTCTAAAGGTATCAAACCTAATGTATCATAAGCATGGGACTCTGGTAGGCATAAAAATTTGTGTTAAAAGATAGATTTCTTGAAGAATATGTCTTCAAACATATGTGCTATCACAATCAAACATATGTGCTATCAAGAATAACATCAAATGAATAAATAGCTCTGAGTAAATAAGAAAAAGCCTTCCTGCTAACACTGATGTTCTCAACTTGAGGTTATTTATTTAATCAATGCCTAGTATATCCAGCAAATATTCATTCAACAAACATTTGGGAAATTATCATGTGGCAGGCACTATGCAAGACACTGGGAATACAAAAGAGCAAAAGATAGAGCTCTTTGTCCTTGAGATGGCCCATTAATTGGAGATACTCATATATACAACTTAATAGAATAGAGTATCACATTGTTTATCAATATTTTTAAGACTGGTGAAATAATAATAATTCATAATTGCTTATAATTCTCCAAATTGTTATATATGCTCTATAAATGCTCTTCTTATGCTCCATAAGTCTGTAATGAGCTAAATATTAATAACCTTTAGTCTGGGGCGCCTGGGTGGCTCAGTCGGTTGGGCAGCCAGCTTCGGCTCAGGTCATGATCTCGCGGTCTGTGAGTTCGAGCCCCGCATCGGGCTCTGTGCTGACAGCTCAGAGCCTGCAGCCTGTTTCAGATTCTGTGTCTCCCTCTCTCTGACCCCCCCCCCATTCATGCTCTGTCTCTCTCTGTCTCAAAAATAAAAATAAACGTTAAAAAAATTAATAAAAAAAATAACCTTTAGTCTAAGAACACATTCCCTATTCATCAGCTGACATTTGATACACTTTTTCTGCTTTACATATGCCCTTAGCTCTTAGAGACTGCTATCTCTGTTACAGAAACAAAAATTTTAAATGCTTTAGAATACCATTCCCATTATCATGTATTCCTTACCCATATGTTGAGACAGTAAGAAATAGAGGTATTAACATGATATATAGGAAGGAAAGAGTAGTGAGAAAGGAATATACAAGAATGTCACAAACTAATAAACATTCAATTCATCTCCTAGGCTGTATGTTGAGAATTAAATAGAGATAGTCACAACATCAAGCAGCGTCACATTTATGAATGAAATCTACATATTGCAAATGAAACTATACTCCATACCAAGGTCTGTATTTTAGATCAGATTGCAATTTCTCTGTGCAGATACTTCACTAGAGGCTAAAATTAAGTTCCTTTAATTGCACTTATCCTTTCTTCATATGTCTACAATCTGTAATTCTAGCCATAATATTGCAAAGACTTCTAAATCCTGTATTAGATGTATTTTGGGTATGGTAGAGTAGATTTATTTCTATAGTTTAATTTTCCTCAGTTCTTTTTTTTTCCTATATTTTTTAACAGAGTCTTGAATTTTATTTAAATCATTATATTCACATTAAAAGCAAAGATGGGAGATCAAATAATTCCCACATATGTTTCATGTGTAAAGAAACACATCCTTGTCAGTTTATAATGATAACAGTTATTTATTGAGCACTTACTCTACAATGCTCCTTCCCATGTCTGACTTTTCTTCCTGTGAAGGCAGCTCAATGAACATGACTTTGTGTCTCTGTGTGTCTTTACTGTATCCCTGGGAAAGGGGAGTCATTTTTGAGACTTGCAAATTGGGGAGTATGAACATACCCTGTTCCACACTCTTTCTCTTGGGTGTGAGCTGGAGGCAGAGAGCACATGACCACCCAGCTGAGAGCACAGGATTGCAATGGGGACTGCCTGAGGCTAGATGGGTAAGTCTGCCTCATTCTGGAGTCTGGAGGCTAGAAAGTTTATTTGGCTTTCACAGATGCCTTCCAGCCTGGCCTCTATAATTAACACAGATGCTATTTTGACCTCTATCTTTATTCCTTCTTTTAATTTACTTGATTTTCTCAGCCAAGACATCAAATGTGAGGTTGCTGAGTCTACTGCTAAATAATACCCCTCTCTTCCCTGGTCAGGTTCAAAACAGGTTGAGATCCCTATGCCAGACACTGAGTGTCTATAACATGTGATCCCCATTTATTCCTCACAACAGCACTATAAGGGAGATGGAATAATTACTTTCATTTAGGAGAGAAGGAAACTCATGTTTAGACAAGTTAACACACTTGCATCATAAGGATGCAGTGACAGAGTTGGGATTTAAATCCAGACTCAATTCTGGAGCCATAAATCTTAACCACTATGCTATATGACTATACTGAAATTCCTACTAGAATAAAGTTAGCTGAAGCAGAACCAAAGAATGAATACATACCGTTGATCCTGAGCTAGGCTTCACAAAATAATAGATGACATTATTAAAGAGCCCCCCCCCCATTATAAGGAAGCAGGGGTTTCAGGGAGAATGGCTGACCAACTACTTTGACCATAATGGCTAACAATTTGTCCTGCCTTTGGGTCAAAAATCAGAAGTCTGGCTTCTTTCTCTAGACTTAAAATCAGCAAGTTCAAAATGTCACCTATTTTGTAAGCTGTAAAGCACAGCCAAGGTAGAAGACAAATAAAATGACCTGCAACACATTCCAGCCAGGTGAGTGACAGCACCTGAGTCTGTACATCATTTCAGCTGTGAGTTCTTGTGTTTATTTATTCTCTATTAATTTTCTTCTAATCAAATAAGGAGATCCAAACTCAAACCAGGGTGACCTACTACCCTCACTAGTCTGTTCTCTGCCGATATGGTAAAACACTAGCTTAGCTTCTTTAAAACCCTGTTAAAAACTAAACTAAAATAAACTAAAATAAAACATGTTTGGCAAAGAATAATGAATTTTAAGTACTTAAGTTCTCAAAATAGACTGATGCCATTTTACTTCTCTTCTTTCCTTTCCACCTAATTTTACCTCCAATACTCTAGAATGTTCTTTCCCAAATTAACTATTAGAAAAAAAAATACAAGGTCTTCATCCTTCCCTGACCACTTCTTTTCTTATCATTTCTCAGTAATTTTGTAGTCACCTTAAATAAGAACAGAGATAGATGAGAATAAAGTCCCTCCGATGCTGATAGTCTCAGTTTACCCCAAATCAGTCTTTAAGTTGTAAGTTTTTGGTTGTTGTTGTTTATTTTTGTTTTTTTGCAGGGGTAGATTTGTTAAAGCTAACCATGCTGACTTTGTAAGACTCATAAGTAAGGAGGAGTTGAATTGGCACAGATGAAAAAGAATCCATAAGCATATGTGATTTGCCATAGGAAATGATGTATGGCTAAGGATGATTAAAATAGTCACAAGGAAACTAGCACAGCATTAGATAATACTATTAAAATAACTACATAGTAATACATAGCTCTTGTTGAGAGCTAAAAATATTTCTTGGATTTTTTTTTCATTATGTTTAGATTCCAAACTCTTTATAAACATAGTGGCATATTTGTTTGTTTAAAATGGGCCAAGTGTATTATCAATTATTTTTTTAATCTTTCAAATAGATTAAATAATGTTTCTGGTTTGGCAACTTTTTAAAAGTCTATTTCACTGTGAAAAGTAACAAGAATAAAATAGTTTTTCTTTTGAGAAGGTATCAATGATTATTCTAAATAACTTCTTATAAAACACCCACAGACCTGGGGAAACATGGGAAAAAGGGGAATAAAACGTCAACCTCTGTATATGGCCTTAAAACGTCCAGTGTTTTTTAATATAGGTTATAAAATCTAACTTCCCACAAAACTGTGTAGTCATACACTGGGTCAATCTGTTTTTACATCTTTACTTCACATGTGAAATTAATTGTGCATCATTATTTTTCATAAGTGATGACTTAGACTTGGCTTCCCTGGGCAATTGACACTGAGGCTCTGATACAGCCACGTGCATGTAGGAGTCCACTAGGGAGGACTTGGGAACAACACTTGTAAGAGAGTAAGGTGAGCAAGATTAGGCCGAAGGAGAAGTTGATGTGCTCTACTCTTGCCACAGAGACCTTAGCCAATATCCCTGAGAACTCTGGAGAAGGATGACCATTAGCTTTCACAAGGAGACAAGGGAGTTGAGTGTTTGCAGCCACATCTCTTATTTCTACATTTAATAGTGACTGGATGCAGAATGTCTCCTGGGTGTGGATACCACCTTTTGTGAGGCAGTTCCTTTGGCTGAGGGAAGGTCCCAGAAAAGGTCTTAGTTGTGCACTTTCGGTAACCAGCATTCCAGGTTGCTGACAGGATGAATGCCTCACCACTGAAAGGGGATCCATCCAGGCAGAGCTCAATATAATCTACACCAGCCACTATACTAAACGAGAACGACCAGATAAAAGAAGTGGGATAATTTGCTTCATTTTATAAATGCCACACTTGCAACCAAATCTTCACTCTAATGTCAAAGGTAGCATAATACTATAGTTTCAGGTGGGTGTGCCATTGTCTACTTAAAAAGTAACATAATACACTGATACTTCTTACGGCTTTTGTCTAAAATAATGCTCAGTGTCTTCGGTAGGGGAATTGCTATTAGCATAAGGACCAGAGCATGGCTCTGTGCTGCTATTTTATACTTAAAGCATTGTCCATTCACCATACCAATGTATTCAACGATTCCTATTACTTTTATTGAGCACTTTCTATATATCAGAATCAAAGTTGGAAATGGGAGTTACAGAGGTAAAAAATAGTTCTGTTTCCTGACACTCACTGGCTAGTGAAACAGGATACAACTGAACAGATGATTACAAGCCAGTGTGACAAGTGCTTTGCTTGATGGAGGTGTCATGAGGTACAATATATGTAAACCAGACTAGGCCTGTCTTTTAACCATATAAACTTGGGTGAGGTATGGTGAGGCCAGATGCAGATCCAGAAAGAGAACATAAAAGAGTTCTACCATTTTTTTTTAATACTCACACTTCCCTGGGGAGAACATAGCACTCCACACAGGGCCAAAAAGGGAAGAACCTGGGTTAGTCACAAGGCAGAAAAAAGAAGGGAAGGAAAGGGGATGAAAGGCAAGCCAGTTTAGGATTTGCAAATTCGAATAACTTCAGAGGGCTATGGGATATTGGAATTGTCCTTGATTGTCTGGTACCTAGTCCTACGACATTTAGGGTGGGTGTATAGTGGCTCAGAATATAAAAGCCCAATAAAGGAGTAGTTAGGGTGTGGACTTAAGTCAGCTCCTCAAGTAGGGAAACTGACAAACTCCCAGCCAGGACCTCAAAACTATGTCAGGCAGTATTTTTTTTAATGTTTATTTGTTTCTGAGAGAGAGGGAGAGAGACAGAGAGAAGCAGAGCATGAGTGGGGAAGAGGCAGAGAGAGGGAGACACAGAATCCAAAGCAGGCTTCAGGCTCCAAGCTGTCAGCACAGAGCCCCATGTGGCCCAAACTTGTGATCATGACCTGAGCTGAAGTCGGACACTTAACTGACTGAGCCACCCAGGCGCCCCAAGGCAGTATTTTTAAAAAATTATATTACAAAATGATTTGAGGTGAGGGAGATCTCAGGAATAATAATTTATCAAAAGTGTCATTGAGGCTGAGCTTTGAAGGAACGCTAATGTGCATTCTCTTTGTGTGGGATAGGTTTACAATTCCTATCATCCACTAAGAGATACAATTACTGTGGAAAGTAGAGTTACTATTTATTATCCTTTTGTTTATGAAGAAGGAAGCAAATGTAAGACATCAATATTATTTGCAGGACAAAATACTTGTTCTTTTCCCTTGAAAGACTTTTGCAACTTTTCTACAAAATTAATTGATATCATCAGCTGTAATGTTGCACAAAAATGATTAAAAGAGAACAATTACAATGTACTGGTATTTAGTTTCTACACTGCTTATTTACCTAGGCGGAGAATACTGCAACAACACTAATATGAAGTTCAAATTAAAATGAAATGTTCTTTGTTGTTATAGGAATGAGACTACTAGTGACAAAACTGTCAAAAATTAATAGGGTTTCTGCCCCCAATATAGCACTACTCTAGTCCTAATCCTACATTTCCTATTTCCATTGATAACATTATTTTCTTACAAGATGTTTGGTTCTCTCTCTGTCTCTGTCATTTTCGTTCTGGTGCTCCCCACTCATTTATTTTACTCCTATTGTCATGTCATGTTGATTCAATTTCCTTGAAGCCTATCAAATTATGACCTTATCCTCGTTTTGTTTCTCAATCTCTCTAGACTATGGTGTGCTATAAGCCTCCTCACTAGTTTCCTGCCTTATTCTGTCTTCACTAAAATCCATCCCAAAGCAGCCTTCATAAAGACATGTTGACTACATATTGCCCCAGTCTTAACTCCCTAAAGCATTAGACCAATCATATTACTCCCCAGCTCAGAAACCTTAGGTAGTTTTAAGTCTCCTATTGGAGCTGCCTCTGACAGAAGAGGGTGCACAAGGTAATATACTGGGGTTCAGAAAGAAACTACTAGGATATCAGTTTATCTAAAAGCATTTAGAAATAATAAACATTACTCATATTTTTTTGAGAGCAAGCGATCATGGGAGAGGCAAGGGGGTGGGGGAGAGAATCTTAAGTAGACTCCACGCTCAGTGCAGAGCAACGCAGGGCTCAATCCTACAACCCTGGGATCATGACCTGAGCCGAAATCAAGAGTTGGACGTCCAACTGACTGAGCCACCCAAGAGCCCCAATATTACTCATATTAAATTCCATCATTCATAGTATCCCACCACTATCCTGAAAGACCATGTAATAGATACCCTGACACCTTCAGTTACTTGAGCACATGGCAAATTATATGAGCTTATATAGCATGTAGTCATTCTTTTCCAATGACCAACAACAGAATCTTTAAAACACTTTGGAAAGAGATGAAAAAAGCTAAGCAAAAAGTATATAAAATACAAAGGTTTGTTGGCTATTTCCTGGCAGAGCATTTAAAAGAGGGATAAAATTTTGAGAAGATGTATATAATTTTCTTTCATAAAAAACACTAGTAGTTTCCAGCTATACTATTCCTTTCTTTAATGATAAGCAGTTTTCAGAAGTATATTGCCCAGCAGATGTTGAAAGAATAAATACTTAATCTATCCCCCCAAGGTAAAGATTATGAATTAACAATGAGTGAGAAAATTACTGCTGTTCAAAAGAACTCATGCTCTGTAGAAGGCATTTAGACAATGGATATTTGAAAATATTTCTGCCCAATGTGATTTTATTACTAAAAAAAAAAACAAACAAAAAAAACTGTTCTATTTTCAAATTTTAACAAGTAGAAAAAAGATATTGCAATTGGTTAAGATTTCCCAAATGCAAAAATTTATTACGGTCTAAACTGCTTGTTAACAGAATTAAGAATACAACATCAGATAAACTGAGAAGAGTAGATGATTAGTATTTAAAAAGATGGACATTTACTACGTAATTCAACAAAAGTCTCTACAAAATTGATGGACCGGATTTTAAAATGAATATCATAATTTAATAAACCAAGAAAATGGTACTTTTCCTCATTTGTATCTACATTATTTTGTGAGGTATTATTTTTAACTTCATTAGTGGTGAAAACCAAATAAAAGCAAATTTAACAGAGAACCATGTCTTGGGGTTGCTGTATCACACAGAGCTAAACCAAAATTTTATAATCACCAAAGAAAATTCACTCATATTGTTCTCACACAAGATAGTACAGTTAATATTTAATGATGTGATAAAATGTTAACAAAATTTTAGGGAAAGAAAAAATGGGTAAATATGACTAATAAATAAAATTAAATAATATATAAAGTTATTTAAAGTATTTAAAATATCTTTATGTAGTAATATAAGGATATATATGTATATATATGTATATATAGTTGCACACTCAATACATTTTTTGTTTACTAATGAGGTACAAAATATAACAAATTAGGGTCTCATTTGGGTTGCTCAACCTTGGTACTATTAACATTTTGGGGCCCTGTAGGTCTTTATTGCGATGAGGGGTCTATCCTGAGCCTAGTAAGATGTTTAGCAGCCTCCCTGGCTTCTACCCACTAGGTACCAGTAGCATCCACCCATAAGTTGCAATGTAAAATGTTTTCAGATATTACAAAATATGTTCTGGGGAAAAAAGTCTCTCCTACTGAAAACCAGCAGTCTACAGAGTATATTTCAAACTTCTAAATCCAACATTAGAGTTTTGCAGTCTGAACCCAGCCTAAATTTCTAATCTTCTATAATCTGTATTTCTAACATTATCTTTTATAATTTTGCTAATTACCCTCCATTCCCACCCTTTCTGCACATATCCCTGCTCATACGGTTGAATTAAGTCTGCCCTTCATTATTTACCCCTGTGTTTTTACTAATGGCTAGAAAGTTCTCCCGCCATTTCTTTATGTAATATTTTGCCTATTCTTCAAAAGTTGTTATAAATTATGCCTCCTTCTTAAGGTTTCCTTTAAATTTCCTTATTAGAATAAACCTACCTTCCAAGTACAAAATAAACCACTCCTAACTTCTACTGCAAGCTCTCTTGGGTTTCTCTATTTTTAATATTTTTCTTCCTTCTCAAACCTACACTAGATCTCCAGTAAAAACTGTGTACAAATTTAAATGATTGTTAATGCTATTGTTAATGTGATCATTTATTAACGAGGGACAATGGATTATAACATGGGCTTTAAGAAGAAAATGGTAAATCTGTATATATTCACGTAAGATGTTCAACATACGTTGCTAACTGAAAAGTGTAACTATGGAATGATATCTTTGAAGACAAAATAGATATTATCCTTGTAGGAAGAAAAAATTACAAAAAGACAAGTAACTGTAGCAGTGGTTATTTGGGGGATGTGAGGAAAGAATCTTAAATTAAGGAATGATTTTATAATTTTAAAGTTATTTAAAAGTTATAAAATTTAGTGTACTTTTCACTGCTTACCTGTATTTTCTTGTTAGAAATCTTCCTTGTAGACTACAAATTCCTAAAGGGACGGAACCTAGCCTTACCCTGTACATTGAAATGGTAGTCATTTTTATGACATCTTTTAACATTGCTCTTCTCTTGGGTCTGTCATCCTGAGTCCTGTTGGTTTGATAAAAGTTGTTTCCAAATCATTACTAGTTAGTAATCAACAATAGTGCAGTCTCCTTTGTGACTATTTCTCTGTAGATATCCAGAAAGGTAAACTAAAATTCCTATGAGAAGAAGCAAGAATATTTCTTGGAAGCAAGGGTTAAAGTTTAATATTTGAATTAAAAGGTCAGTATGTCTTCTGGTTCTACTTGTAAGAGACAAATTTAGACACAAGACACTTTGGCTTTCCTAAGGTCTTCCTTGTTATCTAGACACATTACCAGACCTGCTGGGTTATTAATTTAACCCGAAGGAGCATTTAGATTTCTCTGCTTTACCTTTTATAAAATGAAAGGCAATAACTCATAAATGTCTGCTGAGAGGATGAAACTAGTCCTCAACTATTAGTTTTCCATGTAATGGCTAATTCAGTCAGTCAATGGTTCATAGTTTGTTCACAAATTGCCAAACTTTCCACTTCCTGTACTGGGAGCAAAGGAAGATACTAGGCTGGCTTTAACTTGTAATGGAAATATTGTGTCCCATGACCCAGAGACTCTTAAATGAAAATTTCAAGGCATATAGGAAAAAAATTTAGGATAACTTTCTTTATAGGACACACAGTATGAAAAGCCATTCAAAGATCCCATTTTGGGAGCAAGAACATTTTTGCTGATTTTTACTGCAAACTGCCACAGATAACATGGTAATTATGTATGTTGAAAATAGTCTAATTCTGAGTCATTCAGTAAAAATTAAAGAAAAATTATGGCAAAAAAAACCTATTTGAAAATCTCATATAGAAATCTTTTCAAAATAACATCCAACTTTTCCCAGGAGAGCACCGCCCCCCCGCCCCCCCACCTTGGTCAGGGTCATTTAATTGAAAAGCCGATTTCTCTGAGCATAGGTTTTACCTCTTAGAGGAAACATAAATTTTAACTCATTAAAAGACCACAAGCCTAATACAAATTAAGTAGAATATGAGATAAATTATTAAAGGAGTATAACCATTCAGAGAATGTTCTACTTTTATAAGAAATGAATAAAATTGTAAGAACATATGAACACAGAAATAAGTAGAAGAAAAATCAGAATGTGGAAGACAGACGCAAGGAAATAGCTATTGGCAGCCATCAAGAATCCTGAAGTACAAAACTGAAAGAATATTTTCTTAGGGGTGGAAGAACCTGATTCAAAAATCTTTCTTTTTTTTACTCAGTACCAAGGCAAAAAGAAACTTTAAGACCTGAGTCCTGAGGCTCACATTCTTACTAAGATTTATGAGCATTGTAGTACATTTAGTCCTTGTGGTATATTTAGTACCTATTGCATTTCAGCCAATACAGGTTGATACAAGCAATGCCCTACTGTTATTAGAAGCAGCCTGGGATTCCTGGGATTTCCTGACCTGGTGTGCAGAGGTCTTTCATCTTCTTTTTACTCCCCCTTTTTTTTTTTTTTTTTTTTTTTTGGCTAAAACAGAACATTTCTTCCATAGTGGAAATGGAAACAAGGGAAGTGGCTTTTCTTATCAGAATCTATCTCCCTCCCATCAGGAAAGAAGAGAAAGACAAGAAAAACAGAAAGAAAGACAAGGAAGGAAGGAAGGAAGGAAGGAAGGAAGGAAGGAAGACAAGGAAGGAAAGGAAGGAAGGAAGGAAAGAAGGAAGGAAGCAAGGAAGCAAGCAAGCAAGCAAGCCAGCCAGCCAGCCAGCCCTTTCAGTGTTCAGCTATGAATTCTAAGACAGGGGAATATTGTACTCAGCAATAAATCTTGGCTCTCTTGGACTATCCTTAAAATAATTAGGAAAACACCTGCCTACTTATTTCTATATCCCCACTGCTATAAGCATGAGGGAAGGGGGCCAGAATCCCTGCCTGTCTGTTCACTATTGTGGTTTCATAGTTTTAAAATACAGACAATAAATACCTATTTGTAACATGAATGGATCAGTACTTACACACTGCAACAATTATAGTAACTCCTGAAATGCTGGAACCTATGTAGAAAGTAAAGTTATCTTCAAAGATAAAACACTGATTCATATTCAAAAGAAAATACAATCCTAATGTAGATTCTGACTAAAGAAATAAGTCAGGTCTTTACCATGCCCCAAAGTCCAATCTTTTTGGAAAGGTAAGTTGTTATATAATTACTCAGAGTTACTGAGATTTATGCCCTTTAACTAAATCCTCAGATTTATTTATTTTGGATCAAGAAACATTAATAGAGGACCTAGAATATGCAGGCGACCTATGCGTATCTGTCATGTCTCAAACTGGGAAACAGATCCAATGACAGACATATATTAAGAGATTTACTGCACGGAAATGGCTTACATGATTGTATAGGCTGGAAAAGCAAGTCTGAAGTCTGAAGAGCAGGATGGACCTCCTCAGCACATGGTGAGGCTGACACCTACAAGCAGAGTCTCTTCAGGGCAGCTTCAGTTCTTCGCTGAGGCTGTTAAGGCCTGTCAACAGATTGAATCAGGATCACTTCTATTATTTAGGATGATCTTCCTTTCTTAGTTCAAGTTCACTGTTTACGGACTTTAGTCACATCTACAAAATACATAGCCTAGTGTTTGATCAGAAGCTGTGGACTACAGCCCACCCAAGTTGAAACATAAAACTGTTCATCACACTGTTGAATGAGGGGACAGCACAGATGATAAAATATACCCCTTTTTTTCAAGCTCATTAAAAAAAGAGTAAGATATCTCCATGATCACAAGCCAGGATGCAACTGCTTCCTCTAGAAAATGTTAACTGAAGTGCTATGGAGAAACTTAGAAAGGAAAGATGACTTCCAACTCAAAGGATAAATGATCTCAAGAGCGAGATGCTATTTAGGCAGCAGATCTTTTTTTTTTTTTATTTTTTTTAACGTTTTATTTATTTTTGAGACAGGGAGAGACAGAACGTGAACAGGGGAGGGTCAAAGAGAGGGAGACACAGAATCTGAAACAGGCTCCAGGCTCTGAGCGGTCAGCACAGAACCCAACGCGGGGCTCGAACTCACGGACCGCGAGATCGTGACCTGAGCCGAAGTCGACCGCTTAACCGACTGAGCCACCCAGGCGCCCCTAGGCAGCAGATCGATACCATAGTGCTACCTTCACCAATAACCATGTAACTTTGAAAAACTCATTAACCTCAATGAACCACAAAATGATTCTTAAATGGGTATAAGTATGCCCTGCTTAACTCACATTTTTGGAAATGAAATGTGAAAATATAACTAAAACCATTAACTAAATTATAAAATACTTTATAATATTAATGTCATTTGACATTTTCTGTCAATTATGATATTATGGTAGGTTGGTTGAATAATGGCTCCCAAAGATGCCCATGTCCTAATTCCCAGAACTCGTGAGTATGTTGTTACCTCAAGTGGCAAAAGGGATTCTGCATTTATGATTAAGATTATGAATCCTGAGATAGGGAGATTACCACGGATTATATCTTTGTGGGTCCAATGTAATCACAAGGGCTCTTCTACAAGGGAGGTAGGTGGTAGAGTCAGAGACAGAAAGGAGCCCTGCAATGACAGAGGCAGCGTACAGGATGATGTGATCGCTAGCTGGCAGGGTACTATGAGCCAAGGAATATGGATGGCCTCCAGAAGCTAGAAAAGGCAAATAAACAGACTCTTTTCTAAAGCTTCTGGAAGGAACACAGCCCCGCTAACACCTTGATGTCAGCCCAGGGAAACCCATCTTGGACTTCTGGCCTCCACCACTGTAAGATAATAAAATTGTGTTTTCTTGAGTCCCTAACTTTGTGGTAATTGTTAACAACAGCAATAGGAAACTAATACATAATATATGGCCTTGAAGGGTATCTACTGTGTCAGAGAATGCTATTTGTCCCCAGTGTCCAATCTCTCCTTTGTCCATCTTTAGCTGAAGATGCTTAGAATAAAGACTAATCTTCCTTTGCAGCCAGGATGCCAGGTAACTAAGTTTTTGCCTGCGCAAAGTAAAAGGGAAGGGAGGCGTGCAGCTTCTGCAAAGTAGCCTTAAAGAAAATAAGCTCCATCTTGTCTTTCTCGTTCATGCTGGTTGTAATAAGCACATTATGAATGAAGCTGGACCAGACAACTTTGACTGTGAGATGGAAACTCATGTTGAGGACAGAAGACCAAAAATAGACAAAAGGAGCCAAGATTCTTGACTGTCAAACCACCATATTAAATCCTGGCCAAGTATCCAGACTTTGTAAGACAGACAAATCAATTTTCATCTAATTTAAACACCATTATTTTGAATATTCACCCACGTATAGCAAAACTTAGTTGTACTATATTTCTATTTCTTGGTTAAATAAACAATTATTTTATATATATCATAAAAATGAGTGTTAGGTAAAACTCCTAACCATGAAGGCTAAATAGAGTTTTATTAAATGAAAATATTAGAAAGTAGGATATTAACAGAAGGAATGCCATAAGCAAAAGTACAAAATCCAAATCTTTATACCTTTCTTAATACTTTTTTATAAGCTGGTATATTCTAAATAAAATACAAATGTTCTGATCCTAACTATTCACCATAACCACAATCATATCCCTGTTATTATTTCTCCAAACAACCACCATCCATCATCAATACTGGACTTAACACTACAACACATTCAGCCTTCTGAGTGTTTTAAAAAAAGTAGTCTATTTGGTCAGAATCTTATTTTGAAAGTCAAAAGGTTTTCATACAGACATACTAATAAAGAATATGTGACCATTTTCCCCTGGCATCATGCTACAGAGACATACTATACATTAGAATTCCTTCACAAGTAAGCAAAGCTAATAAAAAAACAGCATAATCTTCAACTCAGATACCAGAGTACAGAAATAATGAAACTCTGCTAGAAGAGATTAATCAAGTTTATGTAAAGCCATATGCCTGCACTTGTTGGTCTTGACATATCATTACATGATGATTGTCTCATTTAATGTGGTTTTTCACCATATGGGTAAAAGAGAAATATGCATGCAGTCATAGAGCCTATTTAACAAAGTCTATTAGTCAATTTAAAGATTGATAGGAAAAAAATATTGCTCATACTGGTGACTGAATCCTCTAAACAGCTTTCCCATTTCATCAATATATAGACATTGAGTTGAGGTGGACAATGGGATAGGATTGATGAGAACCAGTCAACTATTAATCAGTTTCAGAATAGCAGGATTAGTTCATTTTCTTTAGAAGGGATACATTCCATGATCAATGACATCCTGTTACAAGAGTGAAAAAAGTAACATCAACACTGATATCAGGGTATGGTCTCAATATTCTAAACACAAATTTTGAGAAATATGTCTGGACACAAGACAAATCAAAAGCGTGGGGAACTGACAGAGGACTTCCCATTCAGAGAGAGTAGTACAGTCTGGAATTAAAAATATAGACAAGATTCTGGAAAAGTGGACTTGCTAATATCCTCAAATTTGGTGAAATGATGGCTGGAAATAAAGAGTCTGAGTTAAAAAAAAATGTTCAATTCTCAAACTTGCACATGGTTTAGGATTAAAACAAAAATTACAGAAAATGTAAATAGTCATCCAGAGTGTCACTGTCCAAGATCCAGGCTCTATGAGAATATCTGGAGCTAAATTAAGAGTAGAACAGTAAACTCTTTTTTTATGTTTATTTATTTATTTTAACATTTATTAATTTTTGAGAGACAGAGAGAAACAGAGCATGAGTGGAGGAGGGGCAGAGAGAGAGGGAGACAGAAACTGAAGCAGGCTCCAGGCTCTAAGCTGTCAGCACAGAGCCTGATGCTGGGCTCAAATCCAGGAACCTTCAGATCATGACCTGACCTGAAGTCAGACACTTAACCGACTGAGCCACGCAAGTCCCCTTAGAAGGGTAAACTCTAAACATCAACCTCCCAAAATTGTTTTTGGAGAAAAACATTTAAATATTCCCCTCAAAACAAGTTGACAGGGCAAAGACAATGTATTTCTATTATTATATATACTATTTTATGATTAAAAAGAATTCTTAGATATAAAATCCACTGAGTCAAAAATAAGTAAGGAATGGAGAAAAAATTAAGTAAGCCCTGTGCAAATTATATAGAGAAAAAAATTTAAAGAATCAAAAACAGAAGGAAAAAATATGTCGATACACATTTTATATACACAAAATATTAAGAACTATCAAACTCTTCAAAAGAGGAGATTATAAAGATGAGACTAAGAAAAAAACTGAATAACAAAAATAAAAGCAAAAAACAACAAAATATGGAATAAGAAAAGATTTTAAAAATTAAAATCTAATTCTTTATAAATATTAATGTAATTGATAAAACATGGGAAACTAATTTATTCGAAAAGTAAACTTGTGGGGAGCCTGGGTGGCCCAGTCAGATAACATCCGACTCTTGATTTTGGCTCAGGTTATAATCTCATGGTCCCGAGATCAAGCCCCACACCAAGCTCTGCGCTGAGCACAGAGCCTGCGTAAGATTCTCTCTCCCTCTCTCTGCTCCTCCATCATGCACTCTCTCTCTGTCAAAATAAATAAATATTAAAAAAAGAAACCTTTAAAAAAAGAGTAAACTTGTGACTAAAAAAATCAGAATTTGTAATTACACAGATATAAAAATAAAATAACATAAACAACTTATAATGAATACATTTTAAAATTCTGATAGAATGAGTAATGGTAGGAAAAAAACTCACAAAATGCCAAATTTGTGCAAGACAAAATAGAAAGCTCAAATAGATCAATAACCATTAAAAATTAAACTGGTAATCAGTACTGTCTCTTCGAAAAACTGTCACAGATATTTTTACAAAGCCATTATTCCAAACCTTAAAGAGATAACCTCTGTCTGAAACATGTTTCTTCCAAAAACTAAAATGAATGAAAATTACCTGATTAATTTTACAAGTCCAGTAATCCCTGATACTCCAGAAAAAGGAGAGCAACAGAAAAAAGGAAAATGATAGAATCATTTAAACCATAACAGAAATGCAGATTAAATACAATTTTGGCTAACTGAACATAACAATATGCTTTTAAAAACTACATCATAATCAACTACATTTTATCTCAGGAATAAAGGAGACCTTAATGTTACTATTGAAATAAACTATAGAAGAAAAATCACACAATTATCTCAATGTAGATCAAAAAATTAAGTTGATAGATATTCCTAATAAAAAAAGAAAACTCTTGGAAAAGGAGGAATATCTTTGAAAGAAATTTGCCTAGCTTGGTAAAGTGGTATTCCATAAGCACTGAGCACTTATTACTATTATTATGATTAGTATAGAAATATTAAAAGCATTCCTTTTTGTATGGAGAACAGATCACAACACTGCTATTGTTCAAAATGGTAATGAGGTCTCAGTCAATGGTCCAAGACATGAGGTAAAATGATGAGAGTGATCAGGATGGAGAAATAGGAGACGAAACCATTATTATTTGCAGATATTTTACTTATTACCTTAGTAATAAGTAAACTCAAAATTATCAACAGCGATTATAACAGTTTAACATGTTGCAACATGCAAAATTAACTTAAACAGATTTCTTGTCTACAATAATCTGATATTATATCCTATTATTACAATAAAATAAGGTCCCACTAACAATAATAACTATAAAGATTTTAAGATTTCAACACATCAAAAATGTGTAAGACTTTATGGTTATAATTTTAAACCTCTATAAAAGATATAACCACTAAAGAAATTGAAATGTTAACCACTGGCCCCTCTCGTCCCAAATAGCCTTTATAGGTGTGTCCTATGAAAACTGCAAGAAATAGAAAAATTTCTATCTGCTCCAGGTCAGGTTCCCTAGGAAGGAGACTCTGAAATGGACATCACTATGTGGTAATTTATAAAGGAGTTGACTGGGGATTAAAAGCTGTGGGGAGAGGGAAGAGGCAAAATTGGGCACAGGAGAAACTGGGGTGTGACGCAGTCACAATCAACTCCCTTCAGGAGTTCTGAAGCTGGGGACAAGGGTCATCAATCAGTTATGGATGTAGGCAGTCTCAACGGATGCACATCACAGACCGAGCAAGGGAACATAATGTTGAGAAAGACAGCTCTCTTCAGTCAAGGACAATCTCCAGAAACTGCTGAAATGAAGGGTGTCAGCCAGCAATACTCCCAGCAAGAGAGGAAATAGATCTTTCCATACTGAAAGAAGAGTTGGGTGGCCTAGCACAGTGTCCTCTCTAGTCTAGTCTGTGTGCTGCTCATCTCCTGTCTTCTGTGTAAATTCTGGAAACAGCTACTGCAGGATTCTTACAAGGTAGACCTCCTCACAAGGGAAACTTAAGAAAGAACGTCCTTTTCCTTGCAGCTCGTATTTATCTTCTCTGTTCACCATTTGAGATTCCACTGAGCTAGCAATTCTGCTGGTCTCTGGCCCCTGATCACCACACATTTCTCAGGTTGCGGCTACTGCCATAACCATTTACCACAAAAACTGGGTAAGAAAGTGCCAAGAGATGCACTTTGGGTGGCCTGAGTGCCACATATACTTCCCCCTGCCCACACTGTGTAGCAGCAACCTTCTTTCTCTTGATTATCTGGGTCCATTTCCCCCACCAGAAGGTTATGTCTTTTCACCCTCAGATTTCCCTGACCAAGATGTTCAAGGTGCCTGGGCAGGAGGCATCCATCTTGCTTTGGGAACCAGCACTTTTAAACATGCAAAGCCCAGAGGCACCTGGGTGATTCAGTCAGTTCAGCGTCAGACTTCAGCTCAGGTCATGATCTCACGGTTCGTGAGTTCGAGCCCCACATTGGGCTCTGTGCTGCTGGCTCAGAGCCTGGAGCCTGCTTCGGATTCTGTGACTTCCTCTCTCTCTACCCTTCCCCCGCTTGTGCTCTCTCTCTGTCTCTCAAAAAATAAATAAAGGTTAAAAAAAAATTAAACATGTAAAGCCCAGAGTTGATGGATGGGAAGCACAACTGGGCTGAACTGGGCCACTGGGAAGGATGGTACATGGGACCATTCTTAACTCCATCCCTTGGGTTTCCCAAGCCCATGCAGCACATGTTGGGACCTCAGCAGTAGAGAATCATCACTGATGTGGAGGGTGTGCTGCACGCACTCTAGGACGCAACATCCCATCTTCACTCAGTACTTTTTCTGAGCTAGAACCTCAGTTGTGCTTTCAACAGACTTTATCATTCTATCAGTTTGGCCATTTCTGAACGAGACAGGATACGGTTAACACCAGTGGCATAATTCAAACACAAAAGGACATTAAGTAAATAAAAGAGAAAAAAATAAACCCTGCTCTTACCCAGCATATATTCTAGTGGCAGAGGATAAAAGATTTTTACCAGAAGCTGTAAGCAATAAACTTGTATCTTCTTGGCAACATAGCTATATATACATTTTGACAGAGCTACAAAGAGAAATGGTCAATTTTTACCATCATAGTGAGAAACTTCAGCATACCTCCCTGAGTAATAGACAGACCTAACAATAAAAATAAAAAAGTAATATAGAATATAGAATAGCATAAAAACAGCCTGCCATTATAAAGAACACAACCACAAACAACTGTAGAAAATACAATGTTTTCTTCCAAACTTGGAACACGTCTAAATATTATCGACATACTGGCCCATAAAACTTATCTCAGTAAATGTCAAAAGATAGGAATCAAAGAAACCATTTCCTCTGCCTGCAATGCAATTATGTTAGAAATCAATATTCAAAAGTTGATTATAAAAATCCCATGTGTTTGGAAATTAAGAAACTTCTAAATAACTTCATGGGTCAAACAACTCAGTGAAAATTAGAAAATACATAGATTTAAATGATCATGAAAACACACACACACACACACACACACACACACACACACATCAAAATTATAGCCTATAGCTAAAGCAGTTCTTGGAGGAAATTATACAGATTTAAAATGACCATAACGGAAGAAAAAAAATTAAAATTAATTACCTAAGCTTCTAACTTCAGAAGTAACAGAAAAAGAAAATACACCCAAAGAGAATTTGAAGGGCATAAGTAATATATATAATAGCCAAAATAATTTAAAGAAAAATAAAATAGGAGCAATGTCAAAAAAATTAAGGCTAATAAAATTAACAATACAGTGAAAGTAATCAGAAAAAAATGAAAAAGTCTCAAATAAATAACATGAAAAAGGGGAGTAATATTTGAAAAATATATGTAATAGGCAATTTCTGAGAAAAACATCACACACTAGAACTAAATTAAAAAAAAAAAAAAACAAACCTGAAAACCTGATTTCTTCTATCCATTAAATAAATCTTTACCAAAACTGAAAAACAAAATAGGTCTATACTTGTTTATGGCTTCTGTCAATATTAACGGAGCAAATAATTATAATTTCCAAAGAATGAGACAGAGAAGACACAAACTTCAACCCAATTTATGAAGCTAGAAAAATAAAATATGACAAGAATATTATTAGGAAATAAATTATAGGACAACCTCAAGAATATAGATTCAAAAGCCCTAAATATAATAGATCTAAATCCAGCATGTAGAGGGACCTGGGCAGCTCAGTCAATTAAGAATCAGACTCTTGATTTTTGGCTCAGGTCATATCTCAGAGTTGTTAGATCGAGCCCCAGGTTGGGCTCTGTGCTGGGCATGGAACCTGCTTAAGGTTCTCTCTCTTTCCCCCTCTCTCTGCCCCTCGCCTGCTCGGCTCCCCAATCTCAAGTTCTCACATGCACACATGCATGCTCTCTCACTCTAAAAATAAAATAAAAAAATAAAATAAATTAAGTAAATCCAGTAATGCATATAAACACTAATACAGAATCACTATATTTGGTTTAGCCTAGGAATGCAGACTTTTAATATTAGAAAATAAATTCAAATCATTTACCACATTAATTTAAGGATTAAAAAATATAGGACTTCGATAGTAAATAAAATTCAATATCTCTCATGGTTAAGAGATAAAAGACTCTTAAAAAATTAGAAATAGAAAATGTTTAGTCTGATTAATGGCACTCCATGCCTCACCCTTGAAAACAACAATGGTTGAATGCATTCCTTTTATGATTATTTCAAAAAAGATTGCTCCCCATTGTCACTTCTATTAAACATCCAACTAGAAATCCTCATCAGCACAATAGGGCTTCAAATGTAAATTAAATGTGAAATAATTAGAAATAAACAAACAAAGCTATCACTATTCAGAGTTGGTATTATCTATATAAAAAAGGAAATTAATATACAGTAAAATTATAAAAATGGAGAGTTCAGCAAGCATTCTTGATATGAAAATTAAATGCAATTTTATAAACTATTAACAATTAATTACCAAAGGTAAAAAAAAAAAAAGATATTTTTAATAGCACAAAACAGAAAGTACCTAGGAATATATAAAATTTTTATAAAGAAAAATATAAAATATTGTTGAAAATATGAAACCACCTAATTAAATATTGAAATAAGTCACATTTATGGATTAAGAGATCAATACCATGGAGATCACTGGGGAATGATAGAAAATTTAAATAATATCCAGTAGCAAAGTGGTTGTATCACATCATCTTCAAAAATCAACTCCTACTGAAAAAAGATTTCAGTGTAAAATGCAAAACTATAAAAATTTAGGAATAAGGAAAAGAATATCTTTTCAATATTAGAGAATGGGAAGATATTTTTAACAATATACCAAAATAAAAGGCAAACCACAAAAAATCAGTGATAAACTATGAATTCTGGTTCATTAAATTAGAATATAAAAAAAAGTTTTAAAAACGACACTTTGGAGGAAGGCATTAAAAAATGACAATGGCAGTGAAATGAATGAATCAAAAATATGTGAAACAACATGAATATTGGTAGGAAAAGCAAGTCATACAGCATTATTCAGTATTACTCTATTTATATAAAACATACAACATTAGAAATTTATCTTTAGGCATGGCTGATTACAACAAAGGACACAAATTCTTCCCATCTCTATTTGCATATCCTTTTGCATATGTGTAATAAAAATAGAAAATCAGTGCTGATGGGCACCTGGATGGCTCTGTTAGTTGTCAGACTTGGTTTTGGCTCATATCATGATCTCATGGTTCATGGGATTGAGTCCTACATTTGGCTCTGCGCTGACAGCATGAAGTCTGCTTGGGATTCTCAATCGCGTGCTCTCTCTCTCTCTCTCTCTCTCTCTCTCTCTCTCTCTCTCCCCCTCCCCCACCTATACATGAGTATGCTCTCTTTGCCTCAAAATAAATAAGTAGAAAGAAAGAAAGAGAAAATCAGTGTTGCAAAATCACCTTGGAGTTTACCCAATAGACCAGGTAAAATTCTAGTGATGTATAGGTTTTTTTTCCTCCATATAAAACCACCTATTTCACTCAATTACATCAATGTATTCTTTTACCTCTCTACGCAAAGAATGTCCCCAGCCTTGTCTTCTTTAGATCAATCTTTGGATTAAGTACCACTACCAGAGCACTCATTATTTGCTCAAGGTATTTGTAATTTGAGTTGAGAAACTGACCTATATGCAAGTAATTGAAACTGTAAAACATGGGACAATAATTTCCATATGCATGATTGAACAGAGTACCACAGGAATACCAAAAAATAGTTTTGTCCAGAGGAAACTGAAAAATGCTTTCCAGAGGAGGTAACATGAGAGATTGTGAATTTCCTTAAAATCTTTCTGTCTATATTATCTTAATGCACATAATTTGGGGATAATCCTTGATTTATAGTATTCACACATTCACCACCTCAATGTCAGCAAAATGTGATTACGATCCTATGTGAATTTTCAGTAATAAAAATATACTCATCTTCATCCTTTCCCTAGACCATGTCAGTTCCTTCTGTATTAAAAATTTTTTGAGTAGTTTGGAGCTATAATATTTCTTAAAAGGCTATACATTTGCTAAAATCCACTGTTCTTGAATAACAAATGTATCCTTTCTTCAGCAAAAGATAATGATGGGAAGTTTTAAAACAATTTTCTGAAGAATCTTTAGGGGTAGTTTCCCACTTCTCCAGATAGAAATATGGAAGAGCTCAACATAGCAGCAATTTAATAAATCTAAGTATTAAATATCAAACCTAGATTATATAAGTTTTGTTTTAAATATTAATGACAGGTATGGATCTAGATATTAACTTTTTTCTTAGCATTTCTACACACAAAGCCAAATACATTTAATTCAACAACTGCTGATTGATCACCCATTGTAATCAAGGTACCATGAGATAGAATTATTTAAAAGTATGATAATTTTGAAATGTATACCACATGTCTAAAATAAAGCAAAAATGTGAATGAACTAAAATTATCAAAAAAATATGTCTACAGGGGTGCCTGGGTGGCTCAGTCGGTTGAGCATCCAACTTCGGTTCAGGTCATGATCTCATGGCTCATGAGTTTGAGCCCAGCGTCAGGCTCTGTGCTGATGGCTTGAAGCCTGGAGCCTGCTTCGGATTCTGTGTCTCCCTCTCTTTCTGTCCCTCCCCTGCTCATGCTCTGTCTCTCTCTCTCTCAAAAATAAACATTGAAAAAAAATTTTTTTTTAAAAATATGTCTACAAAGTAGAAAAGAAGACTTCATGTCCAACTTGGAGCATAAAAAGGCCTCACAAGAGAGCAGATTTCAGGGTGGGGTCCAAAAGAGATAGTAGAGTAGTGTATACCAGTTGGAAATCATCACAGAAGCAAAGGCCTTGAGTTAAGAAAGAACAGAATGTGGTCAAGAAACATTGAAGAATTCAATTTGATCAGATTATATGTCTGAGTTAGAAAAATTTCCATCTCCCGTAACCGATTTGTACTACATGTCTGAAGTTATAAAAGATTATATAACTGTATCCAGGCTCAGTAGGAAAAACTGCCACAAGCAATTAGCCAAAATTGCTGTGAGTGAAGAAGGTTGGAATGGCAGCCCACAGTCCACGTATTTGCTAATTAGGGAATCAGACATCTGAGGCATAGCGAGAGGTTAGGATAGATAGTTAAAATAAGTCAGGCTCAAAATTTGAAGGGCTTTAAATTCCAAACCAAGGAGTTTGTGTTTTACATATCTTTTAAACTTTAATTACAGAAATAATACAAAGTTCATTGTGAAAGATTTTTAAAAACCCGAAAGTATATATAGAAAAGTAAAAATCTCTTTCCCACACTCTAAAGAAGCAATGAATCAGTGCTGAAAGACTGAAACAATCTTTCAACTTTTATACATACATGCACAAACAGGTACAGAATATGTACTACAAATTATTTCAATGTAAAATTGGTCCCCGTTACACATATAATTTTACATTTCTGTGTTTTTTTGTAGATATCTTTTCATGAAAGTACAGGGATCTATCTCATCTTTTTTTAATTGCAGCATATTTCATTGCATGTACATTATTGACCTATTCTTTAGCTAATTGAGAGCCATTGAAATTTCCAGTGGGAACAGAAAATGGTTACAAACTTTTAAAGCTGAAAAAAAGTTGAGTTGATACATTTTCAGAAGAGAAATAGGAGATAAAGAAAACACTTAGGAGATTACAATATTCTAAGTAAATTATAATAATGAGAGCTTGAATTGAGCTTCTAACAGATTTGTCAGCTAATTAAAAAAAAAAAAAAAGTTTATAATTGTCCTTATTTACCAGGTGGGAACAAGAAAGAACTTTGAGAGGAAAGGCCCCATGTGGATGACTAGGGAGATCAGGAAGCTGCCTCTAGAGAAAGTGAACAGAGGAAAAAATAGTTTCTTGCGGAACTTTGTCATCCTGTAGTCTTGTTTTGTACCTCCCCATCTTCTTACCAGTTGCCATGTTCCATGTTCCATCAACTTCATGGCAGTATTTCCTGAACCCACCCAATTTTATCTATTCCTGCCCTCAGTATCCCTACTTATGCCTCATTTTCCCCCTTTTGCACTGCTCTCCCTCAAATTCATCCAACACCATTTTCAAAGTCAAGAATGGTCCAGGTGGCTATTGCTCACTGTACATCTTCTAAGTGTCAGGTGCTGAGTTTGCCTTAAACATATGTTGTCATGTCACTGAATCTTCACAAAAAAAAACCCCACATTCTGGTTTTGTGACTTTGGTGAAATTATTCAGCCTTACCCTTTCAGTCAGTTTCCTCATCTGTAAAATGGGGATAATAGCATCTGTTGCATGGAAAGTATTAACACATGTTAACCTTTAGTGTGATGGTGTCAGATAGTAAGCACAAGAAAGACAGCATTCATTTGCATGAGCGCTCAACCATACCCAAAACTGCCTCTGCAACCTGCCCAACATCACAACTTTCTTGCCCATTATATATTTCTACTCAGGTTTTCACATCTCACTGCTTTAACCCATGCTGCTCACTTTGACTAGAATGCCTTCCCCAATATCTCTATCTCAGTATGTGTAAATTCTCCTCACTTTTATAGGTTCCACTCACATGAAAATATTGCTGTTTTTCCTACCTAATAGCAATCTCTCACTTGCCTCAATTGCCACAGCATTTTATACGTATCTACCGTATAACACTTTCTCTTGAATTTTATTTTTATACATGTTTGTTTACATGCCTTATACATACGCTTATATGTTTATAGGTGTACATATCATCACTTCTAGGCTCTTAGCTTCTGTAGAAGTTGGGGGCAAGAACCAATTCTTTATCTTTTATGAAATCTAAAATGTGTTTTCTGCATAATAGACACAGCAAAAACATTTGTTGAGATCTATGCTAGGTAATTTCCATTTGTCCCTCCAAACTCCATCCTGCTGTCTGCGCTGACAAGCTGATGCGTGGACAATGGAGAGGAAGAGTCAAGAGATCAAAGGAAGGGAGGAGAGAGGAGTCAGGTTTTGGCTCTCTCATCTCAGAGTCACACTGAGCTGGCTGCATCCCTTGACTGAAGGTCACTGCTCCATTCAATGTGGCCAAATCTATAGGACCCTCTCTTTTCAAAACTCAGTAACTGCTCTATCCATTTGTCCATCTGGGCCTAAAGGGTACTAGCCCTAAAGAACTACACAGCCCCCATATTTGTAAAAAGTTGCTTTATTAACCCTCCCTCTAGAATTACCCTTCCCACTTTGAGTATGCTTTTTTTTTCCCCCCTTTCTGGAACCACCTGCTGAAAGTTCATAGGGAATTTTTAAAGAGGATAAGATTGGAAAGTAACTCCTTAAGGTCTGTCTTATCAACCAAGTGAGAAGAAAGGCCTTTACTTAGACTGAAGAAGACATTAGTGTGGTTGGAGGCTAGAGGAAATTGAAAAAGGATTAGAATAACCGCTGAAGAAAAAAGCTTTAGGAAGTTAGTTAATGGTAAATAAAGGATAGCATAACAGCGTGGAGAAAGGGCCTAATTGCACAGAACTCAATTGGCAAGCTCTCCTGAATTTCTCCAGCAGTGCTTAGTGGAACAAGATCAAGAGAGTTGTTAAAAGAAAACAAAGCAAAGCAAAACAAAACAAGTGATAAGGTTTAACTAAACTGTGAATTATGGGAGACTGAAACATCATGGGATCCAAAAGTGCTAAGAAGGGTCATAACCAGAACTCAGGTAAAAGTTCAAATGGAGACAAGTGAAGCCAAGAGGTTAATGGGTAATCTTTGACCTTTAGTCCATTTGGAAGAAACACCGATTAGACTAATTGTGTAATATTACTGATAACAAAAGGCTGCATTTTTTAATCTTATGACCAAACAGGACTCTGCTTACTTGCAGTTTAGTTTATGTACCCATAGTAAGGCCGCCTATAATTTAAACCACCTTTTTAGGTAATAGGGTTTGGATAATGTTCTCGTTATTACTCAGAAATTCCTCTTTGGACTTCCTTTGAAAATTTGATTTTGCAAACACACATTGCACTTTCTAGAATTTGAATATTTATAACTTCCTTTTAATTTTGCTTCACTTCTTACTTTGCTTTCAAGAATTTGCACTTCTGACAAATTAAGAATAACAACCAGATTTTAGGCCTGATGTATAATAAACACAAGGGAAAGGAAAAAAGAGAAGAAATGCAAAATAATCACATTAACGAAACAATCAAGTTCTCCACTGCAACAGGGAAAAAGAAGGAACTGCTGTCCCTGCCACACAAAGGTTGCCAAGGGAACAATACTTGTATATTTCCTAGTTCTCAAAAATATACCAATGTGATGTTTGCATCTCTTTTCTTTTCCTTTTGGAAATCTCAGCGAAAAACCTACTCTAAACTTGTGAGTTCTTTGTGATTCACCTTGTAAATTCATTCTTCGCTGCTCATATCACAGAATTCACCAAGCTGGCAACATACAAAAAGGCGCTGATTTTTTTTTTTTCTCCGAAAGTTACGACTCCAACTTGTAATGAAAATCTCCGCTCACCCTGGAGCCTCCAAAAATAGTAAACCATAAATTGGTTTTGCCTCTAAGTATCTTTCATTTTTGTTGACTCTCTTTGTACTTTGAGATTATAAACTCCTCCAGGGCAGGCACTAGTTCTTCAATTTTTTATGCAATTCCCTACAGAAATTAAAATAGGTCTAACCCAGAGAGGAAAATAAACAAATCTTTTCAGCTATTATTATGTATGTATAAGATTAAAAAGCAGTTTGGGAAATTGTGAATTGTTTTTTCTTTTCAGTTGGTTAAAATGAAGTCAGGTCTTGAGGCGCCTGGGTGGCTTAGTTGGTTAAGAGTCCAGACGCCAGCTCAGGTCATGATCTTGCCATTCATGAGTTCGAGACCTACATCGAGCTCTGTGATGACAGCTTAGAGCCTGGACCCTGATTCAGTTTCTGTGTCTCCCTCTCTCTCTCCCCCTCCCCTGCTTGCACTCTCTCTATCTCAAAAATAAACATTAAAAAATTTTTTTTTCAATGGACTCAGGTCTTACATGCTTGCCATCAGTTAATAACAACATCTAAGAAAAAAGCTGCAGAGGCGAAAGTATTTTTAATCCATACTGGGTACTATGTGATGCACCCATCCAGGTATGAAACATGTAGGGGCAGATTGAAAGGGATTGGCCATTTACTCCTTTAGTGTCTTTTCTAGCCATTCCCTCCAGGTGGTGGATGCTTCCTTTCATTTCTATGACAAAATAAACCAAAAGGATTGGTCATGAATAATTTTAAGACTATACTTAGGGATTTACTAAGATCAATATATTTTTTTAATTTATTAAGTTTGAGAGAAAGAGAGAGAGACAGCATAACCAACTAAGCCACCCAGGCGTCCCCTAAGGTCAATATTAAACCATTAACTATTTGTTGAAGACATACACTGTTTATGAAAAGAAAATGAATTGTTAGTAATAGGACAAATATAAGTTAATCCACCTGTCAAATACAGACACATGGATTTGCTAAATATTTATTAAATATTTATATAAATGCACCATATTTAGTGGTGCAGTTTAAGAAAACATTTTTACTTTCAAGAAACTTAAAACCTATTGATAGCTTTTCATGGGAGGAAAATACTCTATGTTATCCTAGTCTCAGTGTATAAGCAGAATTTCAATTTTAGATACTGTTAAAGAGGCCCCAATGCTAAGCCCCACATCACCAAATCAAGACTTTAATTTAATTATACTTTCTGTTCTCCCAGAAACGGAATCTTAAACCAGTCAGGAATCACCTATTCAGTACTACTGCGGTAATCTGCCTGACAAACCCCTGCCATTCCCTAAAGGAAGTAAATTTGCAATAACCTAGTCGATTTTTTTGCTTATTTTTTTTGTTCCTGCTCCCTTCTGCCTATAAAAGTCTTTCATTTTGCACAGCTCCGCAGAACTCCTTTCTACCTGCTAGATTGGTTGCGGCCCGATTCAAATCGATTTTTGGGCAAATAAACTTTTTAATGTGCCTCAGTTTACCTTTTAACAATTCTGGTGTAATGAGGTGGAACCGAAGGAGACACCCGCTGACCGGCAGGAGGAAGCAAACGTGGGTACCGGCTGAGGCCCTGCCGCCCCCTGCTGTCCCGTTGCCCCAGGAGGTTCTGGGTAAATCCTCAGGATCCTCCGCAGCTTTCGCTTTAGGAGCTTCCAGACTTTTCTCTCAGCCTTTCTTTCTCTGGACTGGGTCCAGAAACTGGCCGAGTCATACTGGGTCCACTTGGAAGCCTGACCGGGTCGAGGGCCGGAAAGGGTTCAACTTGGAAACCCGACCGGGTGCAGGCAGGAATGGGTCCGACTTGGAAACCGGACCAGTTCCGCGTCAGACACCGTCAGACTTCAGCTGGACTGGGCCGGTGTGAGGGCTCAGGTGAATACAATTTTGTTTTAAGGCTGAACAAGCAGGTTAATCTTACCAAAAATAATCTTGAATTACAGTGGCCACAGTAGAGAACTTTTAACGTTAGATAAACCTCTCCATTTACGAAGTGCCCTAGAGAGAAAAGGATCTCGGCCAAGTACTCACTATGAAGGGTAGAGGGAAAATTATTTTTCCTCCTCCTACGGTTCTGGTGACAAGGATGAGACCCACTGAAACACACGACTCCCTCCAGAGCCCACGGAATCCCGGGAAACGGCGGAAGCCAGCAAAAGGTAAGAATTTTTAGCAATTCTCCCAGATCTCTATCTGTGGTGCCTGGTCAAGAAGAAGTGAAGGTAGGTCATAGGGTAGGTTTATTTTTAATTTTTTGAGGAACCTCCACACTGTTTTCCAGAGTGGCTGCACCAATTTGCATTCCCACCAACAGTGCAAGAGGGTTCCCGTTTCTCCACATCCTCTCCAGCATCTATAGTCTCCTAATTTGTTCATTTTGGCCGCTAGGAATTTACCCAAGGGATACAGGAGTACTGATGCATAGGGGCACTTGTGCCCCAATGTTTATAGCAGCACTCTCAACAATAGCCAAATTGTGGAAAAAGCCTAAATGTCCATCAACTGGTGAATGGATAAAGAAATTGTGGTTTATATACACAATGGAGTACTACGTGGCAATGAGAAAGAATGAAATATGGCCCTTTGTAGCAACATGGATGGAACTGGAGAGTGTGATGCTAAGTGAAGTAAGTCATACAGAGAAAGATGGATACCATATGGTTTCACTCTTATGTGGATCCTGAAAACTTAACAGAAACCCATGGGGGAGGGGAAGGAAAAAAAAAGAGGTTAGAGTGGAAGAGAGCCAAAGCATAAGAGACTCTTAAAAACTGAGGGTTGATGGGGGGTGGGAGGGAGGGGAGGGTGGGTGATGGGTACTGAGGAGGGCACCTTTTGGGTTGAGCACTTGGGTATTGTATGGAAACCAATTTGACAATAAATTTCATACATTGAAAAAAAAGCAAAAAAAAAGAGGTGAAGGTAAAGTTTCATGTTGCCCCTTCCATTCAGATTGGCAGGCAAAAAACATTTGTGGAAATTCAATATTTGAATTGTAACTTGCGAATTTGCTTTCGAGTACCTATTGATTGTGGATCCTTTCTCTCCCGGAGACAGCTGTTGTCTTCTTGCCTCATTTTGTGTCCTGAGAACCTGACTTGGCTTTCTGCCTTACCGGGACATCCAGGTTCATGTGTGCCCAGGCAGCTCACGCATCACTTATGGAAGCCCCAAAACAGGGCTAGACAGAAATATGGATTGTACCCCATTTGCAGCCAGGGTCCTAATAACTATAGCCATCTCTCAGGGGAATGCTCTAAAGCTTTCTTTCCTTTTGGTTATCTTTGGAAGTAGCCCTGGATCTTAAGAGAGTTGTGTCTTTTGCACATTCCTTTGGGATGTTTCTTTCCTCCATAGGGTTGTTCACTGCTGCCAGGAATATTTACTTTTTGTTTCTACTGAAACCTGATGAGATATTCCAAATATATATTTTTTTATCTGAATCCATGTTAGTTAACATGTAATGTAACATTGGTCTCAGGAGTAGCATTTAGTGATTGATCACTTATATATAACACTGAGCGCTCATCCCAACAAGTGCCCTCCTTAATGCCCATCACCCACTTAGCCCATCCCCCCAACCAACACCCCTCCAGCAACCCTCAGAGTGTTCTCTGTATTTAAAAGACTCCTATGGTTTGCCTCCCTCTCTCTTTTTATTTTACTTTTCGTTCCCTTCCGCTATGTTCATCTGTTTCATTTCTTAAATTCTACATATGAGTGAAATCATATGATATTTGTCTTTTGCTGACTGACTTAACTTCTCTTAGCATAATACATTCTAGTTCCATCCATGTTGTTGCAAATGGCAAGATTTCATTCTTTTTGATTGCCAAGTAATACTACACTCTGTGTGTGTGTGTGTGTGTGTGTGTGTGTGTGTGTGTGTTTGTGTACACACACCACATCTTCTTTATCCATTCATCAGTCAATGGACATTTGGGCTCTGCATAATTTCATTATTATTGATAGTGCTGCTATAAAACTGGGGTGCATGTGCCCCTTCGAACCAGTACCAAATAATTTTTTAAGAGAAAACATATTGATGAATTTATTTTGACTCTTTATATAGGCAGATCATTTGACTAGTGTTTGGAGAGATAGTCCAAAGTCCCAAGTCATTAGTTTTATACTCACTCCCATGGTGGAGTGGCTGGTCAGAGCTAAGATAGAAACAAAAATTCATCAGTATCCTCAGTACCTGATTTTGTACCATTCCCACCCCAAATTTTAATATCTATACCAATTAAAACCTACAGTCATTTGTCATCATATACACTTGATTTTACAAAGGGCCAAGTCCCACTTTTAGTTAGTATAGCATACAGAAAAGATCATAAACTTTGGGATAAGTCAGGGAATTCAATTTCTAGCTGAGTATGAGCAAATTACTCTTTGAGAATCAGTTTTATCACCTGCAAAATGGGAAATAATCTCTCCCTTGGATGATTGTTAAGGTTTAAATGAGATAACCTGATCCATGGTAAGTAGTTGGTGATGGAGAGCTATTAGTTGTGATATCTCTTTTTTTAACTAACATATAATTGACATAACATTACATTATCTTCAGGTGCACACCATGCTGATTCAGTATTTGTATACGTTGTGAAATGTCACCATACTAAGTCTAGTTAACATCTGTCACCACATAGAGTTACATTTTTATCTTGTAATGAGAACTTGTATGCAAAACTGTATTATTAACTGTAGTCACTATCCTGAAAATTATATCCCTATGAATTATTTTATAACTGGAAGTTTGTACCTTTGGACTCCCTTCACTCATTTCGCCTACCCCCACCCACGCCTCTGACAACCATTAATATATGTTCTCTGTATCTGTGAGCTAATTTCTTTTTTAGGTTCCCCATATTAGTGAAATCATATGGTATTTGTCTTTCTCTGGCTTATTTCACTTAGCATAATGCCCAAAAGATTCATCCCTAATGTCACAAATGGCGAAATTTCTTTATTTTTATGGCTGAATAATATTCCATTACACACACACACACACACACACACACACATCACATTACATCACATCACATCACATTATCTTTATCCATTCCTTCATCAGTAGACACAGATTGTTTCATATGTTGGCTATTGTAAATAATGCTGCAGCGTACATAGGGGTGAAGGTATTTTTCTGAGTTAGTGTTTCCATTTTCTTCAGATATCTAAAAGGAATTGCTGGGTCATGTAATTAATTTTGTGAGTAAATTCTATACTGTTTTCCATAGTGGTTGTACCAATTTACATTCCTACCAACAGTGCACAAGGATTCTTTTTCTCCACATCCTCACTACTTGTTTTTTCTGGTTTTTTGATAATAGCTATTCTAACAGGTGTGGTGATATCTTATCGTAGTTTTGATTTGTATTTCCCCAATACTTAGAAAAAGATTTTTTTCAAGTAGTTGTATGGTCAGAAGTTGGATACATTGGAAAATGATATTTACAGCCTGATAGGAACTTGTTTTTAGGCCTTCTTCCCAAAGCTAAAATAAAACTATGTGCTCAGAGGAAAGAAAAAGATTTTGAAGTCTCTGTGGAAG
The DNA here is from genome assembly GCF_018350195.1 of Panthera tigris. Lineage (NCBI taxonomy): Eukaryota > Metazoa > Chordata > Mammalia > Carnivora > Felidae > Panthera > Panthera tigris. The sequence continues at coordinate 111,176,261 of NC_056666.1, read as the reverse complement.
GATTTACTAAGACATTCCAAAAATACACACCTCTAAATCTAGAACATAGGAATTTTTTAATTGTCATTTTAGTTGGAGATCTCCCTGGTATAAAGAAGCAAATTGAAGATAAATGTAGTTGGATGGGTGGGACCACCTCTTAATATTATTCAGGTTGCAACCCAGTTCTTTGAGAAATTTTAAAAACAACTGTACTTGTCTTACAAATCTAGTTTTTATAAGAACAGAAATGTTGCTCTAGAAACAATTCAAAGCCATCTACTTTCTTTACTAATCACGAAACCTCCCCTATTCATCTCAGAAGACTTGCAGATATTGTGAATCATTGGGACTTAGGGAACAAAAGTCCTTGGTGAAACTTGCATTCTTTCCCTGTGCCTTTTGAAATATAAGTATTCTACCTAGTCTTCTCCAGAAATTAAGGTAATTCTGGGGTGCTGGGTGGCTCGGTTGGTAAGCATCTGACTTCAGCTCAGGTCATGATCTCACAGTTCCTGAATTTGAGCCCGGCGTTGGTCTCTGTGCTGACAGCTCAGAGCCTGGAGCCTGCTTCAGATTCTGTGTCTCCCTCTCTTTCTGCCCCTCCCCTGCTCACGCTCTGTTTCTCTCTCACTCAAAAACAAATAAACATTGGGGAAAAAAAGAAAGAAAGAAACTAAGGCAGTTCTTATCAGAAGGGGAGAGAAGTAAAGGCTATTTTGAAAACTAGGCCTATGAAAAATTTTTAAAGTCTCTTCCACAAATACTAGTAAAAAGCTTTGCCATCTGAGCAGATAACCTTAACTTATTCCAGCTGCCAGAAACACAGTCTAGATCCAACAGGTTTTTTTGTTTTGTTTGTTTAACGAGCTAGTGAGATTTGCGTTATTGTTCCTGTCTTATGGCTAAAATTTTAAAACAGAAGCTATAAGATCTCCCTTGGCACTTGTCTGTATGTGTACGTATGTCTGGGCTTGTATATTATAAATGTGTGATTTTTTTCTACGTCTAGATGGCATTGCCAAAATTTATTTGTGAAGAGGTCTATTTAATTGGCTTAAAGACAAACAAGTGTTTATGTAAGCCGAATATACTTTGAGAAATCTAGAAAATTAACCCAAATGCATTTCAAGTGCGTGTGATCTTAAGTAAATAAAAATTAGTTTAAGTTTGCTGGTTTAATTAAAACAGGTATGTCTGCACAGTTAATCAGCATTGAATTTAATATTTTTATTCCACCCAGGTTTACTAAAAGTCAAATATGTTTTTTCTGTTGTAGATTTTGTAAGAAAGGTAACTTAAGGTTATGGTTAGCTGTTTAACATCTCAAGAAAATTTCACTAAGCATAATTGTTAAGAACTAGAAAATTATTGCAATAGAGGAGAGAAATCAGGCTTAACTCCAAATATAGCAAAAACAGCTGGGGATTTATAGCCAACAAGCAAAATGAAGGGGTTAGTGTATGGAAAGTTACTAAGAGAAATCAAGGGCAGGGGGATTCTTGCTAACCTGACTTAACAGAATTCTTACTGATGGCAAGCCAGGATTGTCAGATATCAATGATGTGGGATAAGGAATTTGATCAGATATTAAGGGTAGAAGGATTTTCATTAACCTGATTTAAGCAGGAATTTTGCTACACTGGATGAGGGCTAGCCAAAAAGAGGGTTCAGTAGGGTCTGTCTAAAGTTTGGTTAAAAAGAGAAACTTTGTCACTACTTCAATGCTACTTTGCTAAATTATTGAGAGTCAGAATATCTTGAATTTAACTCATTTGATTATGAAGGCAATGATGAACAGTGTGCCAGACCCACCGATTTACCTTCTTGGGTGGCTTGGGTAAGACGCGTTTCTGCTCAGAGCGAGTTTCCTCATCTGCAAGTGGGAGTGATACCTGCATTAATGGACTCTGTGTAGCACATGAGATCACGAAAATGCCTTGAAAACTAATTTGTTGTGCATATACAAGGTGCTTGTTGAGAAGGCCTGTCTCTTCCTTATTTCAGTGAACTGAAAGCATGAGTAGCCTGATGCCTTCTGGACCACAGACAGAAAAAGCCACTGCCTCCCGTAACTCCCTCTGTATTTTGTTAACGCCTCTATTGCAGCCTTTATGGTTTTGTGTTGCAATTATCTAGTTACACAGCTTTTCATTCCACTAGTCTATTCTCAAGACAGGCAGCTTACGTCATTTTTCTTTGTGTTCCCAGTGCCCGTGGCACGTATTTGGGCTTCAATAAGTATGTGCTGAAAAGACAAATAGTTATTTCTTGGTTCCAAGAACATCTACTAAGAGTTCTTTGTTTCTCTAGTTTTCCTGAAGCGGCATCCTCCAGAAACCAAAGAAACTCTTTCCCTGGCTCTCCTTTTAGGCTATTACTAGACTAGAGCCACAGAGCATATGGAACTTATGTTCAAGACGAGCATGTGAAACAAAAGTCACATATAGTCAAAATTGTTTTTGAAAACGGCCTTAAGTAGTCCTTTATTTCTCTTTTGCAAACTTCCATTCACTGGGTCAATGAAAACAAACAAAAAAAATGAAAAAGAATTTCCCATGCAATCTTTTAGATAAGCAAAAAGACTTATTTCTATAAGTTAAATGTGTATGCACTGGTGTTCCCTTGTGTTGCCGGCTCCTACCTAATTCCCATCCTCTGATTTTATTCTTTCCCCTCAGCTAGAACCTTGCCGCTCTTTTTTTTTTTTTTTTTAATGTTTGTTTATTTTTGAGAGACAGAGCAGGAGTGGGGGAAGGGCAGAGAGAGAGGGAAACACAGAATCCCAAGCAGGCTCCAGGCTCTGAGCTGTCAGCACAGAGCCTCATGCAGGGCTGGAACTCACAAGCTGTGAGATCATGACCTGAGCCATAGTTGGATGCTTAACCGACTGAGCTACCCAGGCACCCCTTGCCACTCTTGTTTTAAGTTCAAACCTACATTAGTTTCTATCAAAGGCAATGCCAGGCAGGAGGACTCAAATTAAGGTTCACCACATGAGCAACTAACAGCAAGGTGTTGCCCCAACTAATCTGGTCTGATCCCTAAATCTGGGTTCCAGTTATGTTAGCGGATTTCCACTTTCTTCCCAAGATCATGTCCTCTGTCTCCTGTTTCATGAGTTAATTCTATCCCTGCCTTTCCTTGGATGGACTTACAATTGCTGATCAGTATTCCTCCTACATATGGGAGTCCTGGTTTCTTTTTCCTGCTCTCACATTCTACCTATATACTTGCTATATTGTCAGATAGTTTTTCCTATCAAGACATTTAAACCCATCAAATACCATTTTCCATTGCAAGTGGGCCTGTCTGCCACCAGCCTGACAGCTAGTTCTTGGTTGTTACTGTTGTGTCTCACTACTGTGAGCGCCCCCTTCATCGTATCATCGCATCATCATATTTGACTCAGTTAAGGCAACCCAGGTGAATAACTGACTCTTTAGAGAGACCAAACTTATATTGGAACCACAACTGATATAATTTAATAGTTAAACAATTTAACACAAGAATCACGTATCAAGCATTAGCAGGTTCCCTCACACATCGGCTATCTGGTGGATTGTTTTACAAGGAAAAGAAATATCCAAAAATTAGTCTCCAAAACATCAATTTTTGAGTTATGGTGAGATAATTTAGTGAACAAGATCCAACACTGGATTTAACTCATAACCTTGGAATATACAAAGATTTGGGATCAGGCGTCCTTCCATTTAGAAATTTTGTGTATCTCTGCTTGTGGAAGAATCTTCTATGTGAAAACAATGACTCATCAAACAGTTTTATTTTCTGTTTTCTTGGAGAATATCCAGAAAGTTTATGTACAATATGTAAAAAATATATATTTACATTTATACAGATATGCATACATATATGTACAAGTATACATACATATATACACATTTATATATGTATATATGTATATATACACGTATGTGTATATGTGTATATATATACACGCATGTATATACACACACATGTATATATGTATATATATGTACATATACATATATACATGTGTGTGTATATATATATATATATATATATATATAGACATACTGTTCTGTGGTTTGAATTATATTTAGAAAGTGTTGGAAGTGGGTATAAAATCAGATCCAGGAATGAGGTGATGATAAAGATTTAGGCTTTTCTTATAAGACAGACCAAGATGAGAACTGGCTAATCTGTGTAGCTTAAGTCTTCAAACACCCTAGCTGAGATATGATAAGAAATATGCCTTATTTCTCATAGTAATATGATTTGAATTAATTCTTTCCTACTGCTGTTTCCCCTGTATGCAATTGCAATACCTTTGACCTAACTGCACGAACATAGCAGACTTCTGGGCTTTTTATAAGCTCTTGGTTATGTGAAGAAACAGCAATAAAAAAAGGAAAAAGCAATAAAAATCAAAGTGAATGTTAGAAGTATCATGTGAAAAGCTGGCCACATGTTGAAAGTGATTTGCTTTTTGCAATTCAAAACCCTCTGTTTTAAGGGAAAAAATTTTGAGAGTCAGAGAACATGATTGGATTTCCATTTATGTCTCATTATTACTAGGAGTCCTGTGTGATTCTAACATTTACTGCTTGGTAATATGAGTACACGGAACAATATAAACACTCTGACCCTTAACTCAGGATCTCATTAACTACTCCATACCTTTCTAGTCCGGTCTACTATCTTCGTAAAAAATGAAAGACATAGGATTCAACAACCATGTTTAATTAATTTATCAGTTAGGTTCAAAGGAGGTTATTAAGTAGTTGGGTTTTTTGTTTCTGTGCACTTTATAGAAACAGGAAAACTAACATTGTGCAGAAAATACAGAGGTTGACAGTGTATGTGCTTGGGTCAACTGTTCAAACGGGTCTGTCCCAGAGAAGAGGGAAAAAAAAGATTATTTGCATCGTGATTTTTTCCTTGAAGCCCTTTTCTTACAAAGCATGACACTACTTTGCTAATCTGCTTTCCTGTGATCTTAGCTTTTAAGTCATACTCTTTAAAAAAAATTCTCTGTACTGTTCTTGGTCTTGATAAAAACTCTATTGCAAGTTTACTGAAGGAATTTGACATTTTTATGGAAATTAGGATAAGACTACACATATATTCCTCACAAAGAACAGTGTGAGAACATGGCATATACAAACTCATATTAAGAAACAATTATCAACAATCTGGTGAAAACTGGGTTTTCACTAACATCAAAACAGGAAGACAAAGGTATAAAAATAAACTAACAGCCAATCGGGTTTACTAAAGAAAATGCCTTCCATTGTTAACATTATCAGCCCACTCGAATTAATTTTTTTTTTCTGAGAATGCTGTTGACAAGGGGGAGAAAGCTTTTTCAATTTGTCTAAGATAAGCTTTTCCTTTTTGTTTTAATTGCCTGAGAATCAACTATCACTTCATCTCTGTGTTTATTCCACTAATTTATAGCCTAGCAGCACGCAGAGGGGCTTAATTCCTGGAAAGCTGAGCTAACCTCCTATCTGAGCCCTCAACCTCATCATTCAAATTCCCTCAGTGATGGGGAGGGCTCAAAGGACAATTATTTTCTCTTCATTTCCATAATTTCATGCCTATCAATTCTCTTCCTATTTCTTACATGATTTCATAAATTGTGTATAACTTCTAAATTGGTTTATAATTTACCTCACTCTTGCAAAAACAGCCATTTGCTTAAAGTCTCTGAAAATGATGTATGTTGGACTAGGTGTGAAAAAATCTGAGAAGTAGGTGGGACCAGTACTATGGTTGTTTTAAATCACCTGTGCCTTGCCTGGAATGATAGAAAAAATGAAATATAATGTAAAGCACTAACAAAGATAGACAAAGGAGGGAGGATAAGTGAGCCATCTTAGGAATTACTTTTCCTTTTTTTTCCAATAATTTTGTTCTTATTATTTTATACACACACACACACACACACCCTATAAAAACTCACCCAGATTACTCACAACTCTTCTTAGAATTCCAGACCCTCCACTCCACCTCCATAACCCCTGTGATGCCCACTGTGGCCTCTGAGGGATTTCCTAGACTTCAGAAATGTGACTACGTAATGTTCCTCTTACAATTCTCAAGAAATTTTCTGGTTCAGTTCTACTTCCTTTAAAAGCATATCAACAATTTCAGGATATGACTATCTACAAATGACCCCAAATCATTTCTTGATCTAAAGAATAGCATTTCTAGATAACAGATCATATTTTCTAGTTCCCTTTTCTGTAGTCTTTCTTAACCAGCCTGGATTTTCTGATGCTCTATTTTAAAAGCAGTAGGATTATTAGATAGTACATATGTATAAAATAAAAAATGACAGTTTTGCATCATAATTTAATCAAATTCTGTAAATTTAATCCATTAGTAATTGCTATTAATATTGCAAAGTCCCCACTGTTCAGCTGACATATGGCTCCCATTGATTATAGCTTACATTATGTCAATAAAGAATGAAATTCACTGAGTAGGAAATTTTGACAGTTTATGTTTATAATAAGAGAGTTTCAATTTTTACATAGTCAATATAATCCTGAGTAAATGAATGAAAAACTGATTTGAGTTTCCTTTTTGGAGCATTATTTTACCCTTTCACATATAGGGAGGTGAATTCATTCAATGGTTAATAAATATTAAAAAATAATCATGTTCACTTAAGCCTGTTCATACAATTCATTGTCTTTAAAAGGATACACAGCCCACCAATTTATTTCAAAGCTATCACAGACAAAATTATTTGTGAGGAAGTCTACTCACTAACCAAGTTAACACTAAATCACCCCATTATTGAAATGGTAGATCAGTTAAAGCTTTGGTAAAATAGATTTAGGTATTTTGATATGGTATAATTGGAACAATAAAGCATCTAGCTTCAAGGGCCTGGGTATAAAGGCTAGCTGTGTGTTTAGGACAACTTTTCTTTTAATCCTTTGTTTTTTGTATTTTTCATCTGTCAAAGTAATTTATAACAAGTAAGCTGTCAGCATAAGCAAGGTAATAATGTTTTGCAAGTATTTGTGAAAACTTTGGTTAACATTATGGTGCAAATTTTAATTCAGATACCTTACAATCCATCGTCAGATCTTTAAGGTAGAAATGGTATTTAAGATGATGTATTAGATATGAGCTTTGCCTCTGGAGCCAAAAAGACCTGCGTTTGTATGACAGATACCGTGGACTGCATTTTTCAAAATTCACTTAGGCTTTTCAGTTGCCTTCTTGTACTGCAGAGACTAGAAAGCTAAAAATTTTCCTCATTCCCCTGTAGCCAGTACTCCAAGTGGGATTTAGCTTTTTACATTCAGATGTACCAGTGCAAGATTTGAACTGAATCCAGAACTTAGTTATTTGAGGAAAAAGGTAAGGCATCCATTTTTCACACGCAGATCGCAGCAAAGTTAGCATATTGTAGTAACATTACCAGTGGCTGCCAGATTTGGCAGAGGAGGCTCCCTGAACTTAGCAATGGCACTCAGGCTCTACAGCTCACACTTGTAGAAGTCGCACCTTCGTTTCACAAGCAGCATCCTGTTCATGGCAGAGTTGCAATTCCCTTACTGGTCCAGTTCCATAGTTTATCTTCCTTCCCAGAGCACCAAGGTTTAGAGAGTCTTTGTGCACCAACTCTACACCTAGAAAATCTAGACAGGATTTGCAAAATGACACACGGGAGCTACAGCCCAGTCAAGGTAGACTGTTAGGTGATGACACTAAGCTCAGAGAGGTTAAGACACTGTCCCTGGATCACACTGTGAGAAACTGGCCATGAGAGAAATTCCAGTTCAGTATGACTCAGGCTGAGAGGCAGTCAGAGGCTCCAGTACATCAATACTAGTTGTTAAAATATTGAAATATTTCTGTAATGGTTGGTAAATAGCTGCGCTCATAGGTGCCCTATATGCCTCCGGCACTTCTGTTAGGACCCAGTGGACTTTCTTGTCTGCTAGAAACTAATACTGTAATAGCAGGTCCAGCAGTGGGACATCAGTATTTTAGCCATTTCCTTTCTGATTGTACGATTTGTGCCATCTAATTGTTAAATACTTTTATTCCCGCCCCCTACCCCCACCCCAGGTAGGAGTCTGCAGGCAGGGCCTTCTACCACACCAGGTTATGTCTTTGCTTAATATTTTATTGAATTCAACAGAATAGTTAGATTTGAAACTGCAGTAACACAATTTTAATCTCTCCTTAGAACAATAATACCGTTACTATGTATGGAAGAGGGAGGCAATGCTAGAAACCTGGCAATCTGTCATCAGAGGGAGCTCATCCAAAGATGTCAATTTATAAAACTGTATTTTTGACAGGTCGGTAGCAGCCTTGTAGCACTGGTGAAATGCTTAACGAACTGAACAATGAATCTGAGAAGATGAAAGGCATCTGTTTTCAGTGCTAATAACATATACAGAGCATAGTCTTGAATACATAAGATATTATAATTTTCATATTTATAATTTATAACAGAACTTACCCTTCAGTAAGGAGCCAAGAGAAAATGAGACAAAGGACCGTTAAACTACACAACACTATGTGACAGAGTTCTTTTACTTCCAAAACACTAGGTGTTATATCAGAATTTTTCGCATTTATACTTCTTGGCATCTGGGTTTGACAGCTGCATTTAGCAACAAACATATAGAACAACTCTCTTCCTATTATTGTTTATCATAAATTACTCCCAAATTCTCAAAATGCAAAATCTCCCAGACTTTCTAGACCCTGGATCAATAATGAGTGAGTCACACACAAATACTACTTGGATGACCAGCCTTTATCCGAGAAATGGAAGATAGATTTTTCTTATCTTTCCTGGCACCTAATTCTGCTGTAAAACAAATGTGTCATAATTTATTTAAAGTTCAGGGAAAAGAGAAAGCCCCAGAGTTCCAGAAGTCTAGTGTACTTACCTCATGGAAAAATTGGAAATGGTCAGATAAGAACTGCTATTGAAGTTAAAGAATAATACTAAACATAATAGCATAACTGGTGAGTAGAAAAGGTGGAGAGGCCACAAGATTCTCAAAACAAAATTCAAATGTTCCCATCTCTAGACCTCACAATTTTAAAAATTAAATTAAAAAAATTAAATTAAATTTAAGAGAATTAAAAAAAAATTTTTTTTAATTATTAGAATAGTTGAAAAATAATGCTGGAGATTCAGGTAAGCCTGGTAAAATAAAAACACATTGATTCTACTCTGTCCTAAAACTCAAGTCATGTTAGAGTATAAGTAAATATAAATAAACTATCTTTAAAAGGTGGACTACTGTCCAATCAAAAAGAATGGGAGCAGAGAAAATAGCAAAAGAAAGACAAAATAGCAAAAGGTAATAAAAATGTAGCAGATGAGAATAGTAACCGACTTAGCAGAGTGACAATGGCTGAAACTAAGGACCTGCATTTATCATTTACTATGTACTGAGCACCTACTATGTGTCACGCCCTATTCTGGAGAGAAGCAATAGAGTGTGGAATAAAAAAAGGCAAAAGCTATGCCCTCATGAAACTAAAATAGAAGAAGCCACTGAGAAGAAAGTTGTTTTTGCCATAAAACCACAGAGAGGATGAAAACCAAATTAAGAGCATAAAGTAGCTCCATAGATCTGAAAAATGCTAAAAATAAGTGAGAAGTGTAAAAGTCTTCTTAAGGAACAATTAGATATTGGATCCCTTTTCCAACGGAGCGCATTTGGTGCCCTACACCAACCTTCCATCTTACAAACTTTGATCCAAATGACTCCCGGACAGTGCTAATCTGGCACCGTATCAGGAGGGGCATTCTGGGAAATGCAATCCCTGTTTGTCTAAATTGATGCAATAAAAGCCATAAAGAGAAAGATTTGGGATTCAGAAGATAGTGGGACCAAGAAAGGAGTGGGCCTGAGAGTACTCTGTGGATAATAAAGGGGAGTTCAAGGGAAAAACAACTGAGCAAAATGCCTAGAAAGAAATACATCCAGATTGAAACAAGAGGACATAGGGCTCCAAGAAGTATGGATTCAAGAAAAATGTGAACTGATAAACTAACTGAGGTGCTTGATTACAATAAGAGGTGTTTTTCAGTTCTTGTCAGAGAGCAATTAAAACTACAGGAAAAAAAAAAGAATAGATGCACAAGAAACAAAGTGTAATCATAATACTCTACATGGCTCAGTTGTTAACTATATTTACATCATTATAATCATCTCTACATTGAGCAGTGATTCAACAAAAATTAAGAAGAGATTCATGGAGAAAAGAGGAAAAGTAGTATTTGAAAATGAAAACAACCTTATTCATAGTAGGGAGTCAGAATACAATGTGTAAGATTTTTTAAACTATTTAGAAGGTTTTTTTAGAAGTTTTATTTTTTAGAAGTTTTATATCAATGGGAAAATCAAGCTTATAGTAAGAATTCTCAAGTGGCCCCTCCCACTCACATACAGTTTCGCCTGTTGTTCCTATCGTTCATTAGTATAATACATTTGTTACAATAAGGGGCCAATGCTGATTCTTCACTATTAACTAAGTTTACCTATAAACTCTAATTTAGATTAAGGTTTGTACATCATGTCATACAGCTTCTGTAGGTGAAGGAAGAAGCTGAAATGCATAATGTCATGTATCTACCATTATAATACCATACAGAATAGTTTCCCTAGCCTAAAATTCCCCTGCATTTCACTTACTGATCTCTCCCTTCATTTTCCAAACCTCTGGCCACCACTTCTCTTTATGCTGTCTCTGTATTTTTATCTTATTTTTTTCCAGAAAGTCAGATAGTTGGAATATCACAGGTAGGTCTTTCAGAATAACTTCTTTCACTTAGCAATATGCATTCAAAGTTCCTCCATGCCTTTTCATTGCTTAATAGCTCATTTTGTTTTATCACTGAACAATATCTCACTGTATGCACGTACCACAGTTTTGTTCATATTGAATGACATGTTGGCTGCTTCCAGTTTGGGGTAAGTATGAACAAAGCTGTTATAAACGTTTATGTGCAGATTCTCATGTGGACATAAGCTTTAACTCATTTGGATAAATATGTAGGAGAGATAGTGCTGTATCCTATGGTAAGATTATTTTCAGCTTTGTGAGAAACTACAGAACTGTCTTCCAAAGTGGCTGAACCCTTTGCATTTTCACCAACAATGAATGAGACCTCCTGTTACTCTGTATCCTTACCAGCATTTGCTATTGCCATATCTTGGCTTTTAACTATTCTAATATATGAGTAGTTCATACCTAATTGCCATTTGGATTTGCAATTTTCTGATGACATTTGATGTTGAGCCTCTTTTCATATGCCTAGTTGCTATCTGTGTGTCTTCTTTGGTGAGATCTTTTCCCTGTTCTTAAATTGGATTGTTTTCTTATTGTTGAGCTTTATGAGTTCTTTGTGTATTTCAAATGCAAGTCCTTTATCATATATGTGTTTTGAAAATATTTTCTCTCAGTCTGTTGCTTATATCTGAATCTTCTTAACAGTGTCTTTTAGAGCAGAAGTTTTTAATTTTAATAAAATCCAATTTAACCGTTTTTCTCTCATGAAATATGCTTATGGTGTTGTATCTAAAAACCCAAGGTCACCTAGATTTTCTTCTGTTGTATTCTGGCATTTTATAATTTGTGTTTCCCATTTAGGTCCTGAAACATTTTGATTTAATTTTGGGGAAAGATGTAAAATCTGTGCCTAGAATCTATGTTGTTGTTGTTGTTTTTCTTAATGTGGATAGCCAGTTTTTCTAGCACGATTTGCTGAAAAGATTGTCTTTTCATCATTAAATTGCTTTTGTTTCTTTGTCAGAGATCAATTGACTGTATTCATGCTAGTCTATTTTTAAGCTCTCTATTCTTTTCTGTTGATATATTTGTCCATTCCTTCTCTGATACAATGTTGTCTTGATTGCTGTAGCTTTATAGTAAGTCTACAAATTTGGCGGTATCATTCCTCCAATTTTGTTCTTTTTAGCATTGTATTGGTCATCCCAGGTCTTTTGGCTTTTCATATACATTTTACAGTCAGTTTGTTGATAAAATAACATGCTGGCATTTTGACTGGAATTGCATTGAATCTACAGATCAAGTTGAGAATGACATCTTAACAATATTGAGTCGTCATCTCTTCCAGGAACATGGAATACCTCTCCATGTATTTTGACCTCTTTGCTCTTTTTTGTCAGAGATTTCTAGTTTTCTTCATATAGGTCTTACACAATTTTTGTTGGATTTATGCCTAAATATTTTACTTTTGAGTATTAATGCAAATGGTTTGTGTTTAAAGTTTCAGATGCCAGTTGTTCATTGTGGTTATATATAGGAAATATTAACCACATACCCTACAACCTTGATACAATATATTATTAGTCCCAGGGATTTTTTTTGTCACATCTGGGATTTTCTGCATATATGATCACATCATCATTAAACAAATGCAGTTTTGTTTCTGCCTTCTCAATCTGTATACCTTTTATTCCTTGTGTTATTGCATTCTGGTAAGAAGGTACATCTTTGCTTTGTTCCTGATTTTAGGAGAAAGCAAACTTCTTCATAGAAGGAAGTCAGAATATAATGTGTAAATTTTTGAAAGGCAATAAACAGACTTCCAAGCAAGTTATTTTAAAATATATAATTAAGTGTCAGATATAACTGATAAAAAGAATTTAAAAGTTTGCCTCTGGAGTGTGGAGTGTAGAGAATAAGGAGAAATGACAGAGTCCCGCTATACATCACTATGTCTTTTCACACTATCTTAGTAATTTTCTTCATAATGATATAAAAGGTAATGTTAATGAGGCCTGTTTTTGAGACAAACAGGGGACAAGTTATACAAATCAACACAGTTTCTCCTATATAGAAAATACCCACTGAATGTGGCTCAAGCAGACCCAAAAGTTGACCTTCTACTAGACAGCTAGGTTTTTGATAAAACAAAAACTTTAATGTACTTTCTGATATATAGTAAACAAAAGAAAATTTCTAAAGACCTCTCAAATTCCCTACCTTAAACATTGCCAACCCCTTACCTTTTTGAGAGAAAAAACTTGGCAGCTGAAACAAGGGCAGCAAACAGTACAAGATGAGGCACCAAAAGATGGTCTTTCCCTGAAGGGAAATGGTACTACCAGACTGTGTTTCTTTCCCATACTGCAAAGCAAATTAACACAAACTTAGTGACTTAAATCAACGTACATTTACCATCTCAGTTTCTGTGGATCAGTTGCCATAGTTTAGCTGGGCCCTCTGCAAGACTGCAATTAAGCTAACTGCAAGGTCCAGGTTCTCATCTAGAAGTTTGACTGGAGAAAGTTGGTTCAAGTTCATTTACCTTGTTGTAAAAATTTATGCAGTTTTAAGACCCATAGCAGCTCCTTCTTCAAAGTCAGCAAGGAGGGCGAAGTTTTAGAGCAAGTCAGCTAGGATGATGGAGTCTTATACAATGTAATATAATGACAGAAATAGTGTCTAATCACCTTTGCTGTATTATCTTGGTGAGAAGCAAGTTATAGGTCCTGCCCATAATTAAGGAGAGTGAATTATATATACAGGGTCATGTACATGGTGGCCACCTTAAAGTCTGCCCATCGTAAGATTGATAATGATCAGGATTCTAAACACAATGGAAAGGAAGGTGGTGGAAGTTGAGATTTCTTCATTTAGGCAATACCTCAAAGGAGCATAAAAGGATCACCCACACTGTCCATAACACCATCTGCTTCTTGCAAAGAAACAAGGAAGGAAGGAAGGAAGGATGGAAGGAGAGAAGGAAGGAAGGAAGGAAGGAAGGAAGGAAGGAAGGAAGGAGGTCTTTCAGATGTTTAAAGAAAGAGTATCATATTGTTTCCAAAGTGTTTGTATCAATTTATATTCCAAAATTAATTTCAGATGATAATAACATTCTCAGTTTAGGTTTACAGACCTCTATATAATAAAATCAATGAAGTCTGGGTTTATTATAGCAAATGCAAAGAAACACACAAAGAAATAAAATGAGTGTCTGAAAAAATAACAAAGGACAGTTATGTTATGCCCCTGCAGCGTTTAGATACATAAATTATTAGAAATTATTTGTAAACTGTGAATTAAATATAATAAAAATGAAAAAAGAGATTTAAAGATAAGCAAAATGATGTACTAAAAAATAACAAATCATATTTTTAAAATAGTCAAGTAAGGGTTTCAAAATAAAAAGATTGTTGAAATCAGAGCATTGCCAAAAGATTTTAAAAGAAGATTAGATACTTCTGGAGACAGTAAATTGAAAGATAAATAAAAAGGAAATGCACAGAGGTGCCTGGGTGGCTCAGTCAGTTGAGTGTCCAACTTCGGCTTCAGTCGTGATCTCACAGTTTGTGAGCCCTGCATCGGGCTCTGTACTGACAGCTGGGAGCCTGGAGCCTGGTTTGGATTCTGTGTCTCCCTCTCTCTCTCTCTCTCTCTCTCTCTCTTTCTGCCCCTCCCCTGCTTGCAATCTGTCTCTGTCTTTCTCTGTCTCTGTCTCTGTCTCTCTCTCAAAAATAAATAATAAACATTAAAAAAAATTAGAAAAAAAGGAAATGCACAGACTCCAGAATATAGGGGGAGAAGGTAAAAAATATGAAAGAATGGCTTGAATGGTGGAGAAAACAGAATGAGATAGTTTTTTGGTTTTTGATTTTAATGTTTATTTATTTTTGAGAGAGAGAGTGCACACACAATCCAGAGAGAGGCAGAGAGAAGGGGACAGAGGATCCAAAACAGGCTCTGTGCAGACAGCAGAGAGCACAATGTGGGGCTCGAACTCACGAGCTGTGAGATTATAACCTGAGCCAAAGTCAAACACTTAACCAACGGAGTCACCCAGAGGCCCTGAGATAGTTTACTATATACTTTACCAGAGTTCCAGGAAGAGAGGATAGACAGATGAAGGATCAGCTACATTTGAAGAGATAATGGCTACAATTTTTTGCAGACCTAATAAGAAATACCAATCCACAGATGCAGGAGACATTACTACCAAAGAGATGCATAAAAAGAAATTTACACCTATATCCATTGTACTTAAACCTCAGAATACCAAGCTGACTTGAAAATGTATTTAGAAACTGGGGCGCCTGGGTGGCTCAGTCGGTTAAGCATCCGACTTCGGCTCAGGTCATAATCTCACGGTCCGTGAGTTCGAGCCCCACGTCGGGCTCTCTGCTGACAGCTCAGAGCCTGGAGCCTGTTTCAGATTCTGTGTCTCCCTCTCTCTCTGGCCCTCCCCTGTTCATGCTCTGTCTCTCTCTGTCTCAAAAATAAATAAGTATTTTAAAAAAATGTATTTAGAAACCAAAAACCATGAAATACATAGGAATAAATCTAACCAAAGAGGTGAAAAACATATACACTGGAAACTGTAGAAAGTTTATGAAAGAAATTGAAGAAGACACATTAAAAAATGGGAAAATATTGCATGCTCCTGGATAGGAAGAACAAATATTGTTAAAATGTCAATACTACCCAAAGCAATCTACATATTCAATGAAATCCCTGTCAAAATAACACCAGCATTCTTCACAGAGCTAGAACACACAATCCTAAAATTTGTATGTAACCAGAAAAGACCCTGAATAGCCAAAGCAATCTTGAAAAAGAAAACCAAAGCAGGAGGCATCACAGTCCCGGACTTCAAGCTATATTACAAAGCTGTAATCATCAAGACAGTGGTACAAGAACTGGCACTGGCCACTTGGTACTGGCACAAGAACACTTAGATCAATGGAACAGAATAGAGAACCCAGAAATAGAACCACAAATTATGGCCAACTAATCTTTGACAAAGCAGGAAAGAATATTCAATGGAATAAAGACAGTCTCTTCAGCAAGTGGTGCTGGGAAAACTGGACAGCGACATGCAGAAGAATGAACCTGGACCACTTTCTTACACCATACACAAAAGTAAATTCAAAATGGATGAAAGACCTAAATGTAAGACAGGAAGCCATCAAAATCCTTGAGGAGAAAGCAGGCAAAAACCTCTTTGATCTTGGCCGCAGCAATTTCTTACCCAACACGTTTCCAGAGGCAAGGGAAACAAAAGCAAGAATGAACTATTGGGACCTCATCAAAACAAAATAAAAAGCTTCTGCACCATGAAGCAAACAATCAGCAAAACTAAAAGGCAACAGACAGAATGGGAGAAGATATTTGCAAACGACATATCAGATAAAGGGTTAGCATCCAAAATCTATAAAGAACTTATCAAACTCAACACCCACAAAACAAATAACCCAGGGAAGAAATGGGCAAAAGATATGAATAGACAGACACTTCTCCAAAGAAGACATCCAGATGGCCAACCGACACATGAAAAAATGTTCAACATCACTCATCATCAAGGATTACAAATCAAAACCACAATGAGATACCACCTCACACCTGTCAGAATGGCTAACATTAACAACTCAGGCAACAACAGATGTTGGTGAGGATGCGGAGAAAGAGGATCTCTTTTGCACTGCTGGTGGGAATGCAAACTGGTGCAGCCACTCTGGAAAACAGTATGGAGGTTCCTCAAAAAGTTAAAAATAGAACTACTCTACGACCCAGCAATTGCACTACTAGGTATTTATCCAAGGGATACAGGTGTCTGTTTTGAGGGGACACATGCACCCCCATGTTTATAGCAGCGCTATCAACAATGGTCAAAGTATGGAAAGAGCCCAAATGTCCATTGATGATGAATGGATAAAGAAGATGTGGTACACACACACACACACACACTGGAGTATTACTTGGCAATCATAAAGAATGAAATCTTGCCATTTGCAACTACGTGGATGGAACTAGAGGGTATTATGCTAAGCGAAATTAGTCAGAGAAAGACAAATATCATGTGAATTCACTCATATGAGGACTTTAAGGCACAGAACAGATGAACACAAGGGAAGGGAAGCAAAACTAATATAAAAACAGGGAGGGGGACAAAACATAAGAGACTCTTAAATATGGAGAACAAACAGAGGGTTAGTGGAGGGGTTGCAGGAGGGGGAATGGGCTACATGGGTAAGGGGCGTTAAGGAATCTACTACTGAAATCATTGTTGCACGATATGCTAACTAACTTGGGTGTAAATTAAAAAAATAAAAATCTGTGTGCACCTCTCCATTCTATTTCCCTGCTTTACACAAACCTCCCAACCATCATTCCTACCTAATACAGCATAAAGGTTAATAATGCACATTCTGAGCCAGACCAATTACATTGTTTTTTTGCCTCAGTTTCCAAATTGTTATTTGGGGGATAACTGTAATATCTACTTTATATAATAACTATATTGGTTAATACATTTGTAGCACACAAATGAGGCCTTGCAAATGGTAAGCACTGTGCCAGTCTTAATTGCTAATCATTATTATCATCATTGTTAGTCACACACACATATTAATTACTAAAGAATATTTTGTTTTTCTCAGATTGGTTTGAGCTTTACAAAATGGCATCATGATGTCTCTGTCCTCTTTAGTGGCCAACTTTGTAACTTAACCTTACACTTCTAAATGCCATCTACATATTGTAGCATAATTTTCATCGAGTGAATATGCAATGATTTATTCATTTTGTTATTGATTATTTGTGTTATTTCCATTAATGTTTTTCTTTCTAATATTGATAATGTTTTTATTACTATTCTTGTACACACCTATTGGTGCATACATGTAAGAATTGTCCAAATTGGTATCTTAAATAAAATGACTGGACTGTAGGGACTTTTCAATGTTCAATAACTTAAGATAGGATCAAATTGTTTCCAAAGTCTTTGTATCCATTATAATTCAACCAGCTGATACTTGGCCTTGGAAAAGTTCTTAATTTGTGGCCAAATTAGTTGGTACAAATACATAATTCAGTGTGATCTTAATGTGAATTTCCATAATCATAAGACTGAATATAATTTTATATGTGTATTACTCTTCATGGTGTCTCTTTTGTTACATGCCTACTTTTGTTTTTATTTGCCATTTTCCCCTGGATTATTTTGTTTTTCTTATTGTGTTGTAGGTGTTATTTGTTCTTTGGATATATTATTTTATTATTATGTGTGTTACAAATAGTATCTATAACATTGGGTTGATTTTCACTTCTTGGTGCCTTTTTATAAATAGAATTTCTTAAATTTAACATAGTTAAATTTATCAATCTTATATCTTATGTTTAGTATTCTAAATCATCCCCCAACCCAAATTCAAAACTTGCTCTCATATAATTTCTACCAAAATTTTAAAGTTTTGCCTCTTAACACTTAAGGACATAGTCATCTGGCATATATTTCTGTGTATGGTATATGGTAACAATCCAACTTAATTATATCCATATGGATAATGCATTACTTATTAAATTGTCCTTTCTTTTCCTCATAGTCTGGAAGGCTATTTCTGAGTTTGCATTATATGTGTGGCTTTATTTGGGGGCTCTCTCTCATTTTATTCTTGTCCCACGGTCACTTTATTCCTGAACTACTACAACACTGTCTGAATTACAATAGCATGATCGTGAAACTTAATATCCAGTACAGCAAATAGTCCCTCTTTATTCTTCATCTTGAGTACTGTCTTGGCTACCCACAGGCCTTTGGTCTTCTAAATACATTTTGTTTATTTATTTGGCTTTAACTTTCTTTTCTTTCTTTTCTTTCTTTTTTATTTTTTTAATTTACACCCAAGTTAGTTAGCATATCGTGCAACAATGATTTCAGTAGTAGATTCCTTAACGCCCCTTACCCATGTAGCCCATTCCCCCTCCTGCAACCCCTCCACTAACCCTCTGTTTGTTCTCCATATTTAAGAGTCTCTTATGTTTTGTCCCCCTCCCTGTTTTTATATTAGTTTTGCTTCCCTTCCCTTGTGTTCATCTGTTCTGTGCCTTAAAGTCCTCATATGAGTGAATTCACATGATATTTGTCTTTCTCTGACTAATTTCGCTTAGCATAATACCCTCTAGTTCCATCCACGTAGTTGCAAATGGCAAGATTTCATTCTTTATGATTGCCAAGTAATACTCCAGTGTGTGTGTGTGTGTGTGTACCACATCTTCTTTATCCATTCATCATCAATGGACATTTGGGCTCTTTCCATACTTTGACCATTGTTGATAGCGCTGCTATAAACATGGGGGTGCATGTGTCCCCTCAAAACAGACACCTGTATCCCTTGGATAAATACCTAGTAGTGCAATTGCTGGGTCATAGAGTAGTTCTATTTTTAACTTTTTGAGGAACCTCCATACTGTTTTCCAGAGTGGCTGCACCAGTTTGCATTCCCACCAGCAGTGCAAAAGAGATCCTCTTTCTCCGCATCCTCACCAACATCTGTTGTTGCCTGAGTTGTTAATGTTAGCCATTCTGACAGGTGTGAGGTGGTATCTCATTGTGGTTTTGATTTGTAATCCTTGATGATGAGTGATGTTGAACATTTTTTCATGTGTCGGTTGGCCATCTGGATGTCTTCTTTGGAGAAGTGTCTGTCTATTCATATCTTTTGCCCATTTCTTCCCTGGGTTATTTGTTTTGTGGGTGTTGAGTTTGATAAGTTCTTTATAGATTTTGGATGCTAACCCTTTATCTGATATGTCGTTTGCAAATATCTTCTCCCATTCTGTCTGTTGCCTTTTAGTTTTGCTGATTGTTTGCTTCATGGTGCAGAAGCTTTTTATTTTGTTTTGATGAGGTCCCAATAGTTCATTCTTGCTTTTGTTTCCCTTGCCTCTGGAAACGTGTTGGGTAAGAAATTGCTGCAGCCAAAGTCAAAGAGGTTTTTGACTGAGGTGCACACAGATTTATGCAAAGGTAATGTCAACATTCAAATTGTAGGTCCAATGGCGAGTGATAGGTGTGCATTTTAATATTTTCTACTTTAACGTTTATGGACATATTATGCTTATTATTTGGTTGCTTTTAAAATGTGTGTAAATATTTTTTTAAAGGATAGAATTTGATGATAATTAGACTGTCACCTGCATATCTGCTTGCAACAGCAAGGTCAGATCTGCTTTTCCATACCCTTATACCTAAAGGTGTAAATGTTTACACATAAACATCACTAGCTAGGTGTTTTCCTGTTTACCAGACATTGTTCTGATTGTTTTATATAACTTCATTCTCATATTATTCACAATAATCTTATGATTATTATTAGTTTTTAAATTTTACTTTTTATTTTCATTTTCTCTATTTTTATTATTTCCATTTTATAGTTAGAAAAAAAGGGGAATGGGATGTATAGAAAGAGGCTAAGTAACTTGCTCAAAGCTACACAGCTAGATAGTATGAAAACTAGATTTACAACAATTCTGCCATACTGCCTGTTTTTATGGAGCATAAGTTAAGGGGCACCTGGGTGACTCGGTTGGTTAAGTGTCCGACTTCGGCTTAGGTCATGAGCTCAGCCCCACGTCAGGTTCTGTGCTGACAGCCCAGAGCCTGTAGCCTGCTTCAGATTCTGTACCTCCCTCTCTCTCTGCCCCTCGCCCATTTGTGTGCTCTCTCTCTCTCTTGCTCCCTCCCTCTCTCTCTAAGTTAAATACATAAAAATAAAGTATCAAAATAAGTTAAACTCATCTACTTAAAGTAAAAGTAGAATTATGGTTGGGAGGTTTGTGTAAAGCAGGGAAATAGAATGGGGAGGTGCACACAGATTTTTTTTTTAATTTATGTCCAAGTTAGTTAGCATATAGTACAACAATGATTTCAGAGTAGATTCCTTAATGGCCCTTACCCATTTAGCCCATTCCCCCTCCCACAACCCATCCAGTAACCCTCTGTTTGTTCTCCACGTTTAAAAGTCTCTCATTATCTAAAATAGAACTTCCCAAATATGTATGATTTTTTTCCGAAGGTTCTACCAAACATATTTGGAAAATCTACATTTTATGGGTAATTGAGAAGTGTTGTTGATAGGTTGGATTATTGTGTCCATTTCTCTCACCCTATTATAGAAACATACATCCATGCCCTTTGTTTAGATATTTAAGCATTACTCTCTCTAAAGCAGGTAGAGAGGTGCCTGAGTGGCTCAATCAGTTAAGTGTCCAACTCTTGGTTTTGGCTCAGGTCATGATCTCATAGTTCATGAGATTGAGCCCCACATCAGGTTCCACGCTGACAGCACAGAACATGCTTGGGATTCTTTCTTTCCCTCTGTCTGTGCCCCCTCTCCTGCTCATGCTCGCATGCTCTCTCTCTCTCTCAAAATAAACTTAAAAAAATAAAGAAGGTAGAATGTATTTATCTATCTGTTGCTATTGAGCATGGCTATATGACATGCTTTTGCCAATAAAATAGTAGCAAATGTAACACTAGCAGAGACTTATTTAAAGACTCCTAGGTAATTTGGCTTGGATTCTTGTGCTCCTGCCCTTGCAATGGAAAGAGCAACCACTTGTCCTATGATGGGATGTGTGGAATAAACCCTAACCTGACTTGCAAATGAATGCAGCTGAACTAAATCAAGCTCAGCCAAGATCAGCCAGACTTCAGCTGACCCAGAGACATGCACAGAGAGTATTACTGCAGTAAAAGCTGTCTAATGCAGTAGCTGCATTATAATTTGCAAAATAGTACATTAAAAGAACAAAATATGAGTCTAAAATATACGAAGTTCCTCAGAATTTACAACACTTTCATGAAAATCAATACCACATTATAAAGGAGGGAGCCCCCAGTGTCTGGCAGACATGGTTATAGACTGAAATTACAAAGTCTCTGGGCCTTAGTTTTCACATCTAACAAATGGGCAAATGGTTTGGCTGGATTAGAGATTATGTATGTAAAGAGTTTAGAGCATATACACATTTAAATGGTGGTATTATATCATCATTATGTAATATATTAAGCAAGTTAATAAATACATAGGAACTTCTTTAAAAAAAAAAAAAAACATTGAGGGATGCCTGCTTGGCTCAGTCAGTTAAGCCTCCGACTTCAGCTCAGGTCATGATCTCGCAGTTTGGGGGTGGAAAACGCGCATCAGGCTCTGTGCTGACAGCTGAGAGCCTGGAGCCTGCTTTGGATTTGGTGTCTCCCTCTTTCTCTGCCCCTCCCCAACTCACACTCTGTCTCTCTCTCTCAAAAATAAATAAATTAAAAAAACCATGTTGAAAGCAGAGATACTTTATATTTACCTTTAGTTTATCCTCACAGACTCCTTGTGCCTATGGAACATGCACAAAATACAGAATTAGGTGTTAGGACAAACCCAGAATATGCCCTAATGACTCAAAAGCTTTGTCCCCTTCCTTATTTTTCTGAGAGTAATACTGGCAGAGGAAAGAGTTTAGTTTATTAGATGGTGATCCCACAGTTGCTATTTGACAACAAACCTTTAACTTTCCATTTCCTTATTGTTTAAGATTCTGAAGATGCCTGACATTTCTTGTCAAAAATTTACTCATCTATTATGTACCACTAAATCTGTGTGGTGTCCTACATTTGAACTCTTCTTCTACAACACACAGAATCTGTTGACAAATGTCTCTTTTTTTCCACAGCCTTTATGATACGATGACTCATTCCCTCGTGGGTGGTAGGTAACTGCCCTTGGTCACTAAGTGAATGATTTGGAAAGCCTCTGTGGCTGAACATATTTGAGCTAAATGATGCAGTGGGAAAGATGGGGTCACGGAAGGAGCATAGTGCTGCGAATTGTCAAATGGTGCATGGCAGGCGTCAGGAATGTGGTACAGATGGAGAGGCTGTGAATATGTTTCAGGTACTGCAGCAATTAGAACGAGTAGGTTCCCCTTGGATATTGGAATATGGTGTCAGTGTTCTCAAAAATACAGATGGTGTTTCAATACACATAATAGCCTTAACTCTCACCATCTGGACCCCAAAGAGTCTGCTTGCTTGGATTCCCTAATCGGTGACCATGTTTTACTGCATGGGTAGCAATTAGAAGTGACATTTCTCTACTTTTTTTTTTTACTGATAATCTTAGCATTCCTATTTTCTTTCTCTGAATTTCTCCCTCGAACTCTGTCACTTACAGTCCTCTCTGATCTGAGCTGAGGAGGATACCTCATTCGGAACAATTCTACCCTGGCCCTTATTCATCACATGTGAGCAAATATGTAGATAGGGAGTTTGAGTCGCACTCATTCCCCAAGTAAAGGTGACATGCTCATAAATAATTTGGTTCTATCCACAAGCAGAAGAAGAAACATCTGGCATGAGCTTTTATGTTGTCTGTGTTGTGTGACTTGAGAGGGAGACACCTTTTCCGTGAGCTGCAGTGAAGATGGTGCGAAGCAGTCACTCAAGATACAATCCCATAGGAGTGGCAGGATAATTCTTTGAGATATTGATTTGTGTTTTGCTCTCCTGTCCATTTTGAGAGAGAAGCCAGGCCCTTATGCACACGCTTGCTTCAAGGGAGCTTCATGTTAACAGGCTGATGGCAGATGTTGCCTACAAAAAATACTTTTTTTTTCCTACAACTGAGTCTCTGGAAAAATTACTAGAGAACAATTTAAAGGGCAACAGGGAATAAAAGTGTCAGTTGAGTTGTGTCCCCCAAAAAGATCTGCTGAAGTCCTAATCTACAGTACCATGCATGTGACCTAACTTGGAAATAGGATCTTTGTAGTAGTAATCAAGTTAAGATGAGGTCATACGTGATTAGGATGAGCCTTAATTAAATTCAGTGGCTCACTAGTCACTTAGAAAAAAGCCATGTGAAGACAGAAAGACACACAGGGACAATACCATATGAAAAAAGAGGCAAAAATTGCAGCGATGCAGCTGTAAGTTGAGGGACACCAAGGATTGCCGGCAACCACCAGGAGAAACTAGGGAAAAGGCATGAAACAGATCATCCCTTAGAGCCTCCAGAAAGAACCGACCTTGTTGACTTGCTGGCGCCTCGATTATGTACTTCTAGCCTCCAGAATTGTGACAGAATAAAATTTTGTTGTTTTAAGCCACCCCGTTTATGGCATCTTTAGGAAACTAACATAAAAATAAAGTCTCTGTGGGGGGTAAAAAGAGAGCCTCTGAAGCTAAAATGAGGTCATGATTGAAATGAGACAAAATCAAGAAAGAAGCTCTGATAGCTCCACCACTTATTTAGTTCTATAATAACGGGCAGCTTACATAATGTCTCTAAGGTTCATTTTCCTCTTCTACACAGGAGAAAAGTTAATTTATTGAGCTGGAATAATGCTCAATGTACAATAGCTCTTATTCTTACCATCAATGTCATCATCATCTCTACCACTTCCTGAAGTCATAGGGAGAGGGGGCTGGTGGCATCAGGGCCAGGGCCCCAGCTGACCGTGGTACTGACCAAGCTGTGCTGTGTCTGAAATAGTGGATGGCTTTAACCTAGCTAAGCCATGGACCCACCTTAGGAAAACATGTGGTCCCAAGTCAACTGAAATGTGTTTCCTTATTAGAGAAGAGAATATTACTCAAGCAACCACACATGGTTTACCTCAGCCTTGTTGAGGTAAGAAGTCAAAGTGGCTGTAAGAACAGAAACTGGAAAGATTTCTTACAGCGTATTGTTCTCATGATTGACTTCATTTTGACCTAGATTGAGCAGCAAGTATTCACAAAGTCAAGGAGAAATGAAAAAGGTACCTCATATTTTCAGCTCTGCATTTTTCCAGAACATTTGTTGTATCTTCAGTTCATACAACTGTCCTGTTATGAGTCTCTAAGGGATCACTTAGGGAATGGTTTTGGATTTAGCCCCTCAGTGGGCTCCTTATCTTAATAGAGAAGAAGCAAATCCACAGTTCATGACTGGGCCATACACCTCCCAACCCAGCCACCTCAGAGACATGAGCCCCTGCAGGAGGTCTAAGACCATACCATTATCTTTGTAAAACTGTTCCATAAATCAATGTATATTTTTACTGCCTTTGTAACACATAATCTGATTAATGATAATCCAATACCATAATAGAAGGTAAAGGCATGATTGGCCTCATTTTGACCTATATCGAACAGCAAGGATACAAAGAGAGGAAGGAGAAATGAAGAAGATGCCTCACGTCTTCATACAAAGTTTAATCATTGCTTATTCCTATCTCTGTTTTTGTTGTTTGTTTGTTCTTTAGCACATTTAAAAGGTCAGAGTGGATATTTTTCCCTGGTTCTGGTTCTCAGGCCTGAGACACAACCCTCCTAAGCATCTTCTTGCAAGTTCATTTTTTCTTGGCCTACCCACACTTCCAGAATGACTTGTAGTTACGTTGTCTAGGATGATCTGCATTTGTTTTTTACAGATGAATTTCGTGGCCCAAGACCTAGATCACTCCACTGAGGGGAGAGAGGAATCTAATAAGACTGGGAGAACTATGGCTAATCTAATCCCTGGCTGGTAATGTTGTCAGAAAGTGGCATAGAAAGGTCATTTGCATGTGGTCAGGGATAATGGGGATTAGAAGAGGCATTGGGTTCCAGAGTTACAGCATGAATGCCAAAATACAGGGAGGTAACCCCTGGCCAGAATGAGTCCTATATAGACATGTAGACTGAGGGATATACAATTATTATTAAATCCCAATATTCTACCTGGTCTCACATCTGCATCCTGCCGTTGTGCCTGTTATGTGAGGAATCTATGATTTGGAGGGCAGCAGCTCATTAAGAAGAACCAAGCTAGCTTAATAAAAGAGTATTTTGGAAGGTATGTCATTACATAAAAAGGTTTTTAATTTCACCTAAAGTTACCTTCTTAAACCTTTGCCAGGTGCAAATGATACTAGATTGTACAGTGAGCACTCATTATTGACATAAATGGCTTATTTTTAGCAAAGTAGCTCCTAGAATAATTTATAGCACCTACACATAGAAAGAAATCTACATCTTAAAAAATACAGCGAGGCTGTCAATTTGAACATGCAATTGCATAATAAACTGTATTAAGAACTTATTTCAGGAAGTAGGGCTGTACACTAAGAACTTTCCTTTGATGCTTTTATATAAAACATTTTAACAAGTGAAATCTCCCCAAAGATTTCTATATTAATATTTAGAGCATGAAATGTTTCTAATCATTTACCTGTTATGTTTGGCTAATGACTGATGGGAAATTTGATGTTTAGAGCATTTATTTCATGGAAGAAGGGGACTGAAACTCTTAGATGTATTTAGGATGTGATACTTTATACTCTGACCTTGATATATATTAGCATAATATATACTATATAATATATCTATCCAGGAAAAAATAGACACAAATGACAAATATTATCACAAAGCAAAATCAACTGAATTTGTTTAAAGTCATATTGATTTTTCATCTCTTAAGATTCCTTAGATCTATTTGATTACTTTCAAACTGTGTGCAAATACATAGGAAATGAGAGCCCAAGAAACAATGATTCTATGTATTTTTTAGCATTATTTTCAGTAATCCACACCCTGCAATAGACCTCATCTTTATAAACAATATATAGCAAATATTAGGTCCTCTGGACTGCTTGTATAGCTTAGGCAAGAACACATTTCAAAAATACATATGGAGTTAGTCTTTTCCTTTTGTCCGCCTTGGAACATTCTACAAAGATTAAATTCTAAAGATGTCTTTCCCATCCTTTTCTAAAATGAAAATCAAGCTCATAAAAGAGAGTCCAACTTAATTTGCCATTCTTCCATTTCCACAAAACACACGTTGAGTTTTATTGAGAACACTTCTTATACCTCCTCTTGACATTTCTAGACACTCTGGTCCTTAGACATTTAGAAAGCAGTCAGATTCTCCTGGTTCTAATTCTCAATATTTGGCATCTTAAGACTTCAGCTCATTTCCATTTCTTTCAAGATTTCTAATTGAAGTGAAGTTAAGATCTTTGCAGTTAGGAAAAGTGTTCCCATTTAATTTTCACTCAGTGTGTTGTTGGAATAAAGCCTAAGCTGCCATAAGAAAAATTTCTCAAAATACAGTATTCAGATAACAGAGATATTTCTTTCCCCATGTTGTAATAGTTCAAAGGGGTCAGCAGACTCTGTTCCATAAATTAAGTCGGGGACCTGGCTGGTGCAGGAATTCTTGTATCTCCATGAAGTGGACTGCAAGGTTGCCCTGTTCATGGTCCTAGTTCTACCATGAAGAGCAGTATGAATCCAGTCCTCTCTGTCTAGGGCAAAGAATGAAGGAGAAGATTGGTAATTTTTTTCTGAGGAATGAAGTGGAACTTGTATACATCATTTGCATCCACTTTTCACCAATGAAAATTTATTTTCATGTACCTAACACAGCACTTTTGCTTAGGAAGCAGTTAAATAGCCTTACAGGACAGCCATGTGGCCAAAGAGAGAAGAGATTGCTACGGAACAACAAAGAGTTGCACACCTAGAGGTTATGAATCTTTGGGCTCATTCTTAAACTTTTAGTTTTCAAAATTGCCAATTGCAGAGGCCAGTTGTTAGTTTTTCTCATTGAGGGAGAGTGCTAGACAGTAAGTACCTCCATCACATCTTGACTGAATAGAAGAAACCACAGCTCATAAGAAAGTAAACCATAAATCTTGATACTGTTTTTATTCCTTCTCCATTCTGCATATCCTAAACCAAACAGAAATATGTCTAGTAGGAAACAATTTATCAAGTGCTATAAAATTATTGGGCTAGAAAAAGTGACAGAAATTTCTTGTTCAAAGGCCAGATTCTTATCCTGTAGGACTCAATGGGCTTACTCTTATTACATGCTGATCACTGAGAGTTCTCCTAGCCCAAATCAAAGAACTAAAGGAGGCTTAGTGCCCATCTGGAGGACCTACAAATATAAGTTAGAAGTGAAAAATTTTAGACACATCAAAATATGTGACACAAACAAAAATCATTGCACTAAACTTAATAGGTAAAAATTTTGAGTATTTAACAGGAATAAGAGATACTGTCCTGAAAAGAAGGGAGAAAATAATTTGGGCAGTTGGCTAAATATTTTTTGGAAGGAGAGAATGTGTATCAGTATGAATTCAATCATGTTTGCCCTGGCTAGTTCAATCAAGAATGGTACAAAACTTGACAGGAATATTTTCAGGTCATCCAGCTAGAGAGTCTTATTTACTCTACCTTCAAGTTTTAATTTCTAGCAATATCCATTATGTCATAGTTGTCCTCTATCAACCATGATCCTGGACCTTTAAATGTGTCCTGTACCTCTGGTAGTGAGCTTGCAAAATCCAACTGTTGTCTACGTTTCATGCATCTGATAAGAATCAACCTTAAGTTTACTTTCCGGATCAACTACTTCATGCTTGAGTCTCTGTTCCTTGGTGATGCTCTACAGTGTTTATTATCTACCTCTGTCCCTTCTTCTTGGTTTGGCCATTGTAGATTTTTCTCTCTAGCATACTGGTGCTTGTCTGTAGAAGGCCCAGGCCTGAAGACCTTTCATTTGGCAGGCTACTCGCCATTGAACTATGTTTCTTCTGTCCTTCCCTTCAGTAAAAATGGATCCTGGCAATTTAGGTTCTGCAAAGGCAGAATTGGGAGACGGAGATTAGGGAGCAATCCTGGATATTTGATGGCAATTAAGATTCAATAAACAATTATAGTGTACTTTCTGTGACCATAGTACACTCTCAAGTGATATGAAAAAGCCGCATTCTTAGATGCTTAAGGAAATATAGTCTAATTGGATAGAAAACAGAACTATTTAAAACACCTACAAAGTGAAATAAATGTTTACCTGGTACTCACAAGAACAATGGAAATAAATTTTCTGTAATTTAAAACAATAACTTCTTCCCACAATTGTGAATAACTAAGCCAGAAATATATTTTGGGACCCGAATGATTCATATAATGTGAATGTCTTACGTTGAATGCACAAATGTATATAGCTTTACAATAGAATTAAATTTTCTATAAGATGTGATTTTCCTTGGACATCCTGTGATCTTCAGACAAAATAATATTTTCCTTACCCCTTTGTTGGCACTATGATAAGTTATAAGTATTATAAACAAATACAATGTGAAATAAAATGTTACATGTGCATAGCAGTTCACTGAAGATGTTGATTTCTGTTCAGTCTTCCTTTAACTTGTTACTTCAAATAATGAAGGCAACATATTAAAGCATGTGCTTGATTTCCATCAAGTTCAGCCTCTACGACCTAACTTGACCCAATATATGCCCCAATCCCAGGAATTTATGAATGTGTTAGATTACGTGGTAAACTGTGACCTCAAAATAAAGAGATTATCTTTGACTGTCTGACTGGGTCCAATGTAATTGCCAAGTTCCCTAACTAGAGAAGAGGGAAACAAATGAGTCAGAATCAGAGAGATAGCATTCTGAGAAAGATAAAGCCATTGCAGGTTGTGAAGAAGGAAGAGGGCCATGGGTCAAAGATATGAGAGCAGTCTTTCATGAAGTCCCCAGAGAAAAACACGTCCCTGTCGATTACACCAGATTTTCACTTTCTACTGAATATATATGTGCAATATTTAAATTTTATAATAACCTAAAATCTTTTTGTAAGTGATAAAAAATACAAATTAAAAAAAAAAAGAAACACATCCCTGCTAACATCTTGATTTTAACCCAGTGAAACCCATTTTGGACTTCTGACCTCTAAACTGTAAGATAATAAATTTTTGATTTTTTTAAGCCGTGAAGTTTATGGTAATTTATTATAGCAGCAATATGAAACTAATGTGTAATAGAGTATTAAGGGAATATCCTTTGAAGTTAAATTACCTAGATTTAAATACTGGGTCAGCCATTGTCTAGCTGTGTGACTTGGGAATTACTCAACTCTCCATGCTTCAGTTTTCTCATGTATAAAATAGGATAATAGTTCTTAGGAACTATTTTTCTTGGGAAAAGTCATAGGGCTTTTATAAGAATGAAATAAGCACTTAAAACAGTGCCTGGTACAACTTGCTTTTAACAATGTTCGCTATTTTTAATTGTTTTTTTTTTAGTGTTTTAATTGTTTTATAATTATTATAAGGTCATTTGGTAAGGCCAGCTATTTTACTCTCCCCACCTCCTCTCCAGCTTCATCCACAAAGAATTTGAGAAGCCATTCAGAAAATACAAATGAAGTCATTAACAGAAGATAAAAAATAAGTAACATCCAAATTCTAATGGAAGCACCAGGTCTTATCCTGAATGACCCCACCCTAACCTATTGTTATGGTTGAGCTTGTATGTCAGAGAGACATGTAAACATGGAACCAGGATGCACAAAAAGTGACATGACATTTAGAACAACATACTATAAGGACTATGAGAACTTTCAGCTAGAGAGGTCATGGACAAATTTCAGGGAAGTAGAGGTCATTAGAGTGGGTCTTAGGAAATTATCAGGATTTAAATAAGTGGAGAATGGAAGAGAAGGATATTTATAACAAAGAAACAGGCATAAGAATAGGTCCTTACTATGGGATAGTCAACTGAGTACCTCCTTGACATAGATCAACAAGCTTACCCTTTTCTAAACAAAACTGCCCATGTCATACTCCATTCCACCTCTCAGATATCTTCCCAAATGTATGCCCAGTTATTCAGACTGTCTCTCATTTAAATTCCTGTTCACTCTCCCCAGATGTATATAAATATTTCTTCAGCTACAAGGCTTCCTGTTGAGTCCTGCTCCTCCTTAGGCATGCTTGCCTTAGAAGATTGAATACTTGTCCACCTAGAGAAATCAATCAACTTTGCTATATCCCTCAGCTCAGGAAAGTAGACTGCCTCAAACCCTGTAGTAAAGTCCCTTCAGCCATAATTTTCCAACCTTTCAAATATAATTCTTATAAAAGAAGTGGCAACATCTTTCTAGACTTAGTAGTTGTGATAAAATATAGCCCTGTCCAAATTGCTGAGATCTCTTCTTAAAATGTGAAAGAATGGCTTCTGAATGCAGAAATCTTGATCCTTTAAACTTTAAAAAATTAACTATAATAAATTTTGACTGCCTGACATCTGGAATATGGAATATGAATTACCTACCTTCCAAAATATTAGGCCTTCTGTTTGGTAGTTGAATTAAGTATAGCCTGTTTTCAGATAATTTCAGAGTGATCAGTCTGAGGTCTGTAACACCTATAATAAGAAGATGTGAAACATTTAAACTTAGCCCTTAAATAAGCCAGAAGTGGTGGATCTTAATGTTTGTTTTACTCTTGCCAGGGAGAAAGGAACACACACACACACACACACACACACACACACACACACACACACACACATCATGACCTCTTAGTCTCATAGTGAGATAAAACTATAAACAGAGCAGACAGGTGCCAGATCAGAGCTAGGACAAGTAGGAACAAGTATGAATATTGGAGAAAGGTACCTTTGAGGTACTAGGGAACCAATTTTTTTTTTCAGAACAGGTGATAATTGATTATTTTTGTGGAAGGAGAGGGGATGGTTGGCCCTTCATATTTTCCCCTCTGACCATAAGGAGGAGAGAACTTTACGCCCGAACCTGTCTTTCTTTAGCCATGTATTGTCAACTGTATAAGAAAGGAGCTATTAACTTTATTAGTCAAATCCCAGAGTATTCACTGGAACCTGCTTTCTAGTGGGGCAGTTCTTGAGTTATAAAAAGCATAAGGCCATGCTCATAGCCTACTCTTCCATTTCCTTCCTTTCACTTCCTGCTCCTATGAGGTAAGCATGGGGACATAGCTACTCTCATCCAAATGCTACTCTAATGCTTCAGATATTCTAGATTCCAAAAATGCAGTCAGAAACCCCTTTTATCCTAGACCTGAATCATATGCTATATAACACAGCTCACCAGAGATGATGCGCAATGGGGACAATAGAGGGTACTTTCCCAGCAATCAAAATAATCATATTTCCTCATTTGCCTATAATTCCTTGTTCCCTCACTTTCTAATAAGGAACTTCAGGGAGGAGGATGAGTGGGTGTTTGGATTCAGAGACCAAAACCACCCAAAATTCCATTGTCAAAAACAGCTTGAGCTGTCTTAAATGATAAGTGGGATTTTCTAAGCAAGGGGTAGGAGGTGGGGGTGGGAGGTTGCTGGAACAGGCAGCATAAGGAGAGCATTTGAGAGCAGAGCAAACAGCATCAGCAAAACTGTGCTGTAACTGTGGTTAGATAGAGTGCATGGAGGAAAATCAAAGATTATAAAGCTGGATAGGTCTGGGTGCAGGTCCAGGAAAACCCAATTGTTATGCTAATATGTTTGAATTTTATTCTGCAGGCTATAGGAAGCAATTGAGGGAATTTAAAACAAAGAATAACATACTTAAAGTGGTCTCTAGGAAAATGGTCTTTGAGGTAGTATGGATAATCAATAGAAAAATGAGAGCAGCTAGGAAATAATAGTGATAATCTAGCTAAAATATAGCAATGGGGCTGTGGACTGTGTCCCCCGAAAAGTCATATGTTGGAGCCCTAATGCCTAATGTGATGGTATTTGGAGATGAGGTCTTTGGGAGGAAATTGACTCATGAAAACGGACACGAGAGAGATGTTTTCTCTGCTCTGTGAGGATACCACAAGAAGGTTAACTGTCTGCAACCCAGACGGAGAGTTCTCACCAGGAACTAAATCAGCCAGAATCTTGATCTTGGACTTGCCAGCTTCCATAACTGTGAGAGACAAATTTCTGTTGTTTAAGCCACCCAGTCTATGGTACTTGTTCTAGCAGCCAGAGCAGACTAAGACAAGTGGCAAGGGAGGGAAGGATGAAACTATTTGAGTATCTAATGTGGGATAGAGACCACTCACCTAGGTACTTTGTACCCATTCACTTTTTATTCCTCCAAATAACTGTGAGGATAGAATTATGATCTCATTTTGCCATAAAATGAGAGAGGATTACAACCCATGTCTGCTTCATTTCAACTCTTATTCTCTTTTTACACCGAACTATCTTTCATGACAGAGGGAATGAGAAAATAATATAGACAAAAGAGAAACTGGGAAGTCAAATAATGGAAAAACTAATTCGATGCAGTAGAGAAAGGAAGATGAGGAAGAAGCCATCTTATATGTAATTGATACAATAAAGTGAATGTAGGTTCTCATGGAAAAAACAAGTGGAGATGCCCAGTGTAGTTGAATGTTCTCATAGAGACCAGCAGAGTGGCCTATGCTAGCCCGTCTGCACCACACAGAATGACATTTTCCAAGGAAAAGCAGATAGAATGAGATGAAAATAAGAGTATGCCTCTTGAGGACCACTTAGGAGACCGAAGCCACACCAGTTATTTGTTTGTTTGTTTTAGTTTGTTTAACAGAGAGGGGTTAATATAAAATTATTAAATTAGAATTAAAGAACTAAAAATATAGAGATGGTAAAGGTAACATGAAGGTAACAACAGCACGAAGCAGCTAATAGCCCCAGGGCTGGAGAATGGGAGAAGTGGAGATTATTAAAACTTAGAAGCTTCAAGAAGGGGTCCTGAGGAACTGCTTCTCAGACCCCTGAAAAGGGGTATGTTGAGTCTCCTCAAAACCATCCTCACCTTCGATTCACTGGAAGGATTCACAGGCTCAGAAACTGTTATACTCAGGGTTATGATATATGAGAGCAAAACATACAGATTAAAATCAGCAAAGGAAAAGATGCATGGGAGTAGTCCCCAAGAAACAGGGCATGTTTCCAGGTCTCCCCTCTGA
Organism: Panthera tigris; assembly: GCF_018350195.1. NCBI lineage: Eukaryota > Metazoa > Chordata > Mammalia > Carnivora > Felidae > Panthera > Panthera tigris. The sequence continues at coordinate 111,142,707 of NC_056666.1, read as the reverse complement.
GTGGAGTCACACAGATGTACTCAATTCTCCCATCAGTGATATGTGACAACATTGAAAACATCTGTAAAGTATTGACAACTGGAGAAACTCACCCCAGCCATGGGGTTATCAGGTTATTGGTTATTGGGTTTTATTGGATAGAGGGGCAGGAGGTTGGTAGGTTGAGTAATGCTGCCTAAAGAGTTATGTCCAAGTCCTAATTCTTGGTACTTGTGAATATGACCTTTTTTGGAAATAGGGTCTTTGTGGATGTAATTAAGTCATGGCTCCCAAGACAATGTCATACTGGAATTGGGATAGGTCCTAAACAAAACGACTGGCGTCATTGTAAGGAGAGAAGGAGACACAGAAACAAAGGGAAGAAGGTCATGTGAAGACAGAGGCAGAGATTGGAGTTAACACTGCCATAAACCAAGGAATTCCAGGAACCACCAGGAGTTGGGCGAGATGAGGCAGAATTCTTCCCTAGAGCTTTTGGAGGGAGAATAGCCCTGTCAACACCTTGGTTTCCGACTTCGGGCCTCCAGAACTGTGAGAGAATCAATTTCTGTTGTTTTAAACCACCCAGTTTGAGGTAATTGTTTTCAACAGCCTCAGGAAACTAATATAGATTTTGGCACCAAGAAGTAGGGTGCTGCTGTGCCAAATACCTAAGAATGTGGAAGTGGCTTTGGAATATGGTAATGGATAAAGTCTGGAAGAATTTTGAGGTACATGGTTTAAAGAGCCAACACTGCTTCGAAGAGAAAATTGGTGGAAGTAGGTATATTAAAGTGATTTGGTGAGAGTTCAGAAAGAAGTAAGGAGCATATAAAGCTTTTACTCTGTTGAAAGAAAACATACATGATCATGAACATAATGTTGCTAGAAATGTGAACGTCATCGGTGTTTCTGGTGAGATCTCAGAAGGAAATGAGGAACATGATGTTGGAAACTAAAGGAAAGATGCTTCCTATTTACAAAGTTTTAAAAAATATAGCTGAATGGTGTTCTGCTGTTGTGTGGAAAGCAGAACTGAGAAGCAAGTAACTTGGATATTTAGCTGAGTAAATGTCCAACAAAGTATTGAAGACACAGCCTGATTCCTCCTTGGTGCTTACAGTAAAATTCAGGAGGGAAAAGATGCATTGAGGAAAGAACTGCTAAGCAAAAAGGAACCAGCGCTTGATTTGGAAAATTCTCAGTCTGTCCAGATTGCAAAAGATGCTAAAGTGTGCTCTGGAGACAGAATCAAGGGTGTGGCTGGACACACTTCTACCAAAGAGATGAGGCATGTGACTCATGGATGCAATCAACCAACTGAACAGAAACAAGGAAGAGGTGGGGTTATCTAGAAAAGATCTGTGGAGGAACTTCTTGTCTAATGGCATAAATCCCCTGCTACACATGGGAGAGCCACAGGATTTTGAGAATACCGTATCGCCCAAAACACTTTCAGCTTGGAATGAAGGGGACAGAACTGAAATGAAACGAAGAAATGTTATCAGATTTCCAGAATTCTACAGGGGAAACAAGTTGACAGCCCTCCTCAGTGGCAAATCTGTGCTATCCTTCAAGAAAAAAACAATAGGGTGACTCAAAGGACAAGGTCACCATCGGTGAAGGGTGCTGCCACGGGCCTGAAGAGCAGAGTTAACCTTTTCCTGCAGAAGGGGATGTTGCTTGGTTACTGCTGGTGTCTTGAACTCAAAGAAGAGTTTCAGACCTCTGAAGAGAGGGCAAGAGCCAGTTGATGTTAGAATCCCAAAGGGGCATATGTAGGCTACTGTGTTAGTTTCTATTGCTATGTAACAAATTTAGCAACTTAAATCAGTACCCATTTATTAGCTTATAATTCTGTAGGTCAGACATATATGCTCCGAAAGCTGCAGATGAGGTATTGGCCACAACCACTGTCCCATCTGAGGTTCAGGGTTGCCTTTCAAGTTCATTGGTTGCTTGCAGAATTCATTTTCTTGCAGTCAGAGACTGATCCCTGTCCCCTTGCTGGCTGTCAACTGGAAGCCATTCTTAGGTCCAAAGGACTGCCCTTATTCTTTGCCATGTGGTCCCTTTCATTTTCAAAAGCACAGCAAAGAATCACTGTTGCATTGAACCTTTCCTGAGTTACTAATCTCTCTTGTCCAGGAAAGACCATATCCTTCCTTTTTAGCAGCTTGCCTGATTAAGCCAGGCCCACCAACAGTAATTTCCCTATCTTAAGGGAAACTGATTGGGGATCTTAATTGCATTTATAAAAGCCCTTCCTGGTAGCATTTAGATTGGTGTTTGTTTGAATAACTGGGAGAAAGTGTATGTACCTCAAGGGCTAGAAATTTAAGGGCCACCTTACAATTCTGCCTACCACACTGAAAGTGTTAGAATAACTGTAAATGCTATTTGAAAGAACTACCACTGCTAGATGAAGAAGGTATATTGCTTGCAGACCCTGAGAAGAACAAGAAAACAGAAAGCAAACAGGCAGAAAAATCAAACTGAAAGAAGCAGCCTTCCAACCAACCTACCTCCAGCCTTCCAACCTCCCAGAGCGGCCCCTACTGGCAGAGCCTATCATGTATCCCCTGGCAAAGGGGAAAATAAATGTGGCTTGCAGCGTCCTGACCACAGCAGGATAGAGTAGGATAGGTTTCAGAGGCAATAGTTTAATAGTTTAAGAACTCCCAGATGGTACTCCAGGGGCAATCAGCATTATTGGTCAGGTTGGAGAGGGGACGCCAGACAGGAGGGCAGGATGTGCATGGCTTGGGTGTGAAACGAGAGTTCATGGAAGTGTCAAAGGAACATCCAGAGAGCTAGAGCAAGAACCAAGACGATTGGAGGAATCACTATTCCACAAACATAATCCAGGAATTCTGTTGATCTAGATGTGTTATTTCATCTATTTTTCAAGTTGCATAATGATCTAAAGTAACCCTAATTATCATATAAAAATAGAAATAATTTGGAATGCTTTCCTTAGATTTTCCACACAACTTCAAGCTATGAGGATAATGTGTTAGCTGATGTTTCTGTGTGAAACACTCAAATGAGACTTATATCCTCTGAATGATCTGGACAAAACTAAAGGGGAATATAAAAAGTTGTGACAAAGATTAAAAGCCACTAGAAGCAGAAAGAAATGTTCATTCCCAAATTCATTAGAGAGTAATGGAGCACACTTTTTTGGAGCATGACAAATTGCCTTTAATTTTGTTATTTTATATAACAGTTTAAAGCAATAGTTTTTGAAGTACAGATGAATTGTAATTTACAGAGGTTAATATACTTCCAGAAAACAGTCAAAGCAGACAGAGAAGATGTGAGAAGGAAATTGAGAGACATAGGAATCTATCACGGGAAGATTTAGTATTTCTACTTGTTCAATTTTTTAATTATATGCTTAAATAACCTATAATAAAAGCACAAAAGTAAGAAAAAGCTTTGCAGAGCTTACTTTTAGTATATGTGCTGCCGATGCAAACACTGCAGAGCTTACTTTTAATTCCAGGAATTAAATTTTACAATGTACATATCATGATGGTGTCACATTTACCTGGAACTTAGTAAATTCCTGTTCTCAGGAACTTTTGGACACATGCAAGTAGAAACTCACATTTATATTCACTTAATTCTCTTCTACATTGAAAAAGAGAGATGATTTTATAAGGTAGCAATGTGATGTGTGATTATTTAATCTGCCCTGCCAGGGTCAAATGCTATGGGGGTTGAAACCCACCATAAAATGGCTGATTGGAAAGAAAACTGTTAGAAGCAAAGTCAACAGTAAAATGAGCAACAGACTAATCAATAATATGACTAACATCCTAGATTTCTAGTAGATTGTTAGAAAATAAGAAATTAAAAATTATCATACTGCATCTCTGATCTAGCTGGCCCCCCACACTACCCCCTGACCCCTGCATAAGCTTGCTTCCCTTTACAACAGGAATTAATGGGTCCCAGCCACGGTAGCACCCCTAGTCTTTCTAAATACATCTCAGTTTTTACATCTGCCTTTAAAATGCCTAGAACACTCCCTAAATTCAGAGCTCTATGTAAATGTCACTTCTCTGCATAGTACTTGCTTGATAATTCTAGATAAAACTGTTGCCTCCCAACTGTGCCCACCATCATTTTTTATTACTTCACCTGCTTTATTTTTCTTCATGGGAGTATTTACTACCCAACCTATTGCAGAGATTTGTTTTCTCATCTATCTTTCTCTTCACTCTAAAATGAAAGGTCTGAGAGGGTAAAAAGTTTTCATGTTTAGCTTATTATTATATCCTTAGAACCTAAAAACAAAAGCCTGGCCTTGAGAAGTCTCTGAATAAATATTTGTTGAAAATTGTCTACCTAATCTCATCATTACGATTTTGGTCCCTTTCAGTCTTTATATTTCCCCAGGACCAAATTTAATGTCTTGATAACTATAACAAGGATAACTCACACTCATGAAGTTCTTGCTGTGGACAAAGCATTTGGTGAAGCACTTTGTAAATCTCACTCCCTGTCAAGTTTGTACTAATATCCCCATTGTATAGATAAGAAAATGCTGCCAGAGAGATGGATTCACTTGCCCGCATAATTCCAACTTGCACAAGACCAACTCACTTTAGTTCTGTCTAGTTCTCCCCACTTACTTTGGACACTCTTGTAGCTGCATTGACTTCTATAGTAAACATGTACAAATTCTGCCATTTCCATGTTTCTTTAAGGCTACCTCCTACCCTACAGGCCTAAGTCTCTATGGCACTTTTGTGTGATTTGAAAGGAGCACCCTCTCGCTAGGCTGACCAATTAGAAGAAGATGCCTCCACTGGGCAGCCCAGCCCTAGAAGCAGAAGATGCCTCTGTGCAAAGGAAAAGTTTCACGGATGGACTCAGAGGGTATTATGCTAAGTTAAATAAGGCAGACAAAGAAAGACAAATGCCATATGATTTCACTTACATGTGGGATCTTAAAAAACAAAACAGATGAACAATAAAAACAAAAACAGACTCATAAATACAGAAAACAGACTGGTGGTTGCAAGAGGGGAGGGGCGTGGGGGCATGCGCAAAATAGGTGAAGGGGATTAAGATGTACAGTCTTCCAACTATAAAATAAATAAGTCACAGGGGTGAAAAGTACAGCATAGGGAATATAGTCAATAATATTCTAATAATGTATGGTGACAGACGGTTACTAAACTTATTGCAGGGAGCATCATGTAATATATAGAATTGTTGAATCACTATATCATACACCTGAAATTGATATAACATTATATGTCAACTAAACTTCAATTAAGGAGAAAAAAAGATTCCTCTTTTCTCCAGGCTGACCTAACTGCTCTCCAAGAAACATGGCCTGGTTAACAAACATGGCTTAGTTAGTGGCACCTGAGTTAGATCTCAGCACCCACCCGCCTCTAGGACTGATGCCTATTTGTACATGGCAGAGATTTACAGCTTGCCATCATCTCCCTTCTCCCCTTGCTTACTCTGCTGTCCTACGTTTACCTTTCTGGGGTTTTTTTCTTGACCACTCTAAGCATGCTCCCACCTCAGGGGCTGTGCATTTGCTTCTTCCTTTGCTTAGGACATTTCTTTCCCCAGATATTCTTGTAACCCACTGGGCTCTGTACAAATGCTACTTCTCAAAAAAGCTCTGACTGCCCTATATTAAAGTTATAAAACAATTTATTTTTTGCTTTATGCTGCTAAAGTTTTCTTCATCAGTCGCCACTATTGATATTATACATTAGGTATACATTTATTTTATTATTTTGCAAGAGCCATCCCCATATTGTTTCATATGCAAGGACCCAGTTCCACAATTTTCTTTCTGAACTGGAGTTAACTTATCTATATGGTTGTCTGTGACATGATTTGGCCTTCAATCGTTGCAAATACATCATCTGTGTTGTAAGTTGACCTCCGTCCTTTACTCATTAACCTAGGACAGTTGAAATAAAGCAAATACTGGCCTTGGGATCATAAATGTAACGTGTTTAAATACAAGACAGATATGCACGTATTATAGAATATGCTTATATTAATTTTAATATCAACATAGAAACAAAATTTAAAGATGCTGATCAATAACTTTTGAAACCTCTACTCCATAAGTTCTCAACAAAAATATAGACCACACTTTGAAAAATGCTATTTTTCAATGTTTTTATGAAGAGTGAGAAAGCAAATGACTAGAACATAATAAGTGAATAGTAAATGTGAGTCCTTGACTTTGTTCTCTGTAGACCCATATGTCCACCCACCCACACCCCCACACATGTCATAATATATACTTACATTTCATTTATCACAGAGTGTATTTCAAGAAAGCCTGGCAATTTTGCCTAAATAATTACAAGCTATGATTAAAATAAATGAATAAAAACAGAGATGTTGTCAGTAAGCTCATATTTTTATTTCTTAGTATTTATCCTAAAGTTGCCAATTCTATAGTTTTCAGTTAGTCAATTGCTGTCTTTAGTTGATTGCTTCTAGGTTTTTCTAGTGAGAACACAAAAATAGGTAATTTGGAATGTCATTAAATCCATTCCATATTTCTTATATAATAGAGGAAGGCTTTTAAATTTAGTTCAAAATAATTTAAACAAAAGCTAAGAAAATATCTGACAAATAATCTTCTGCATAGTATATATTTGTATCCAGTGTCCTTAAAAAAGTAAAAACTCATTTTTCACAATTTTATAACTATGACAAATGTGATTATAATCTTTTTATTTTTAGATATGATATAGCCCTTTCTATGGCTTTAAATTTTGGGGAAAAATATGCAGAATTAAAAACATTTGAGAAAGTTTCTAGAAAAATAGCAAGTATACTTAAAGAACTCAAGAATGTTTTGCAGCTGGTTATGGACATTTAAATGACATTATTTCTCATGTTTTCTGCAATCAAAATATCTTTGATTAGATGATTCTGAAATAAATGCCAGTTAGTCAATACTTCCAGGATCTTTTAATTATTTAGAACTAAAATGAGTTTATGACCTCTGGTGCATCTAGTATAGGCTTTGTAATTTTCTCCAGTTTTTGTTATAATTCTAAAGCATTGCAAACTACAAACATGAATTATAAAGAGGTAGCTTGGGGGAAAAGAAAAGAGATAAATAGAAAGAAGCAAGGGGGCACCTTGGTGGCTCAGTTGGTTAAGTATAGGCTTCAGCTCAGGTCATGATCTCACAGTTTGTGAGTTCGAGCCCCGCGTCGGTCTCTGTGCTGACAGCTCAGAGCCTGGAGTCTGCTTTGGATTCTGTGTCTCTTTCTCTCTCTCTGCCCCTCCCTCACTTATGCTCTGTCTTTCTCTGTCTCTCAAAAATAAATAAACATTGAAAAAAATTTTTTTAAAGAAAGCAAAGTTCACAGTAGAATATAATTACCAAATTTTCATTTACCTGTTAAATTAAAATATATTCTCCTACCTTCAATTATTACACCAAAACGCTGTGAGAATTTTCCCTTTGCACATAAAGTAGATATCCACATTACAATATCATTCATTGTCATGAATAGTAAAGCCAAACTTAGAAATTCTGTCTGACCAGAATTGAAATCTATTATAGCACATATTGTGCAGGAACCGAGACAAATACCTAGGGATGAAAATAGAAGGTCTTGGATTCTGTACTGAAGATATATATCAAACCAGATATTTATCTCTTCTTTAGCAAGAATAATAGAACCTTTGGTTTCTGATTGAAAAGGTAAATTAGAGCTGCATTCCATTCTTCCACACAGCCAGTAAATAAAACTCTTATTTTAATTATTAAGGATTATACATGTTTTATATTTAATATCTATTAAATGTATATTACTTGATATTTTTATCTGTTACCGATATTATATATTTCCATATATGTATTTTGTAGTTACATCTATATTCATTTCTGTAACATAAGATAAGATACTCAAAAACACAGTGGTTTAAGTATGACAGGTATTTATTTCAACCTCACATGGTAGTCCAGAGTTGTGCAGAGCTGTTAGAATAGCTTAGTGCCACAGAGTTACTCAGGGACACAGCCCCTCTATATTGTGGCTCCACCATCATCATGGACATTGTCTTTACTTGCAGAGCAGAAGCTGACCACCTCCACATTCCTATTCTATGGGAATGTGAAGGGAAGGGAAAAAAGAAGGTCCAGGAGAAAAGTCCCATTTCCTTTAAGCAGATTAACTTGGACTTGTAGGCATCATTTTCACGTGCACATACTAAATGCAGCCACAAGCCTCACCTATTTGCAAAGCAGACTAAGAAATGTCTGTAGCTAGGCAACCCTGTGTCCATTACAACTCGAAGGATTCTATTACCAAATATCTGCCATGTGTACATCTATATTCCAAATCAAACTCAAGAATTAGCCAGTGAGATGGAATAAGAGCTTCAGCCACCTGGAAAAATATAACCAGTTTTGAATAAATTCTATACTAAATCCATAAAGTAGAGATTTCATTCTAAAACATGTCTTAAAGTTTTAAACTGCAAGTAAGAAAAGAAATGTTGAGTGCGAGGACATGAAATCTGTGAGGCACCAGACCATTCAATCAAGCTGTTTTTTATTGAGCAGCATGGCAGAGTGGAAAAAGCTTTGAATTTTTTCTTGTCTGAAACATGCAGCACCAACAGTGTGGGATTTTGTGAGGGTAACTAGAACTTACCTACAAACTACTTGAGTATATGTATAACATGTATTTATCCAACACAAGGCCTGGTGTATACCAGGAATCTCATGAATGATGAAGACCAACATTCATGATACTTTAAACAAACATTTATTTAAGAATTGCATTACCAGGGGTGCCTGGGTGGCTCAGTTTGTTGAGCGTCCGACTTCGGCTCGGGTCATGATCTCTTGGTTTGTGAGTTCGAGCCCCGCGTTGGGCTCTGTGCTGACAGCTCAGAGCCTGGAGCCTGCTTCAGATTCTGTGTCTCCCTCTCTCTCTGCCCCTTGCCTGCTCACACTCTGTCTCTATCTCTCAAAAATAAATAAACATTAAAAAAATTTTTTTAATTAAAAAAAAAAGGATTTCATTAGCAGTCATTGGTATTTAATGATGAAGCACAGACAAAACAAACATCTCAATCCTTAAGGAGAACTCAGATAATTTAGGGAGAGGGCAACTTTAGGGATAAAGCTAATCAGGAAGACAAATAATTTTAATAAAATGGAAAAAAATTGCAATAAATTTAAGCTCATGATGCCATGTGGTCTCAAAGGAAAGTAACTACTCACAAAAATTGTATTGGGGGTGTTGTAAATTCCACCAGCTCTATCAGTACCATACTTTTAAAATACTTACTTGAATTTTTTAATTTTGACACTTATAGTGAGAAAGTAAAAGTACTAATATTAGTGGTAATATAATTGAATCAGAGATTCAAAGAATCAAGCAAGTGATCAAGATCACTAAAGGTCAGCATTAATCAGACATTCATTATGCCATATTAGTTTACTCTGTGCTAACTATAAAAGAAAATTTTAAAAAAATATGTAAAAAATACATGTTATATATATTAAATGCTGGATAAAGCATCAAAAATAGTGGCTAAAACATGACTTCTCACAGTGGAGGACAAACAGATGTGGTCCAAAAATGGAAGTCATAATGGAGAAAATGAAGAAAAATTAAATTGATAGAAATCAGCATTAAAATATCCCTATTTTATAAAATAGAAAGAAAGTAGTTCACAGTTTCATAGAAACTTAATACAAACACAGCATATCACTGATTCTCTATATCAAAAAGTAAAGGCTTATATTCAACATCTCCTGCCCAGATTTTCAGAAGTTAATAAACCACTCTTGAATCAGCATCAAAATCAACTTCTCTATCTGCTGCAAAAGTTCCTTCTAAATTCCTTGCAAAATCATCATCAGTAAATCTGCCATACACTGAAATCAGTTTCTTCTATCTACTAAGAAAGCTAAGGGAAGTAAAGTTAACTTTAAGAAATTTTTCAAGAAAGCTAAAAGAACTGTACCTTGTGGTCTAAACCACAGGGTAAAAAGTTATTTTTGACAACAATTTCCACTGTGTATATTCAACTTTTAGTCTAACTTGTATTAAAATAATACATCAATTATATAATATTCAGTACTTAAACAACCATGGATCATAATAACTAGTTATTTCATCGTATAATTTAACTGTTGGGAAATGGAAGAGCCCTTACTGCTCAATTCTTGTATATTTTACTTTTTAAAAAAATTTTTAATGTTAATTTATTTTTTTGAGAGAGACAGAGAATGAGTGGGGGGGGGGCAGAGAAAGAGGGAGGCACAGAATCCAAAACAGGCTCCAGGCTCTGAGCTGCCAGCACAGAACCCGACATGGGGCTCGAACTCACGAACCACAAGATCATGACCTGAGCCAAAGTCAGACACTTAAGTCACCCAGGCACCCCTTGTATATTTTACGTTTATAGATTTTTTTTACATTAAAAAATATTTTCTATGAATGTACATAAGTATATCTATGATGAATAATTATTGAGTCCTAGGTGGACCAGCATTAGATATTCACTGGCATTAGACCCCATGGATAAAGGGATAAATCTTGTAGACAAAGTTCCAGCTTTCATGGAATTAAGAGTGGTAATGCGAGATAATCAAGAAACAATGAAACCTAGAATATGCAGAACTGACATCTACATGGCTGAGCAGTCCAGCTCCATCCAGGCCAAAATCCTATGTGCAGTCTTTCAGGTCCAACTGCAGACAGTTACCCACAGGTACCACAGTGGTAAGCCACCCCCTGGACATCAGATTTGGTACAGACACTGTCTTGCAGTTTTTAGATGGAGTCGCAGTAGAATAGAGTAGTAGAATTCAGACTCTGTATATATCTGCATTCCTAGTCCAGGAGCCTCCATTCCACAAACTCCTTAATTGAGGCACTTACAACCTCACCTTATTTGGAGACCTGGAAGACACTTTTCTTCACTCTGACTCAGTCTTCAGTACTTCCCTTCCCTCTCTCCCTGCTCCCTCCACAGTGAGATGACCCTCTCCCACCCTTCTCCCCTTACTCCTTCTGACACTGCTCTTTGTAAGCAAATGGAATAAAGGGGAACTGGCATTTTTAGTCTCTTGCTTATACCATCACCATTCAGTGGTTAAAATTTTGGTTGTTACTTTCATTTTGGCTATCTTAACCAACCACCTAAACACCTGGCAACTCATCTCTTACGCTTAGCTCCTGAGAGCTTGATGCTTTGTTGGTACTGACCCTGTACATGTCTTAAGGAATCTCATCTTTAGAACCACTACCCAGAAGTAAATTAGGCACAGCCAGGTTACATCACTCCACCCAAGTCACCCAGCCCAGCCAACAAGAGTTTGGGCCAGGGTATGATACCAGGCAGGCAGGCTCCAGGGCCATCACTCTGAATGGTTAAACTCCACATATACAGCCATTCCAGAGAGTGATGGGGGCCATGGAAAGTACATAACAAGAAGCAAACCACATTACATAGAGAGGCCAGGAAGGGCTCTCTGAACATGTGACTATTGTCTAACAAATGAATAACATGAAAGAACTAAGGCTGAAAAGATAGGGGGGAAGAATGTTCCAGGCACAAAAGTCCATAAAGCCAGAACAACCCTGGTGTGTTCCAGGTACTGAAGGCAGGCAGATGTGGCTGGAGCCTAGGAGCACACAGTTGGGGTTAGAGACAAGTTTGGAGGGATGGAAGTTCCGTGATAATGGAGGGGCCCTGATGGTCATGAAAAAGCTTGGCTTTTATTCTAGGTGTAGTGGGAAGTTGTTGGTGAGTTTGAACAAAGGGTGCCATATGATATCTATTTTTAAAAATTTGCACTGCCTGCTGTGAGGAAATAGATTGAGTAGAGAAAAAGTAGAAGTAGGGACATCAATGATATTGGGAAGAGGAGAAGGGAATCTGTACATTTTAGGCAGCAGAAATGCAATGTGCAAAGGCAGAAAGCTGAGGAAAAGTATGGGGAATGAAGAGGGTACAAATCCTAAACAATGGCTAATTTACTGGGTGCAAGTTGGTAAGTGGCTAGTGGGCAGGATGAAAAATACATTAGCATCCATCCAAAATTTCCCCAAACTTTGATAAGGAGTCTGGAATACAAATGGTAGAGGTCCATTGATTTTTAAAAGAAAAGTAGAAGTTTCTCATTCACCAAATCAAATCTACCTCTTAGAAAGGGACATAGAAAACAAGACTCTACAGGCAAAGGGTAGATCATACCCCTAAGTGCCCAGAGCAGTCTTACAGTTAACTCCTTATAAACTATGTTCTCATCCTTACCAGAACATCTGAAGGTACTCAAGACCAGAAACTGGCAGGTCTCCTCCACCCAGGTCACCACCTAATCCTGACTTGACCTGGCACGATATTAAGAGTGGGTGGATTGTGGCATGTACATGGCTGCCCTTAAAATGAGAGTCTGGCTTTCCTAAGGCATACTTTAGCCGCTTGTGCCTGTGGAACTTCAAGTTCATTCCTAATCCCTACCATGTTTGTATAGACCCTATAATAAGGTCTCTGTCTTGATTTTGCAGTTGTATTTGCTTCTTCTACCAGGATGGAAGTCTGTTGCAAACTCCAGATAGCAAGGACAAGCTCTGGCCTCTGACCTCCCTCTCAGAGGGCTAGATTCTGCAGGTGAATATCCCCATTTTGTTGGAAACCCTGATTCAAAAATCACTGTGAAATCACAGTGCTGTCTATCCCTAACTACAAGTGCCTGTTCACTGTCTGGATACTCTAGTTATTTTGTACTGTTCAGCCCCAGGTCAGTCTCTTTATACAGCCCTATTTCTCTGTCAGTATCCCAGGTATATTCTCACATATACTTGAGAGAGGGAATTCCCTCTCCTTGTGACCTACCTGTGAGTACCAACATTTTAAACAGCCACCCTTCTCAGTCCATTACATTAACCTGATAACTTTGAAGAACAAGGCTCTTAAGAAGGTGCAACCAAGAATCCATTCCATTTCCTGGACAGTTTAAGATTTTTAGATACCACAGACCTTATTACTGCTGACTAGTTTATGTTGACATACTTTAAAATAATATCTCCAACTAAACATGAGAAAAAACATCAGAGGTCACCTGGGTGGCTCAGTCGTTCAGCGTCTGACTTCAGTTCAGGTCATGATCTCACAGTTTGTGAGTTCAAGTCCCACGTTGGGTGAGCTCAAGCCCCGCTTCCAGTAAAAACAGGAGCCCTGGGTGAACCCCACTTCTCTCTCTCTCTCTGCCCTTTCCTTCTCTAAAAGAAGAAGAAGAAGAAGAAGAAGAAGAAGAAGAAGAAGAAGAAGAAGAAGAAGAAGAAGAAAGAAAAGAGAAAAGAAAAGATAGAAAATTCCAGTTGAGGGACATTTTACAAAATACCTGACCAGTACTCTTCAAAATTATCAAGATCATTAAAAATAAGGAAAATCTTAGAAACTGCTCACAACCAAGAGGATCCTAGGAATCTTAGAAACTGCTCACAACCAAGAGGATCCTAGGGAGTCATGGCAACTAAATGTAATATGGTATCCTGGATGGGATTCTGGAACAGAAAAATGACATTACGGAAAAACCGAGGAAATGTGAATAAAGCATGTACTTTAGTTAATAATAATTATCGATATTGGTTCATTAGGACACATGTAATATGGCTACTATAAAATGTTAATAGAACTAGACATAGGTTATATAGGAATACTCTGTGCTAGCTTTGCAATAATTCTGTAAATCTAAACCTGTTTTGAAATTAAGTTTTTAAAAAATAAGCATCATAATATGGTAATGGTCATATATTTGAAAAATGTATATTGCTTTATTCCAGAAATTATGCTCCTTGCCATAACTTTTCATATCTCCTTTCTTTTTTTTAATTACATTCAACTCCCCTTTTTAAAAGATATATAAAGATCTTCCCTTTTTTCCTGAGCATACTGATGAGGTTATTTAAGGTCAGGTTATCTATAAATATTAGGAATGGCTTCACTCAGAGTTGAAAGGAGAAGCTTCTTTGGGAGTTGAAAGAACACTTAAAATCATTTTTGGTTAATTATTTATTCCTGAAGTTTCTTATTCTTCCTTTTGTATATTGATTTGCATGCGCAGAAGCAAATATCTTGAATGCTTTATAAAGGTCTCATTATGCTTCCTATCTGTGTCTTCAGAATGCATCTTTTCAACTGACCCATTTTCCATCATCTAAACCCGGATAGAGAGAAGATAATGCCCTCCCTTCAGATTTAATGATGATGGTGCACATGGCAGACTTAGGAAAAATAGAAGCTCCACCAATTAGCAGCTTTTTAACCTTGAACAAGCTCTGCAGCTTAGCTTCCTTCATCTTTACAACACAGTAAGACTAGTAATTAATAAATATGGTAAGGATTAAATGAGATACTGCATTTCAAGTTGCTTAGTACTTACCACATAAGGTCTATAAATAGTAGCTATTGTTTTTAGGGCTGTGATCTCCCAAGAACCCATGTGTGACAGAGAAGGCAAACCACCTATGGTGAAGCAGGAAACATGGCTGTGCCAAGGGCCAGGTCCTCCTAAGACTGGGACAGCAGAGTGAGAAGATAGAGAAAAGGCTCTATGTTGTTAAGGGAATGATGATAATGTGCAAAGTGAAGGAAGCGGATAGAAAGGTAAGCAGTCTGACTTTTCCTATGCTTTTATAATGGCTCTGCAACGCACAGTGACTACTGCCAGGTCATTACCTCTTCATATGTGTGAAAAGGTCACCAAAGTTATGGTTTTGAATTTAAGAGAGTTTAATTATTGTTGAAGACCACTCCAGCTTCTGGGGGAGACACAAAGAAGGGAGAAAGAAAATGTCATTATCTTACCCATACTTACCTCTGGAGACCACACAAAAAAAAAGTAGTACTGTATAATATTCAGTAAATAAGTATTTGTTGAATAAATGTATATATACACAAATTTATATATGTATGTAAATTTTTTATTGAACATTGCATATGTGATAAGCATTTTATATACCTTGTTTACTGCTCACTACAAACCACTGAGATAGATTTGCATTACCTCATTTTAGATAAAATATAACAAGAAATTCTAGAGCATGCCCGCTCAACTAGGAAAAGCGATCAGATGCCAGGTCTCCAACTCCAGATAAATATTGGAATATTTATTCCTTTTGCAGGCACTAGAGCCATAATAGTTCACAACATGTAATCCCTGCCCTCAAGGAGCTGACAGTTCAGTGGGAAATACAGACAGGGTAAGTGCAGTGCAGGTCCAGTGAGATCACACAGGCAGAGGTTTTAACCCAGAGACAGTCAGTATTCATGGCTCACATCACCGAGCAAAGCATGTGTCCCACTTGGTTCAGATATGTGAGATCCTTAACAGCAGGGATAGTATCTTATCCTTGACTTCTGCTGCAGTCTAGGTAGTGGTTTAGCACATGAGAGTATGTGCGCTGTACCTAAGCTGTTTCTTAATGCCATGTCAGGTATGCTGTGGCTTGGTTTTCTCATCTGTTGTGGAGAGATGCTAATAATCACACTACCTCATAGGAAAGTATCTTTAGGAAGCTCTACTTGGAATAGTGCCTGTCATGTAAGTACCCAAATATGTGTTTGACTCTTTACTCTTCACAGTTAGCACTATGCCTTGCAACAGTAGGCACTCAGTTAATGTTTTTAAGTCACTGTAGAGATTGTGGAAACTCTTAATATATTTTAGACACTCTGTAAATAAATTCAGACCTAATGGCGTAAAAAGCCAATGTGCCATAAAGTGATTCAAATCAGCAAATATATACATACATACATACATACATACGTACGTACATACATACATAAAATCTCTTTTCTACTAGGGCCAGCATGTGGATGTGGAAATTAGACAACTTTCAAAGGTATATACATGGCAGGCTTTTATCATGATTAAGTCAACCAGTCTTCTTTTGATTTCTTTATCTATATTTCTATTCCTTCTGCTGCCTCTACCAATATAGTCTTAACCTTCTCCTCAGCTTGTGGCATTATCAAGAAAATGATCTGTCTATTGGATAGGGATGGAGTAGGTGGTAATGGTGGGTCTTCCCTGAGCCAGATCATTGCCTTGGATACATGCAAAAAGTTCCAGACCTGCTAATTGTCCCTTAACTTCTCCATGGAATGGATCCTTTTATTCTTACTTTCCTAATATGTGCTACAATAGAAGGGATTAAGAGAAATGAAGCATAATATGGGAAATAGTATTAAGATAAGACCCATCTGAAATTAGTAGTTTCGTTAGAATAGCAAGTGACAGAAGATTCTTAGAAATTACCTATTTACAGGGGCACCTGGGTGGCTCAGTTGATTAAGTGTCCAGCTCTTGGTTTTGGCTCAGGTCATGATCTCACAATTCATGGGTTTAAGCCCTGCATGAGGGCAGTGCAGAGCCTGCATGGTATTATCTGTTTCCTCTCTTTCTCTACCCCTCCCCTGCTCACTCTATCTCTCTCAAAAATAAACAAACAAACTTCTAAAAATTTAAAAAAAGAAATTACTTATTTACAAGATTTCTTATAAGTTACTTACCAGATTAATTACAAATTACTTAGAAGACTAATTCCTAAACCTCCTTATTCTAATACCTGCCCTGAGAAGAAACTAAAAACATGTTAACACCGTCACTGAGGTAACAATTCAGAATTTTTGAAAATGAACCTAGAGGTAATAACAATAGCAGAAATGAATAAATAATATTTTTAAAGAAAAAGAAAAAAAAATGCTTTCCTTTTCTACCATGACCCAAACTGTAATTTCATGTCTGAGGCTCATAAAACTAATCATGATGAATTCATTTAGCATGATTATGGGGTGCAGAACAGCTCTTCAGATGGAATTTTGTTCTATCATAATTTTGTTCCAGAGCACTGTATCATTAAAGTGAAATATTAATGATATTTTTATTATAACTGTCAAGAAAATTATGGACAGGATTCCAAAAACATAAAAGCTTGGAATTGTTTTAGAAACCTACATTTTTTTTCAAATGTACTGTTCAAAGACATTCAGCTTCTTAGGAAAATAATGTATAACAACTCTCATTTATCATAGGTATTTATTATTCCAAAATCACATAAATACTTGGCTGAACCAGAAAGCAGCAGTAAAATAATTTACATAAAAGATTAATTACAATAGACTATTTCCCTTTAGAACAATTCTAAGGGAACACGTTGTGTTGGTGTTCATTTAAGTTAGAATTTTCACTTCTTTAAAAAAAAGGAATACGTTTTTCACAACTATATCTGCCCTGAGAAAAAAGATACTTTCAAATCACAGTTCTTTGGGGGATATTAAAGTAGTGTTTTTGGCTCCCAAAATGACTATGTGTAACCTAAACCACGAAAATGTGTCTTGTTTTAAATTCCCATGGACAAAATTAGTATGAGTCCTGAACCACTGTTTCCTGTGGAAAATACTAGCCCACTGCTGGGAATAAGTTTTCCCCTAAAAACTTGCTGTTATTATAGAACAGTTTTGACAACAGTACTGATAGTAGTAAAGGATTTGGGGGTTTCATTTGTTGATTATTATGCATCACTACAAAGTTCCGCAAACTCTTATCATCTTAGATTTTGAACAAAATTTATTCAAGAATATATTTCAATAAGAATAGACTAAGGAAAGTTTGTGGCAAATATTTCTATCTTTCTCTTTGTATTTCTTTTGTCTTTCTTTATAATAGTAAAATAGATTAATCCAGTAGGTAGATTCAGGAGTTATGCCTTCCTAAATGACGAAGCTTCTCTCTGGGAGAGAAAATAAATGTAGAACCTAGAAGAAAAACATATACCTGTCAATAAAGTCAAACTTTGTTAGTTTAAATAATCTTTATTTACCCTTTACTTTATCTGATAACACAAAAGTCCAGAATATAGTTGGGATCAGAAAGAGAAAAGTATCTTAGTTGGCACAAAATTATTTTATTTAATTTCACGTATTACATTCAAAAGAGACCTTTTTAGGAGTTTGATCATAATATTCTTCACTCTGTTTTCAAACACAGATCAAATTGTCTTGGTTATCATCTCCAGGCTGTGGAGAATCCAAAAAGTGGTCGGTGACAGTCTTCCTATTGCCCAGGGAAGTAGAAAAGACAAAAACTATTAACAAAAAAAAAAAAAAAAAATTCCTCAAACTTAAAAAAAAAAAAAAGAGCAATGGAGGATCCAGTTATTGTGAACTTTCTTCATTCATGGGAAATCAATTTTCTACTTAACTGTAAAATATGGTATTAGAATATTGTCAAGAACTTTGCTCAGTATCTCAATTGAAGAATACATGAGGTGATAACCTGAGATGATTAAGTTTCTATATTACTTGATTCTATTGAAGGTAACACTTCAAGTCCTAGACTAAATAGTTTTAAAAACAACCTAGAAGGGGCATCTGGGAGGCTCAGTCAGTTAAGCGTCTGACTTCAGCTCAGGTCATGATCTTGCAGTTCGTGGGTTCAAGCCCCACAGCTGGCTCTATGCTGACAGCATGGAGCCTGGAGCCTGCTTCGGGTTCTGTGTCACTCTCTTTATCTACCCCTCCCCTGCTCACACTCTTGTCTCTTCTCTCTCTAAAAAATAAATGCAATAAATGAATGAATGAATGAATGAATGAATGAATGAATGAATAAAATAAATACATACATACATACATACATAAAATTTTAAAAAGAAAAATATAACCTAGAAGCATTGTAGAGGGGTACAAAACAGACTCTGGAGAGAAACTGAAACTTGGAAAAATGGACCACGAGAAGTAAGTTGCCTGTTTTTATGGTATTTAGCATTTAAATACTGTTGGAAAACCTTGCAGCCTTTCTTGCCTGAAGGTTCAGAAGATACAGTATAGGGAAAAAATAAATCTTGGAAAATGAGAAGGAAATCCCAGAAAAGAGAGCTTTAGAGAAGTGGTTTTAAATTTTGTTTATGAATTTACCCATTTATCTGACTGCCTGGTGAACTATTATTCATGCATAAGAAAGATTGGAAGCAGTCTAACTTAAGTTTTTGTTTTGTTTTGTTTTGTTTTGTTTTGTTTTTAGTGAACTGATAATTGAGTTTTTGCCTACAAAATAAAGTTTGTAGTTTGGGACCTAACAGTTTAATTGCCCACTAAGACAAAAACCTGAGTACTCTTTGGATGAATATGTAACAAAATCCAAAGTCCCCAGAATATAAGAGTCACAATGTCTGTGATATAATCTAAAGTTATTTGACAACAGATGATATAGGAAAGTGTGACCCATTCTCAAAAAGAAAGATAACCCTGAGATGACCCAGATTTTGGAATTATCAGGCATGGTATTCTAAATAGCCTTACAACTATGTTCAATGAAGTAAAGGAAAATATGCTTGAAATGAAGAAATCCTTACAGAAAAAAAAGAAAAAAAATACTTGAAGTGGAAATTCTAGAACTAAAAAACAATATCTGAAATAAAATATTAACTGGATCAAATTAATAACAGAATGAAGATGACAGAAGAGTTAGTGAAATGATATATTAATAGATAATGTTCAACCTGAAGAGTACAGAAAAAATTTAAAAAAAGAAAATTAGAGAACCTCAGTGATTATGATATATTAACTGATCCAATACGTGTGTAATCGGAGTCATGGAAGAAAAAGAATGTGACAGAACAACTATTTGAAGATTGAATCACTAAAGT
The DNA here is from genome assembly GCF_018350195.1 of Panthera tigris. Taxonomy (NCBI): domain Eukaryota; kingdom Metazoa; phylum Chordata; class Mammalia; order Carnivora; family Felidae; genus Panthera; species Panthera tigris. Next base: position 111,123,037 of record NC_056666.1, on the reverse strand, counting down.
TTTTTTCCAAACTGGAGGAAAAACAGATTTACAGATAAGGAAATTAAACAAATCACAATCAGGAAAAATACAAAGAAAACTATGCCCCAAAATAAGATTATCAACCCACTGAAAACTAAAGACAAAGAGAACATCTTGAAAGTCATCAGAGGAAAATAATACCCTCCATGTAGGCAAACAACTATTTGAAAAATTCCTGACTTTTTATAAAAAAGTGTAGAAGCCAGAAGAAAGTGAAATAAATATCTTTAAAGTGATAAATGGAAAAAAATGGCAATCCAAAATTCTTTATCAAGTGATAATATTCTTTAAGAATGACAGTAAACAAAGACATTTTCAATGAAAGTAAACACACACGTGATCAGACACACACAAACTGTGACCGACCAACTTGTGTTATAGAAAATGTGAAAAATGTCATGCTGAAAGAAAATGATGGAAATTTGGATCAGCAGGAAGGAAATAAAAACATCAGAAGTGCTAAATGTCTTCAAAATAGAAAAGAATATTTTTCTTTTAATTTCTTTAGCATACATAGAGCTATTTAAAGAAAAGGCATAAAATTATTTTGTGTATTTGTAATGCATGCAAGATAACTATAACACAAACAAGGGCAGGAGAAAATGGACCCTGCACGTTTTCTACATTTCTTCTTGAAGTGTTACAATATTAATTCTAAGTGGATATGTTGCAACCCTTAGAGCAACCACTAAAGCAAATAATACAAATAGTTGTAGCTAAACAAAACAATAGATATATTAAAATGTAATTCCTTAAAAAATAACAAATAATCCAAAAGAAAGCAGCAGAAGTACAGATGGACTTAAAACAGACCTAAATCAAATTATGTCAGTAATTGCATTAAATTTATTATGGAATAAACACCCTAAATTTTCAAAATAAAATTTTGAGAAAACAAAGAGGACATGAAACAAAATTATATGTTTTTTAAATATCCCAAATAAAAATAGAACAAATATATTAATTTTGCCACTTAAAGTAGCCCTTTATATCTCTGAGAATATGACAATATAAAATAATTCATTTTCCTTTGTTGTTGAATAAATAATTATATTCTTTATTATATGGAGAATCTTTTCAAGGAAATCTCTCTTATTTTCTTATTTTGCCTTCATTGAAGCATTTTCTTTTTTTTTTTTAATGTTTATTTTGTTTATTTTAAGAGAAACAGAGAGCAGGGGAGGGGCAGAGAGAGAGAGGGAGAGAGAGAGAATCCCAAGCAGGCTCCATTCTGTCAGCTAGAAGCCTGACACAGGGCTCTATCTCATGAACTGAAATCATGACCTAAACTGAAATTAATTGACTGAGCCACTGAGGCATCCCTCATTGAAACATTTTCTTAAATAGATTTTATTCCAAAATTACTTTCAGTGCAAAATGGCATATATAATGTGATCTGTTGTCCTATAATACGTATATTAGAACATTTTCTGAATATCTTTATATGTCTGTAGCATCTGTAGTGGTGTTCCTTTTTTATAACTGAGGATGGTTATTTGCGCCTATTAGTTTTTTTCTTTTTAAGCCTTGCTTGGGTTTTAGCAATCTAATTAATCTTCTTTAAAAAAAGAGCTTTTTTGTGCTCTTTAATGTACACTTGCTTTTTATTTCATCAATTTATACTTTTATCTTCATTATTTTCTCTTTTTTAATGTTTATTTATTTATTTTGAGAGAGACAGAGAGCATAAGCAGGGAAGGAGCAGAGAGGGAGAGAGAGAGAGGAAGAGGGAGAGACAGAGAGAGAGACAGAGAGAGAGAGAGAGAGAGAGAGAATGAATCCCAGCCAGGCTCTTCCTGCAAGCACAGAGCCTGACATGGGGCTCAATCCCAAGAACCATGAGATCATGACCTAAGCCAAAACCAAGAGACAGATGTTTAATTGGCTAAGCCACCCAGGCACCCTATCTTCATTACTTTCTTTCTTCTGTTTTTTTTTGTTGTTGTTGTTGTTTATTAGTTTTGTCTTTAGTTTTAATTTTTGTGAGGAGTGCAATTATTTTTCTGTTTTTTTACTGACTTTGATCCATCCTCATAGATGTTTAGATAATTTATTTTGGTCTGTAAGTTTTCCTCTAAGCTATATCCTGCATGTCCTGATGTCATATTTTTATTTCGTTCAGCTCAAAATATTTCACTGTGATTTTTTTCTCTGCCCAAGGGGTTATTTAAAAGTGCACTGCTTGATTTTCAAATCTTCCTCTGTTGCTTGAGTACATACTTTGTTTTATTTTAGGACTTCAGAAATTGTTGAAATTTACATTTTATTGCTCAGCCTTTTTTATATGAAATTCAACAAAGTCAAAAGTTAAATACTATTTTAGAAACTGTGCCATAATATACAGATCTTAGAATAGTTTAAATTTTTTTCATTTATTTATTTTTGAGAGAGAGAGCACAAGTGGGGAGGGTCAGAGACAGAAGGAGACAGAATCCAAAGGAGGCTCCAGGCTCTGAGCTGTCAGCACAGAGCCCTACATGAGGCTTGAACTCACCAACTGTGAGATCTTGACCTGAACCGAAGTCGAACGGTTAACCGACTGAGCCACCAGGCTCCCCAAGATCTTAGAATAGTTTAAAGCTGATCAACTCCCTGTACATTTACGATATTCTTTTCATTATTTTAGTTTTCTTTTCTACCCTACAAACTAGATTTTATTCATGTTTTATATAGCAATGTTTGTTAAGGTTACATATATATTAGCCATTTTATTTGCTCGTCATTTATTCTTGCATTTGTGGCTGTCATGCTGGGCACTTATTTTCTTTCTTAATTTATATTCTATAAAATTCCTTTAGCTCAAGTAATTGGTAGTGAACGCTCTCTGTTTTATTAATCTGAAGATATTAATAATATCTGCACTGCTTTGGAGCAGACATACATTTCTTACACAGAACTGAAGAGGTACTAACCATAAACGATAAAATCAATAAATGTGATATCAGTAGAATTAGAAACTTTATCCACAGTTTATCAAAAGACACCACTGAATAAAAACACGGACAACAGAATGCGTGAGAAGACTTTGCAAAGGGCTTTCCTACTAGTGAAACCCAAACTAAAATGATTACTTTTAAGAGTGAGGGAGAATAAAAGTAAGTAATCAGAATAGAAAGAAGGCTTCTCTTAATATACCTCGCTGTGTAATTATACTTGGGAATTGTAAAAAATATTGACATATTCCAAAACAAATATAAATAATAAAAAAAAACCCAAAAAGTGAAAACAAATGGAAATAAATGAGCTTAACCATCTATGAACTTGATGTCATAACCATACAGAGAGAATTATTTTGTATGTCTTGGGAACACAGTATCTTGACTGTAGATCCTTGAGAGACTAGATTCTGGGAACAAATAGAGCTATAAAGAAATCTTAAACTTCACTAGTTTTGAAGATTTTTATATGTAGTAGGATAAAGTTAATAATTATGCTAATGTTAAGAATGTTAAGAACAAAGATTTATAAAATATTTTAAACAATCTAAGTGTCCATCAGTAGATGGACAATTTACTTATAATTAGTAATAATAATAAAATACAAGTGACTTCATATTAGTTCATTATAATTACACATAAAATATAGAGGAATCTTAGAAACATCATATTGAATGAATAAAAATCTCAAGTCTCAAAAGATGTATACAATAAAATGTCATTTTTATAAAAGTTGAAAACAAAAAACCATTGAGTCACGTTCTGAGATGGCCTCCAGTGATCTTCAGCTCCTGGTATTCATGCTCCTATAATCCTGTTCCCTGGGTGGGGGTTGAAATTACTGACCTGCATCTAGTAAGTACAATGTAGCTGAGGTGATAGGATTTCAGTCCTCAGATTAAGTTACCTAAGGCCTGTGGCTTCTGTCTTGTGTGCTCTCATTTTCTCACTGCTTGCTATTATGGGTTGAATTGTGTACCCTGCAAAAAATTGAAATCCTAACCCCCAGGATTTCAGAATGTGACCTTATTTGGAAACAGGATCATTGTAGATGTAACTAGTTAAGAGAAAATCACATTGGAGTAGGGTGGGCCCTTCATCCAAAAGATGGTCATGTGAAGACAGAGACCCACAGGGAGAAGCCATGTGATGATGAGGGCAGAGACTTGGAGTGATTCGTCTATAAGCCAAGGAACCTCAGAGATTGCCAGCAACCACCAGAAGCCAGGAAAAAAGGAAGAAAAGGTTTTAAATAAACCATGGCCCTGCCGACAACTTGTTCTTGGATGTCTAGCTTCCAATACCATGAGATAATAAATTTCTGTTGTTTTAAGCTACCCAGTTTGTAGTATTTTGTTATGGCAGCCCTCGGAAACAAATACACTTGCTCTGATTCCTGACCCACAGATACAGAGATAATAGAGGGTTGCTATTTTACATTTTTTGAAGTTTATTTATTTATTTTGAGAGAACGAGCAGGGGAAGGGCAGACAGAGAGGGAGAGACAGAATCCTAAGTAGGCTCCATGCTGTCAGTGCACGAACTGTGAGATTATGACCTGAGCAGAGCTCAAAAGTCAGACGTTTAATCAACTGAGCCACCCAGGGGCCCCGAGGGTTGTTACTTTAAGCTGTTTAGTTTTAGGGTAACTTATGCAGCAATAGATAACTTATACAGATGTTGCTTTGGACTAATATAAATAGGTGACAGTTCTGAGAAGATCAGACTTGGAAATGGGTGGGACCTGGCCAGTTCTGGGAGACAAGTTTTAGAAAAAGACATAAAACATCACATTTCAGGCATTGTCTGCCCTATATGTTGCTAGTGAGATAGGAAATATGTCAAACGGTTTTTTGGCCCCTGGATCCCTTCCTCTATATTCACAATCCTGAAAGAAAGCTTCCAGTCGGGCAGGGTTTAATCCTTTTCCCATCATTGGTGTTATCAGGGAATTAGAGAAAAATCTTGGCCTTTGGATTTCCAAGGGGATGGAGAGGGTTGTGTCTAGATTTACCATTCCGCAAAAGCTATTCAGATTGAGGATGAGGTAGTTATCCCCAAAGAAACTGAAGTATATTGGGACGGGGCAAAAGATTCCAGGGACCCGCCATTCAACACAGAAACGTCCTCTAAAAGAAAGTGTTTGAAGAAATAACAAAAATGGATTTAATCATTATAGATCAAGAAATCAAAACTGTCAAAATAAAACAAGGGGGTAGCTCTCCTTGAACTGAGAATCTACATCAGATGGGCCTACTTTGAATTCTTCCTTAAATTCCTTTCACAGGAATTCTAGGTGTGGCGTTCAGCAATTCAGGTCTAAAGAAGAGGGGCAGGGACAGCAAAGGTGCAATTTACCTCAAACCACCCTTTGCGCTCTTTTTTTTTTTTTTTTTTTTTTTTTTTTTTAAAGAAAAACGGTCTTAAAGTGTTTTGCTTTGGCTACTGGAAAATTTTATTGCCCCCTTTTAGTCACACATATATACACAGAGGCAGAACTGATTGCACGTACAGCTCTAAGCCAGAAAGGAATCAGACTGGTAACACATCACTCCCATCTTAATAAACAGCACACCCAAGCACATTATAAATCCTTTGTTTTCATTGTATTTTGCAGAGAAGAGATAGCACGCATCAGGATTGTACTCACCTCATTACAGGAAAGTGAATCTTTTCCTGTCTTTAATAATTACCACTTTAAAGTTTGGAAGTCCCCCCCCCCCAAGTTTGTGTGTGTGTACATGCACCTGTGTGCTTTTTGTAAGAATTAAAGAGCCAAGTAATTTAAGCCGCTAAATAAATAGAGACAGAAGGAGTGGAGCATTGTTAAGCCATTGTCATAAAACTTACTACCAGTTACTTCTCTGAAGTTAAATCATGTTAATGTACCCCAAGCCACGTGTGCTTATAAATTCCTGACGCATCACAGAAAATGGCATTCTCCTGAAGCTCCACACACCCCACGCTGGTATGTCACAGAGGCAGCTGCTGGCTTGCAGTCCCATTGCTGCCTGATGCTAATATCCTAAGCCAGTCTTTCAAGGCTTCTTTGCTTGCCTGTCAGCCGCCCACCTCAGGGAATGGGCAGCTCGTCCAGCACCCTGGCAGCAAAAGAGGATTTGTCAATGCAGCCAGTGCCACATTCCAGCCTTCTCTGCCGCAGACCGTGCACACACATTGTTCTTTCTGAGCACTTTGCTCCTGGTCTTCGATCCCCTAAAGACCACCTCGGTTTATCCGATCATTACCAAAGTACTCAGGGAATAAACACAGCCTTCTGGAAATGCAGATATCTGGCAGAATTCATACATCCCAGAGACCTGCTTATTGAAGTGATGTGAGACAAAAACCCAAAGCCTGAGTATTTAGTTGAAAAGGAGTATTAGTCCTGACCCTTTATTCATTGGGACTCTCATTTTTTTTTTCTGCACTACTAGAATATAAATGTTAAAGAATAGTAAAGTGTTTACTGCCTTCTATATTTTAGGGGTTTATCATCTGTGAGATGTTTCAAGAAGAAAGTCCAAAAACCCTCTGGAGCAATCTAAAGGAGAAAATGCGTGGGAAAAATTTGTTCAAGGAGCATGCTTACTTCAGGGGGAAAAAACTCACTTAAATCTTTCAGACCTTTAGAAATTGTGTTGATAACTACTCAGCTGAACACAGAACCTATTGTTCAGGGTCTTTGAAGCAGAGGGAGTAATACCCATTGTTTTGTTTTGTTTTTCTTGTCTCAAAGGTAAGTTTCTTTAAAATCAACATACCCCAAACAAACAAATATTTCTTTCATGTTCCCCCAAACCTGTTGGTCCTATTAACTTACTATCTCAGTGATAGAATCCTCATTGCTTCAGTCATCCAAACTGGAAAATCTCGTAAGCAAAAAAAAAAAAAAGAAAAGAAAAAAAAAAAGTATTCTCCATCTCCCTATCACAATGGTCACCAAGTTTTGTCAACTCAGTCTTTAATTCTTCCCGCTCTCTCCATCTGTCACTGTCAGGGTTCTAATTCAGTCCCTTCTCATGTTTCCTGGATTGCAATAACACCCTCGCCGCAAAAAAGGATCACCTTGCCTCCAGTCTCTGCTCTCTGTAATAATTCATCCACCACACTGCTTTCAGTTAATTTTCCTGTAACACAGAAGCAAACCTGTCACTCTCAGCTTGATATTCTTACTATGGCATTCACACCTCTTCATTCTTCAGCCCCAGGCTACCTCCCCAGTAACTTGCCCTGCTCTTCTACTCACCAGCCACATTCCCTAGGACTGCTCTATTCATTCTCTCTTGAATGTGCTGCAGGATCTGAAGCCCCTCTGGGGCTCTCCGTCGTATCAGGAAAGGTCCCATCAAGAAAGAGAAATTTGAACAGGGGAAGTTTAATATGAAGAATTATTAACTATAACGGGATTGGAATGATAAAGGATTGGCTAGAGAGAAGTAAAGTGAATTCAAATGAATATAAGAATAGGAGCGTAAAGAGCAGCCATCCCCTCCAGGACTGAGACCCTGCAAGTGACACCCACCACCTCCCAAGGCGGAGATCTAGACCTCATAAGAGAGGACATGGCCACGGCTCACTGACGGCAGAGAAGATGCCACACTGCCATGCTGAACAATTGGTTGGAAATTCACTCTCTAGAACTTAACTAAGAAAACTATTCATGGGGAGGTGTCTCATCAGAGGCACTTTGCTCTGAAATGGTCTGAGGGAGTTGCTGGGGGCAGCCGATGGCCACTGAGTGCTGCTGGCTGTTGTGCACTGCAGGAGCCAAAAGCTGGAAAAGTCAAGAGCACCTGATCAGCAAGCACCCTGGAACCAGGAAGCAAAATGCTTTTCTTCTTGCGGTGTCTCTTCAGCACCCACAACTGACAAAGCTCACCATCCTTCCAGCTGGCAAAGAAAAGTTATGAAACAGCCCATCTCCATTGTTGTAGGCAATGAAGAGTGAGTTTGGACCCATGAGGCATAACCTGATAAATGGCACATGCCCACACCTTTTTCTCAGCATGAAAAGCCACCTAAAGTCTTTTCCCACCACACATCCTGATCCCAAGCAAAACTAAACAATTCTTGGAACGTTGTCCATATTTTATAAAAATATCTTTTTGTGTAGTAATTCACTGTTACGACTCTCATGCCATTTGTTTCTTTCTGTGATATCTTCTAGGAAAGGAGCCATGAATTATGCATGTTGGTGTCACAGCCCCTAAAACAAGACCTAAAATCAGGGCAAGTACTCAATTTCAGAGTGCAAAAGAAAGCAGAGAAACTAGAAATTGCCAGAGAATGCAAATGCTTTTGGTTGCTGTTACATCTTTTGAGTTGGTTGGGCCCATAGACCTTATATACATTTGTCTCTTGTCAGTTGCAGTCTGGAGACATCAAGTAACTTATCAAGCATTATATAACTAGTCATTGGCAAAGCAAAGACTACAACCCAGTTGACATGTATGACCTCAATTCCAGTGCTTTTTCCACCTTTTAATACTGATTTCTGCTAGGAAATGTAAGTCACACATTATTTTGCATTCAAGTTTTATTTTTCCATAACTGGTAGTGTAAGTCGCCAGATTTCTATCAATAACTAATTCATCTTGGTATTCAAAAATGGGATGAGTGGAATAGGAAAACATGTAGATCATGTCTCTGCATATCCTGTGCTCTCTTCTTCTACAGATTGTCTCATCAGCTTTTCCTCTATTTGTAATTTCCTTCCTCACTTTTTCATCTGTCTTCATTAAAGCCCTCTAGGGTTGGAATAACAGAAACACATGAACTCTAGCTTATTCAAGGAAATAACGTGGAGACTCTCTAGGCACTAGAAATGGAGTCTGGAAAATCATAAAAACCATGCAGTCAGTCCCTTCTCTTTTCTTTTTTTCTTTTTCTTTCAAGCTTTCCTCTTACATATTCTTCCCTCTTCTTTTTACACCTAGACCAGCCTTCCGTGTCTCTCTCTGAACATAGGAAAATAGTAGTATAGTCATCTTCAACTCTAGGTTAACATGTCCTAACAGGTCCAGTATCTGCCACTAGCCATCAGGAAGTTTGAAGTCTCAATTACACATCTCAGGAAGAGAGATTGACTATCTTAGATCAGGGTATCAATTCAAATCTAATCAACTATGGTCGAACGACTAAAGCCTATTTTGTTTTGCTTTGTTTTGTTTTGTTTTCCCCTAATAAGTATCTCACCTAACAGAATAGAGAGGAAAGCGGTTTAACAAGGAGGCTCTAACTGAAGGCAGACACTTCAATGCTCGCTACATTCTACTACTTATATAGCTTTCAGGCCCAGTTTAAACGTTCCCCCATTGGCCAATCTTGCCTGGGTCTATAAAGCAAAATTAGTTACTCCTTCTGGATATTGTGTCTCTGTCATACAACTCACTTCATTCTGTCAGTTATTATACATCCTTGTTTACATATTTCTCTTTTCCAACCATGTGATTCATCTTTCTGTCCCCCATAACACTTAGGACAATACCATTAGATCGTTGTGTGGCATAGTATACGTGGCACACTAAAGGACTTAATAAGGAAAATCATCTTTCTTCCTTTGTCTTAATTTTCTTGGGTCTGTGAACATCTCTGATGCACTCATTCATTACTTCAATTGTTTTTAGTACATACCACGTTCTAGGCACTGTAATATAATATACATAGTGACGAACAAAACAGACTGCCATTATAAAGCTATCTACTATAGAATTTAAATAGTCAAGCAAGTAAACAAAGAGTGCTAAATTATGATCAATGCTATCAAGAAAGTATAGGGTACCAGGCGACTGGGTGGCTCAGCTGGTTAAGTGTCTGACTCTTGGTTTCGGCTCAGGTCATGATCTCACAGTTTTGTGAGTTTGAGCCCCACGTCGGGCTCTGTGCTGACAGCATGGAGCCTGCTTGGGATTCTCTCTCTCTCTCTCTCTCTCTCTCTCTCTGCCTCTCTTTCTCTACCCCTCGTTCTGTCTCTGTCTCTCTCAGTATAAATAAATAAACTTAAAAAATATATACATAAGGTACTATATCAGTATAATGGGGGGGAGGGGCTAATTTAGATTGCATGGTCAGAAGAGTCCTCCTTGAATAAGTGATCTCTCATGTGTGGTATAAGAGATGACTAGAAATCTGCCAGGTGAATAGTGGTGAGGGACAGATAGAGGAAAACAGGGAAATTTTGCCATTAAAAGGACAATGTGTGAGACCTCAAGGTGGGAAGGAATTTGGTATGTCCCAAGAGTGACAAAAACTCAGCATGCCTACAAAGTGGTCAGTAATAAGAAAGAGAGCAAAGTTCAGCTGCCGAAGTATGCCAAATGCTGTTTTTGTTTTGTTTTTACTTTTTTTAGAAGTATGTCAAATTCTGCTTCTGCAGGACAGGGCTTGGTCTTTGATCTTGAGAGAAATGAGTGCCACTGGAGTGTTTTAAAAGAGGCAGTGTCATGGTTCAAATTTTAATTCTTGAGAGAGCACTCTAAATTCATATTGGAAAATTAGGGCACCTGGGTGCCTAAGTCAGTTAAGCCTCTGACTCTTGATCTCGGCTCAGGTCATGACCTCAAGGTTGTGGGATCTAGCCTTGCACTGACGCAACACTGGGCCTGAAGCCTGCTTAAGATTTCTGTCTCTCCCTCTCCCTCTGCCTCTCTCTCTCTCTCAAAACACAAAATTAACTAACGAATTAATTGAAAATAAATAAATAGATTCATATTAGAAGGTGGATTGGAAAGGAGAGACTGTGCACAAACAGAAGCAGGATATAAGGAGTTCTACGGAGTGGTGGCATGTACTTTTAGACTGTGAAGAGATCCTTTCTCTACTCACACTGCTCAAGTCCACATCACGACAATGACTCAGCAACTTCCTTTCTACTTCCCCTTAGGCTAACCCATGGATTACTCTTGACATTCCTGTCTCTCCCATCTTCTAAGCCAGTCCTGCATCCTCTTAAATGACAACTCCTGTGTTTCTCATTGGCTTTGGAATTTCAGTCAACCTCGATGTAGTCAAAAACTTTGTTACTGATTCACATACTTTTATGAATGGTGACTGATCTCAAGCATGACTGGTCATTGGAATCATTTCAGACATTTATTCAAAATACTGGTTTCTTAGCTCTATTTCCAGAAATTCCCAATCAGCAGGCCCCTGAATGAAACTGATGATCATCCATGTTTGAGAACCTTTGTTAGCAGACTATTAGCAAATTCATGTCATGATAATTTGTTTTTAAACCTTTTCTAACATCTCTTCAGTTTTCAGAGGCCATGTAAAAGGCACAGTACAGACTCAGCTTTAGAAATAACAACCTAAGGGTGCCTGGCTGGCTCATTCAGTAGAACATTCAACTCTTGATCTCAGGGTCATGAGTTCAAGCTCCAAGTAAGCATGGAGCCTACTTAAAAAAAAAAAAAAAATTTCTAGTAGGAATCACAATCCAATCATTTGTCATGATTTGTCCAAGGCTAGCAATGTCCTTTCCCACAGTGATGATTACTCATCAGTTATATACCTGCCCTCAAGGAAAAAGATCTTTTTTTTTTATAAAATTACATTGTGAATTTTTCTAGATCCTGCAGCCACATATTATTAACAATTTGATGCCAACTGCACATAATCCTAGTAGTAGCAATAAGCATTTTGATGCTGTATCATATTAGGAAAAACTGCCTGATTTCTTATTATCACTTACAAGGTTAAGATATCAGGTCATGTGAGGCAAATGAAGGCTGTGAGCTTATGTGATATGCCTACAGGCAAAAAACAAGAGCAAATTCAAAAACTCTGAGCTCCTAAATTTCCAGTCTTCTGTTTCTCGCCCAGAGCCATATTACCTCCCACACTGCACATGTTGTAAACTTTATGTAGCCCATCTGTTAAGAAGTTTGTTTTCCAAATTTTCAGGGGCTTGGCACTTCTGGACTGAGTACCAGAACTAAATGTGACACAGATTTTTACCTTTTTAATAATTTTAGATTACAAGGGCACTGGTGTTGGAAAGGGTCTGGGGAGCAGAGGAAATAACCCTTAAATACAGAAGCAGTACAGCAACGGTTCAACATCATGGCTTGGGCAAACATGTACTTAACACCCGCCATGATGGCAGTAACGATGCTGAGGATTTATTGAGTTTTCGGGTTCGATTGTGGGCTGAATGTGGGCACAGCTTGGCATTTGAAATTAGGCAGATTCAGACCATGATGTTTTCTCACAGTTAATGCAGAGACCATAGATAATAATTATGTTGCTGAGCCTACAGAGAATCTTTACGACTGATCCTCTATTAAACTGGCAAAACAAGAGGATAATGTCTCCAGCACTAACAAGTTGGCAGGGAAGTAGCTGGCAACTCCTCCCACTAATGTTCCATCTGTGCGAACCTTCAGTATGATCCAGGAGATTGTTTCCCCACACAGGTTGTGCCTGCAGTATAATCAAGAGAGAGCGAGACCGAGCAGATATATCTTTATTGTTTCTGAAAGTCACTGCCGTTGGAGGGTGAGCAGTGCCTGAGATTGAGCACAAATGCTGTTATGTCATTCTAAGGAGAAGTACCCATGCAGTGATGTCGACAGGAAAATAACTATTTCTAAGAGCTGACTTGTTGTCCAAGTGACATAAAAGTCACAGAACAAGAAGAACAGTTTCTACCAGGATTCATTTTAGAAAAGCCTTTTGTTTCTTTTCTTGGAAGCTGGGAAAACTTCTTTTGTTTAAAAATATCTTTCCTGTTGATTGCTAACACGGTCCATGATACTTTCCCAGCCTTGACTCTCCTCCAGCATCCTGGGTCCACTGGCTCAGATTTTGCTCTACAAGCACGAGGGGGAAGGAAGAAAAGCTCGTGAATGCAAAGAGAACGCACAAACCAGCTGAGGCAAATCCTTAATTAAATCCCTGAAATGATGTCTATCGTTGTACACTTCCAGTGCCACCCAAGAAGTATTCTCTGGATGTTCCAGGCAGAAGTAACGTCTGCTCCCTCTGAACTCTTAACATTTGATAATTAAAATGTGCTGCCTTGGTTTGGAAATGCTGTACTTCAAGGCTTATTTTTCTTTTCATATGATCCACAGTGCCTAGCATAGGGCCTAATGTAACATACTTTGTACCATGACTAAATAAATGTATTCTAAGCCATCCCCATTGAAGGCCATAGACAGAGAAGCACCATGAGGTTATTCACCAAGGAAGCATATTACCAGTGCCTCACCTTATCCTTAGTGAGAGGCACACTATAGAATAACAGGTGATAATAGCTAATACTTTGATGCTTTTGGGTGCCAGGCTGGTTCAAAGCACTTTATGTATTTAGCCCATTTAATTCTCACAATAGGAAGTAGCTATTGTTATTATTTCCATTTTACAGTTGAGAAGACTAAGGCCCAAAAGAGTTTAACTTCTTTAAGATTCTACAAGTAGTAAGTGGGGACATTGTGATATGAACTTGAGTGATCTGACCCAAAGCCCAAGTTCTTAAGCGCTACACATACTGCCTCTGGATCGGAGCCCTAAATGTCAACAAGGGATACAAATCCTATTATAGAAAGTCTTCAATATCTTTAAGAACTTGCATATGAGGGAAATATAGAGATGGCAAAGGTTTTAATTATCTGTGTTCTCATGTGTTCTCCTTCATGGCATTCACGGTGAACACATATTAGGGGTTTAAAGAAACCCAGGCAGTTACTTCCTTCTATCTTCTCTTCATTAATTCATACACTTACTCCTACTCTACATTTGTTCACACCCTTCCTCCTTCTCCGAACAAGGCAGAAACAGAGACATATGAAATATTAATGCTGCAAGAGACATTAGCAAAGATCTACACAATTCTTCCCTGTGTGGAAGGTTCTGTCATTACCTGATTCACCCAGCAACATGGTCCAACATTCATCCAAACATGGTGTCTGTAGAGTGTTTCCTTACCTGTGGGCAGCTTAGGTGCCTCTCAGTCCTTTGTTTATAATTACATCATAGTGATTATCATTTTATAAGAATTTTATTTATTTGCATTTAGATCTCCCCTCCTAGGCAGCAAATTTCTTGAGAACAAAAACCAGGTCTTAATTAGTTGATATTCCTAATCTTGTGTATTATAGCGGACACTTAAAGTGGATGTTCTGAATGAATTAATGAATCCAATGCAAAGCCCTCATTTTATAGCAGAGGAAACTGCAGTGGAGGTGGAAATGTAAAGTGACTGCTCATGATCACACCCCTAGTGATTGGAAAAGCTGACCTCAAGTCGGCTGCACTTTCCATTAGGGATGCCAAGTTGTCCTCCCTAGCCTAAATCAAACCTGACCTCCTTAATACCTTAATGCCTTTGCATCTTATAATGCTTATAATCTGTAACACTCATTTAACTCTTATGTTAATATTATATATTCTAACATAGGTTTGCATGTGTGTATTTTACTTCTGCCTAGATTAGAACTATTTTATTTTACTTTTTTTTTTTTTTTTTTTTTTTTTTTTTTGTAGAGAGAAGGAGAGAGAGAGAGGAATAGGGGCAGAAGGAAAGAGAGAGAGTCTTAAGCAGTCTCCACACTCAGCATGGAATCCCACATAGGACTCAATCCCACATCTCTGGGATCATGACCTGAGCCACAATCAGGAGTAGGATGCTCAACTGACTGAGCTACCCAGGTGCCCCATAGATTATCATTATTTTAAAGTTAGGAATGCACCTATTTTTCTTTTGCTTTCACAGTACTTTGTTTGAATGTTTGAGCTTGGAACAGTTAGGGATTGGTTATCTTATCCACTTTAACCACTTCCATCATGAGCAGGGGGCCATAAGACTTTAAATATATTGACTTATACTTCCTCTTTCTTGAAAAGTTTTCAATAGTAATTGGGTTTGAATTTTAGCTCTGAGTAACCTTGAGCAAATTTCTTTTCTTCTCTGTCTTCTATTTCCTCATATGAAAAATTAAAAAAAAAACACTATTACCCACCTTTGGGGACTGTTGTAAGGATTAGTAAGATAATTATATAAAATACTTAACAAAATCCCTCACATTTAGCAAGCACTCAATAGATGGAGGTTATTGGTACCTCCCTCTAGGCTTCTATAGATGATCAATCAATCTCTTTTTTAATTGTGTCTTTAGATGTGTCAAGTTAAACCTCAGTCCTATTGGTTAGAACCCATTGGGGTTTTTTCGTTAATGTTCATTTATTTTTGAAAGAGACAGAAAGAGAGAGCAGGGGAAGGGCAGAGAGAAAGAGGGAGACACAGAATCCGAAGCAGGCTCCAGGCTCTGAGCTGTCAGCACAGAGCCCGATGTGAAGCTCAAACCCACAAACCAGGAGATCATGATCTGAGCAGGTCAGACACTTAACTGCTTAACCGACTGAACCATGCAGGGGCCCCAGGAAATCCATTGTTTATATCTCTAGTCTGATATAATACATGTAGATTTAATAGTTTAAATCTCAGAGGCTCTTGTTATGTACAGCCCAGATTTCCCAAGCCTCATCTACTTATTGTCAGCAAAAAGTTACATTAATAATAATAATAATAATAATAATAATTTACATTTCCTAGTTTCTGTCCCATCTACTACTGAAGGATCTCCAGCTCCCAAGAGAGCTCTTTTTACCCACCCATACTTCTGAGAGTCTGTAGGGTCAATTTCACATGGGCTGAGTCACTATTTCATTAGTAGTGAAGGTTTTCCTTCTTCCCCTGTATCCTCTTCCCATGTCCCTTTATTTATGGGCTTGCCTTGCCCTTTTTCTGTCAATAACAAACGTAGTCCCAGCAGCAAGACTGAAGAGGAGACTCCATCATGTCCTCCTTTTCTCTCCCTCAAAAGTCCACATGCTTATTGACCCATGCCCATGAACCTCAATGAGGCAGAGAGTAGTAGGGTCCCTGACCTCACAACCCCTGCTTAGAATTCAGTCAGAACATCCCACTGACTTATGTATATTATTCTTAAGTTTGGAGGTCCCTCAGCAATGTAGCGATGTATATCTACCTATAAATTCTTCTCAAAACAGTCATCATTCTGTGTTCCATATTTCTGGTAATGGCCCTAAGCTCAAAAATGTGAGTAGTCTCATGTTCTCTCTTTTCTTCCTCACAATCAGATATAATTACTGCAGATTTTGCCTCTGTAATCTTTCATTTCTATCTTCTCTTTCTCAAATTCCATAGCTGATAACCAAGGTGAGTCACTAATTCTCTTGCCTAGATTGCTGAAAAGTACTCCGAATTTATCTTTTTGCCTCTCCCTTTATCTTCCACCTACATCTACCATTTTCTGATCTACAAAGTCTGAACACTGGACTAAATCTTGCAGATCTAAAAACGATTGAATCCATGAAAATCAAGTTGAACTAGCCAGTCATTTGCCTACCAATGTACATCACTGTTCCCTTCCATTTTTGGTAGATCTGATGAACTAGGTCATTTTTTTTTCCAGTTCAGGTTGAAAACAAGTTGTTCGAAGCCAAGATACTCCTTTTTGAAAACCAGAAGTAAATGTCCTAGATTTCAAATGTAGAAGTTGCAGAACTGTACACCAAAGAGGCTGCTATAAGACTGCTTTTATCTTAAATAGAGAAAAGTTAAGTCTGAGAAACAGTTGGAACTGTTGATAGACTGTTATGGGTAGCTGCCCTACTATAGGAGCACAAGTAATATCTGTGTCATACTTCCCCAAACTGTAAGCCCCATGAGAACAGGGTAGTGTCTGCCTTGTATCCTTGTGCCTGGGCATAGGAGTTGATACAAAGTTGACACCAGATAATTATTTATTGAATAAATAAATGAATGAGTGTTTCCAAATCACAATTTGAGTATTCTATTACTTATAAATGGACGTTTTCTTGAAAGCAGGGGCAGTATCCTGTGTATTTTTCTGTGCTCTCTAGGGATCTCTGTATAGTACTTGGTACAGATGAGACATTCAAAAGGATTGAAGTCCTTGATTTTTTTTTAACTTATAGATGCATTCATGTATATCACCAGAGGAAGTAATATTCTCAGCATGGCAATGCACAACAGAATCTGGAAATGGAAGAAGAAGAAGCCATAGAAGAAGTTGGAAAGCCTTTAAGGTAGGGACTTCTCAATAAATTCCTTCACCACCTGCCTAGAAAATGGTAAAATATATGAGGTCACTCAGGGAGAAGGAAACAATCCTTCTACAAAGGAATTCCCATTAAAAGGGGAGATAGTAACAACTCCTTCCTTGTCTACAACATCTTCAAACTCTTTACCATTCCATTATTAGACTTTGGAACAACAATAACCAAAAAAAGTAGCTCTTTCTTCTCTCAAAGAGAATTGGTGCTAAAAAGATATATGTTGCAAGAGTTGGAGTCAGATGACAAGGCACCCACTAGCTCTTTGGAAAGTTCATATATATTTCAGAGCTCAAATATCACATCTATCAAATGGACTGATGATACTAGCCCTATCTTTCAAACACCATTGTTCAGGCAATAAAATAAGGTAACATATGTTAAAGTGTTTTTTAAAACATGAAATGAGATGCATGTTAGGTATAATTATTGTTGCTATTGCTTTTGTTATTGTTTTATATCTTGAGAACCCTGGTTTAAATTACGTGGTTATCTGAATATCAATAATCACCTAAATATACATCCTTAAGGTGTGACTTCTCAATATGGTTACAAATGATGCTATAATAATAAAATTCCCTACAGAAATGTTCAGTGTGGGACGCATACACCCACATAATTCCAGGTGCAAGTTCAAAAGCATCTCAGGGGAGCAAAGGTAGCTAAAACTATGTTAATGAAGCAAGGAAAAAGCATAAAGAACATTGGTATCTCACAGAAGGAAAAAAAATAGAAATGAGTTATGCATCTAGGATACTGGGTAACCCCGACTGTATTTAATAGAAAAAAATTACAACCTTATACTCCCTGATTATCCTTAAAAAATTATGTGGCACTCTATTATTCTAAAAAAAAAATCTTCACATCTTCTACCTGGAGACTAATCTCTTGGTCCATCCACTTTCTTTCATCTGCCATTGTTGCTTCATCTCTTTTAGTGTTTTTCCTCTGTCCTTTTATGTTTGGTGATTTCACAATTTCACAAATGGTTCAAAGTTTTATTGTCTTCTGTTTCTTGCTTTAAAATTTTTTCTTTTTCATGCTGCTTATCTTTGTATCAATTTTTCCATTTTTCTCTTACTACCAGTCATTTTTAATTTCCACTGCTTTTGATCTTGCCTTTCCTTTTCTCCATGTCATTTGCATGACTGTTTGGTGTGTCGGCCTTATACTGATATTTCCTGTTGTTTCCCCCTCCTCTCTTTCCCAGTCCTACATGGCTGTCTTCCTTTTTAAAAAAAAAAATTATTTTTTAATCATGGGTGGGTGGCCTTAAAATGTTGCAGGAACAGTTTGTCACTAGGATATTTGGGGGGTGGGGGAGGAAGCCACAGCAAACATTTACTCTGATGAGTATGTTTCGGGGAGTATGTGGGGGCAGATGGTTGTCCCAGATCACTAGGTGGCAGTAATCCAGATATGATTCTAATCAGATGGTTGTGCCCCCCGCCTTAATGTTTATGTCCTATAAATGGATTTTTATTCAAAAATTCATTTGGTCTTCCGCAGCATCTACTTCTGAAATCTAGGACAAGTCACATCAGTCTCAAAAATAACATAACTTAACACTTAAGGGTTTATGACTGCTGATTTGGAGCTTGAACCAGGAAGGAAATGGTTTGGTTTATCTGCTTTTCTTGCATGAAAAACAAAATAATAAATTTGAAGGACTTTTTATTTGTATATGATAATGCATAAAATTCTAAATACCAGTCCAAATATCCAGTTTGTGAAATAGACTGTATTCATGAGCCTTTCATACAAACATGACTTTCAAGATCTCCAAATATTATTAGATAATTTGAATAATTCATAGTGTGTTCCATTGAATATGTAGTGACACTTGCTACTTTTTATCTATCCTATACCTTCTCCTCTGGGGCCCTGACCCTGTTCTACCATTTACTAGCTAGGAGACTTTGGACACATTATGAAGCCTCACTGTGCCTAAGTTTTCCCTGTTTGTAAAATGGGAATATTAATGATTTATAACTCATGGAGTTATTGTAACATTTAAATGAGATAATATTTGTAAAAAATCTAGAGCAGCATCTGGCATATTCTCATTTCTCATTGATATTTATCATTTGTTCAAGATTCCCTTAGGCCAACTATTTTTTTAAGCATTGGATTGGGGAATGAAGAATAAATGGGAACTGTTCCCTTGTAATTTAGAAATACAGATGCAGATAAGCAATCAGATAATTACAGTGCAGTATTGTAAGTGTGATGGGGGAGGAAGAACACAAATTTTACAGGATGAAATACAATTGACTGACTCAGTAGTAAGGTATGGGAAGGAGTAAAGGGAATCTTTCCAGAGAAAGTTACATCTCAGTTGAAACCCAAGGATGAAAAGGTGGGATTGAATGAATGGGGAGGATAGAAGGTTGGGAAGTGTTTCTGGAAAAAGAATAAGCATATGATCTTCCTGCAGGTATGACTAAGAAGGGAACACTGGCTTTATTCAAGAATTAGGCCATTATTTCATAATGCCCACAGGTATCTGTGAATAATTCATTCTGATTCTCTATAAAGCAGAAGCAAAGGAGTCATTTTAAGGGCCAAGAAGAAGCTATTCTAAGACTGACCTACTGAAGTGTGACTGTGAAATAATGAAACAGATTTTTAGATAAAATGTGGCATGAATCTTTTCTCAGATAATATGCTGATCTCCTACCTATAAAATGCTACTAAATATGAATAAGGAATGCATTTATGAATTATATTTTCTAAGAGTTGTGATGGGTTTATACTGAGTCATCAGTTATTTTCTCTTTTGGGCCAATGGGGGCCAATGGTGCAAATTTGCAAATTAGTTTGATGTGGGATGGGAGAAGGGCACAATCTGGTACAGTCACAAAATGAAGTCACTAAACATAAGGGCAGTAAAAACCTGGATTAAGTATTTTTGTCTGTCTGTCTGTTTGTTTTTAATAATCAACCAACCTTGGGTTTTATTCACTGGACTGAGATCACCAAGGACGGGAGTTGGAGGGAATGATTTCCCCTTAACTTCTAGCCCCATAACGATGTAGTCTTGATTTTCCAATTGGACAAAACAAACTTCCTATGGTGTACAACACCTAAGCTAGCCTTGCCCTTTTTTTTTTTTAAAGCAGACAACAGAAATATGAAACACTGAGTTTAACTGACCAGAAAATAAGTCAGAAAATCACCTACAAATCCTTGCAGGAAACGTCTATTTCAGCAAGGCAGAGAATTGTGGACACTTTATGTGATGAAATATGTAAGTGAAGACCTGTGGGTCTGTGTATAGATGCAAAGTGATTAAATTGGGTACTTACTGTAATTGCTTTCTACCATTTAGTCAAGTAGTGATTAAAATGGCAGCCATGCAGTATGGGCAGCAAAAGGGTCAAGCGTATTCTCAGCTCTGAGTATGTCCTTCCAATCTTTAACTCCTCTTTTTATGCTCCTCCTGAGACATCTCCCTTTCTTTAAGCTATCAGACTTGAAGGTGCCAGAATTCCTGCCCCCTTCTCTCTCTCTAACCATCAAGACCCAGTTTTAGAGATTAAGTATAGTCAGGGATTCTAAATAAGTCTTCCTGACCTAGAGCAATGAAAGACTTTAGGTAAGTGGGGGTGGGTTAAGACAAATCTGAGAGCAATATCCCCAAGCCCTGCCTGCCAGTTGGTATATGGTTCCCATAAAGCACTTCACATCCTGAAAGTTAGCTATTGGCAATCACCTAAGAATTTTCCTTATAAAAAAGTCACCAACCAACTGCCCCACCCTTAAGGACAGCCTCATTTTTCAGTTATCTCCATTCAGTAATTACTCCCATAATTCCCTTCCTCCTCCTCTTTGGATTATGAGAAAATCTTTCACCTCTTCCAAGTCATTTGTGCCACCTGGTTTTTCAGGAATTCCCTAGAATGGAGAGCAAGTAGCTTGTGATGCTTCATTTTTTTTTTTAGATTTCCCCATCATACATTATGAAGTCACAAGCCTCTGAATAGTTAGCACAGATGCCTTCTTTCATTTTATAAACCTGATTATAGTGTCTCTACTTCAAAAAGAAAATTGTCAACAGCAATCATTATTCCCTTACAATTGTTTTTCTTTTTAACTTCCAACTGGTTGCAATACCACACGCTTTTAGTGTAATATCCCATCAAGTTCACATAGCATTAAATAGTCAACAATGCCTGCCTGCAGCATACTGATACATATAACATGTGATATCATTCATATTTCCACCCTTATCCATTCTACCATTACTATTTAATTCTATCTTACTATTTAAAATAAATTCATTCAACTATTTCTGATCTTCTTCCCACTTGGGCTACTGAATTTCAGGTGCATGGGTGTGGCTCCTTTTCCTACAAGGTTCCACTTGCCCCTATTTTCCTACCTTTCCTGGCTAACAGGTTAGCTGTATCTGTCAATGATCTCCTTTCCTCTTTTGCATCCCCATGGTCCAGACCCTTACTTAGTATCTAACAACATGTTAGCATTGTCCCATCTACCACAGCTCCACAGGAAAGCCTTTGAAAAATTTGTCTCCTTTGTAAAGGAATCAAGGGAAGCTCCAAACCAGTACAGTACCTTAAAGGAAAACTAAATATATATCAAGTAAGGACATCATCTTATGATGTAATTGAAATAAATTTTTTTAATGTTTATTCATTTTTGAGAGACAGAGCATGAGTGGGGGAGGAGCAGGGAGAGAGGGAGACCTGGGAGAGGGGCAGAGAGAGAGAGGGAGACCCAGAATCTGAAGCAGGCTCCAGGCTCTGAGCTGTCAGCACAGAGACTGACATGGGGTTCGAGTCATGAGATCATGACCTGAGCCAAAGTTGCTTGCTTAATCAACTTTTTAATCCAGGTGCCCCATAATTGAAATATTTCTAAAACATAACATACCGGAGTTGATTCAATGGTAATTCAAAGATAAATGGCTAAGGATAATGTACATTTGCTGTGTGTGTGTGTGTGTGTGTGTGTGTGTGTGTGTGTGTGTGTGTTGCTGTGTATTAGGTACTAAAGGCTATACCTGATATGCTGGAGTAATCTTTCAACTGTTTGCATCTTAACTCCTTTCCCTGGGAAAACCAATGTCCCTTCTGGAATAGTCTGCTGCCCTGCAGAAGTTCCACTCCAAAGGAGGCTTGAGCTTAGATACTCAATCTTTTTGTTCCCCTCTAGGTTTTCATAAATGGCACATTTTGTGTTCATGATTTTTACTTTGACCCCCACTCTTCATGCCATTTAAGAACATGGGGCTTTTGGGGTGTCTGGGTGTGAATCAGTTAAGTATCCTACTCTTGATTTCAATTCAGGTCATGATCTCATGGTTTGTAAGATCCATCCCCGAGTCGGGCTCTGTGGTGACAGAGCAGAGCCTGCTTGGGATTCTCTCTCCCTCTCTCTCTGTCTCTACCCCTCCCCCACCTGTGTGAGCCTATGTGTGCACAAGCTTGCTCTCTCTCTCTCTCTCTCTCTCTCAAAATAAATAAACATGAAAAACATTTAAAAAAAAGAACATAGGGCTTTGAGTATGACTCACTGAATAGCAAATATAGCATCTAGTGAACTGCAGTTTGTCCAGCTTAGCACATCAGCTTGCTCTGTGACATCAATCTGAGATAGGACAAAGACAATGAAAATGGCCATTCAATCACCCTGGGCTCTGAAGGAGAGGTGTCATTGTACTTCTTGAAAATTACACTACACTGCCTTAATATTTTCAGGATTATCAGGTAAATTGTAACCTTCAATTTTTACCCCAGATCCTAAATGAACTGAGATAAAAATTATCTTTAATCCCAAACCACCAGAGTCCATTTCAAGTAGAAACTGTAGGACAGACATACTTCTTCGGGTGGTCTCTGGATTTCCTGGTAGAGAGGGGTACACAAGAAGAATACTCAAGCATCCAGGGCAGGGAGGGCTTCCAGGAAGTCAACAGTGTTGGAGAGAAACCTAAACTGGGCAGCTATTCTGGTATTGAATCCAAAGAGCCATTCCAGTCATCTTCTTTTTCCTGGCCCCCTCTTCATCCTCTCAATCAGCCCCAAGGATTCTAAAACCTGACCAAGC
This sequence comes from Panthera tigris, assembly GCF_018350195.1. Lineage (NCBI taxonomy): Eukaryota > Metazoa > Chordata > Mammalia > Carnivora > Felidae > Panthera > Panthera tigris. Next base: position 111,099,902 of record NC_056666.1, on the reverse strand, counting down.
AGTTCCAGTCAGAGCTAGCTCACCCTTTGGCTATGGGAGGAGAAGCTAGCTTCTCTCAGCCCTTGTGCTATGGCATTTGCCTGGCAGCAGTGTTTCCAAGAATAGCTAATTTCTGTGGTTTTCTCAATCCCCACTCCCTAGGGAAACCAGGGAGTGTAAACTTTTTTGGTACTAAGGTTCAAGCATCAGCAAAATGTTTGCCTTGAGTTTTAGCCAGCATCTTTTTTCATCCCGATGAATTCCCAAATCTCAATTTACACAAACTAAAATGCCCACCAGACAGATCAGTAAATTTCTGTTCTGTAACACTGATGGAAACAGAAATTATTAAAGGAGGCTAAGTGACCTTCAGAAAGAGTATTCAGTTGAGTGGCAGGTAGGGCAAGTTAAAACTTAATCCCAATGCCTCAGTCTCGGATTAAAGTACTATTTTGAGTCAAAATTGATGTTAATTGCTAGCGAAGGGAGCTTTTTCAATACATTTCTTTGACTGACCTACAGAGAAATTGAAGTAGGAAAGCAGAGTATCTCTGAAAATTCATTTGTAATGGAAAATGAAAAGCAGGGCAGAGCACCAAGCAAAAAATTCATAGTGTCATTCAACCCCCAACACATAAATAATCTTTTTGAAAGAATTGTTTTTGCCACTTAAGTCAAAATTAGAATTACAAATGGGACATTTATGGATGTCTCTATAAACTTTGAGTGCAAATAAACCATGTATCTTTAGTTCCTAATTAACCAACCTAAGCTTTCACCTGTCATATTGGCAGGAAGCTCACTAGAGAGCCTAGCATAGTATAACAGGAAAGAGCACAGACTCTGAAGCCAAATTGGTCTGGGGAAGCATAGAAAAATTAGGTGATTTTTCCAAGATCACACAATGACAGTTGAAATGGGATGGTCTCATTTCCATATTCAAGTAGTCAGAGCAGGGGTCTGATTGAGTTACTTCTCTTCACCTTTCTTTGCCACACAGTTAGGCTATGAACAAGTAGACCTATAAACTGGGAAGATAAGGTTATTGACAAGTAGTCCTGTCAGTTTGACAGATTAAGACAAACCACCATAGATCCAGGTCCCTATACAGGCCACCATAGATACCCTGGGAGAATGACTCTCCCCCCAGGGCTGCCCCTTTGATAGAAATAGTTTATTTCATTTCCTATGGCTGCTGTAACAAATTACTACAAACTTGGTAGCTTAAAACAACTGAACCTTATTCCCTCACAGTTCTGGAGGCTAGAAGTCTAAAACCAGAGTGTCTGTTAGCAAGACCGTACTCCTTCTGTAGTTCGAAAGGAGCTTTTTCCAGCTGGTGAGCACTTTCATTTGTGCAGCTTTACTCCAATATCTGCTTCTGTGGTCACATCACTTGTTCCTCTTTAGTGAGTGTGTGTGTGTGTGTGTGTGTGTGTGTGTGTGCGCGTGTGTGTAGATATGAAATCTCTGGCTGGCTCCCTCTTAGAAGGATGCATGTGATAGTATTTATGGCCAATATGGATGCTGCAGGATTATCTCCCTATCTCAAGATTCCCTCAAAATGTAGAAGGCAAATATCAATATTTACTTTCCCAACAATAGACCTACCTACATGTCCTTCTAATTGTACACATAATATTTATATCCCAGGGAAAATCCATATCCTTAGGAAAACGAGAAGATCTTCTAATGCCTCAAAAATTATTAACCCATTTGAGGACACTCAAGGTGTCTCTCCAGCCTTTTTGTCAATAAAGCAAAGCAAGTTAAAAATAAATAAAATAAAATAAAATAAAATAAAATAAAATAAGATAAAATAAGATAAAATAGAATAAAATAAAATAAAATAAAATAAAATAAAATAAAATAAAATAAAATAAAATAAAATAAAAAACTTTGTGCTCACAATGTCAAAACAAATAAGTAAGCTCCAGTCTGTGCTGTGAGGTGTTGTGAAAACCAGAGAGAGAACTAACAAAGAACTAACTTTCACTCTAACGCATTTTAAGGTAATTTTCCTCTTGCTTCCCACTGCAATCTACAGAAGTTTAGTCCCCTAGATCTTCATGGTTAGTATTCTTTCTTCAAGGCTTGTCCATTTGGTTTATACTATGGTTGGCATGCACTGTGGTTAGAGATGTAGACTCAGGCCCCAGAAAAGGCTGGGGTTCAAAGTCCTGCTCAGCCTTTTCCTAGCCATGTAGTCATGGACAAGTCTCTTCTCTCTACTTATTTCTGATCTGTAAAATAAAAGTATCTGCTCGCTGACTCTTATGAAAATTCAGTGAATTAAGTGCTTAGAATCTTGCCTGTCTCATATTGAGCACACATTAGACATTCACTATCACTGTCCTCTTGCTCTTCCTTGATCTTTCTATGTAGATAACTCTCATTCATTCATCTCCCCGAGTCACTGAAGGCTTTGACACATGCTTCCCAGGCTGCCTTTCTACTTCAAGGACAGGAGCCATGACAGAAACTCTGGCACCCTCAGTGATGACTCATTTCCAAGCTCTTAATCTCCAGCGTTGAATTTACCTTGAAACTAATAAGGCTGAAGCTTCAGTGTTCCCCTTTATTTGCATATGCCCTGTCCAAAGCCCTGGAAGTTATTTTGCCATTTGTATCTGTAATTTGTATTCTTTTTTAAATAGGATCTTCCCCTATTAGGGTAAGCTTCAGACCCTTCGAGACCATCTCTGCTCCTTTCCAGTGATTTTTCTGTACCTCAACCACATTCTCCAGTGGCTACTCTGGAAATAGGAAGCAGCCTAGCATACCCGTGCATTGAAATCACTTTATCCTGACCACAGCACCCCAGTTCTTCTAGTTTTCTCTCCAGAGTTCCAGAAAAATCCATTTTTGATCCCCTAATCATTTTGAACTTCATAAATTAACTTTTCTTAGAAATTACAGAAATTATGTGGTTCTGTATTGTTTAACCCACAGATAATTTGAAAACTCAGTTATTATCATATGTGCCCTAAAATATTTTGATCATGGAAAAAAAGAATATGCTCAAAAAATAGAGAAAGTTTGCACTGGAGTTACTAGTTAAGTCAAGGTACAAAGCAAGTAGTTGTTCTGAACTGTAGATCCTCAATTTCCAATGTTTCCATTTATACATCAGGACTTTTCCTTGCTACATTGATATTTTCACAGTGAAATGATGTTCAAAGAAACACAGAAACATTCCCAATGCCACCACTTTGCTTCAGAAATTTGTAAAGGTAGCATGTGTTTCTATCTATGTTCTTGCCTTAGGCCCAAACTTAATATTTCAGTATCCTAACCCTCAAAAATCTAAATTCAAATGTTAATAAGGCAAATCAAGGTTGACCAATATATAATGAAATGTCAAAGACTTACCTGGGTTACTTTGATTGTTGTAGAATAACATAATAACGAGGAGGCAGTACACTGTTAATATATCAGCATTCACACTGCTAGATTTTAATTCCTGACCTGCCAATCGCCTGCTTAGAATTAATTAAACTTTACTTACTTCAGTTTCTTCGTTTGTAAAGTAAGGCTATTACAATATCTATACAATGAGGATGTTTTGAGGATTAAATAAGTTAAGTCGTGGAATAGTGCCTAATAGGAACAGTCCATACATGTTAGCTATTTTTACTATTGTAGTTGTTTCAAATAAGAAGGCCATTTGTTGGAGTATAGAAATATTTCTCTTTTTTGGAAATATTTCTAATTATACTGAAATTTTGTGTAGATTGGTATTATGGTCACATTTTTATCTCAGATGTTACCTTCAATGGAGACTAAGATTTTCTCCTGAAATTAAAAAAAAAAAAGTATGGGGTAGGGGGAATCTTATGACCTTGTTGTCCAAACTTTAGTGATAATAACTAAAGGAATAGAAATCCTGAGGAATTGTCAGAGATAGAAACCAGAAACTCCAAAGACCAAGCGTACATCCGAGACTGTGTATCTTGTCCCAGAAGAGTATTTTTCAGAAGGAGTATTCCCTCATCAAATGTTTATAGAGGATGTTTATACAGTAATAATAATTAGGATAAAAATATTAATAAAAATGTATATCCTTGTGAGTTTATAATCTAGTAAGAGATAAAGATAACTAAACACATTTTTATAACACTGTGAAAAGTGTGATGATTGAATATATAGGATTTTAGAACATTGAAGCTTAAAGCTTCTCTTAATTACAACAAATAAGCCATGTTACAATAGTTTGGCCACTTGTTTTCATGATTGTCTTCACCTTTGACTCTTTGTTTACTAATGAATTTACTTTCTGCCATCACTATCTGAGGCCACACAAATGTGTTCTATTCTATTCCCTTGATAAAGTTTTAGTGTCAAAAAAGGTTAATATACCGGTTAATTTGCTCCTTTAAAGAAATTAAATACAGAATGATTCAATATTATTCAGTATAGGTACATAACTCAGAGTCCCCATAGACAGTACATAATTAAGCCCACTTGTCCTCCTTACCAAATCAGTGCCCAGGAAAAGCAGAAATCCCAGCAGAGGATTGGTGTAAATTTAGATCAGTTATACAGCAAATTTTGCAGCCAATATAGGGCTTGCCTTTCGATCAATCAAAGCAGAGTGCCATGCGTTTTGACACCAAAAGGAGAAAACCAGAGAACTACAGTTAGGCATTTGAAAGCTGCTGATAAAGTGGAAGTGTCTCATCTGAGTCATTTCACTGTGGTGTGCTGAGCAATTGAAGATGTTTCCCAAGGTGCTAGAGGGTACAGAAGTCATTCTCCCACCCACTAGGTGTGAACACAAGGCCTGTATAGCTGATGCATCACTGGGCGTGGCTGGGTTATGATACAGCATAAGCAAAGTCCCAGCAATGCAACTGCTTGGGGTGGACCAAATTCAATCCCACTTAGGGATCACAGTATGCAGTAGTGGCTCTGTCTCTACTCTCCAAGGGCAGAAATCAAAGAGACTGGTAGAATGCAGGGTTGTGGGTAGGGGGTGTGGAGGAGGGAACTTCCTCTCCTTTATATTCAAGCGGGGGGGGGGGGTCTAGAAGAGAAATGTATGTGAAATGAATTATACATCTCAACCTCCTTCACTCTTATCTGGAGTGAATAGACTGCTTTGTCATACAGCTGCCTAAGGCTAATCCTCCACACTCCCACAGGCTTCTCAGTCTGCTGCCTGAGTACCTTTGAAGCCAGGATTTAAAACCCTAAAAATAGAAGCAGGATTACTGGTTGCAGACTGCTGAAGAAGAAGCGGGAACAATGTACAGTGGTATGAGGAGGGATGAATGAGGAAGGGGAATGCCTATTTTTAAGAGAAATAGTAAACCCCAATCTAGCACATAGTTCAATAAATCTGACTTATCTTTTCCTGACTGTCAGAGTTTTTGTGGATTTTCGCAATTAAAAATTACATCCAATTTGAGTCTTTATAAAATGTCCTATTCTCTTCTACAAATTGAAATTCATCTTTCCTATAATCTCTGCATCACTTCTAGGGCTAGATTAAGATACCATCCACTAATTCTGCTGGCTCATCTTGCCTGGGTTTTCTGGTTGATAGCTCTGCTGTGTCCCCGCTTCTCGGATTGCCCCATAGGTAGGGGTAATCATTGCCCTGGAGACAAAAATCTGGCAAGGTGCCACCTGCTGGGCAAATAGGCAAGTGTTATATACACTTTTATAAATCCAGTCCTTTGTTAACACAGAGTAAAGGCTAATAAACATAATCTAATAAGTATTTATGACATAAATTTGCAACCAATAGTGAATGAGACTCTGTGGGTAATTGAGATCTCAGGGCTATTTACAAATATTTATTCCCACACTTCTGTCAGTTATTGTCAGAATAGTACTGCCTCATTCCGATAAACTCAAGAGTGGCCATGTGATTTTCTTTGGCCAGTGAACGGATGTTTTGAATGTCATTTCCAAGCAGAAGCTTTAAGAGACACTGTGCACGTCAACACATGTTCTTTTGCCGCTCCCACAGTAAATGGCAATGTTCCAGAGGAGAGGCTGAATCACTAAGGACAACAATAACGTGGGAACAGTGACCACAGTGAAGTCTCAGTGGAGAGCAGTAAACCTTTAAGTGAGTGATATTTGAGGGTTGTTTGTCACTGCAGCGTAACCTAGCCTGTCCCAACTAAAACATACCATAAAATATTCCCGGGTTCACTAAGTTGAAGATCATGGTCTTCCAATTTTAGATACATCTTTTAAAAAGCCTCCTTTTCATTGAATTCCTTCGAAGTAATTTTATACATCTCAAAAGCAGTCAAGGGAAATGAAAGTTAAGTCTAAACCTAATGAAATCCTGGCAGCATGAGAAGAGAACTCAAATCCCCAGCTGTCCTCTAGCTTCTGTTGTATGAATATTTTCACAGGAAAAAAGGTTTTGCAGACAAAAGTAAGTACATTCTTCCCTTCATTTCTTCACTAGGGCAAAAGTATATTCATGACCCACCAAATGCTGGAAAATAGTTTATTTTTAGTTAACCAGTAGTAACCTAAAGAATAATATTTGTTTCTGAAAACAGAAAAGGTAAACACCCAGAGATTTCCAGCTCCACCTTAATGAGACCCTGCCACAAACAACTCAGGGCTCCAAAGCATTCCAATATCACAGTATCTTATTAACATATAACAACTTTTCTTTTAATCCCAGTGAGATTATTACTGTAATCATTTCCCTTGTCATTAATTGAAATATTTTTATCCTGTGGCAGTTTTTCTCTTGGGCCTGTTTTACTTTAAAATTTGTCACATTGTAATTTCCTTCTCAAAGTTTTAATAAAGTAAAACAAAACATCATCTGTTCATTTGCTAGGTATGCATTAGAACTTGAGATTGATAAATGGCAAATGTTTCTTTTTCTCCAGAAACAAAAGATTAATTTCAAAAGCCTTTTTGAAGTCATATGACTTAACTCCACAGCATTTGGACTTCATTTACTTTAGTGAGTTGAGAATAACAACACTTTAACTAATCAAGGTCTCCCTAGAGATAGAGCCAAGAGTGGTTAAGTATTACCTTCAGCATAGCATTACTTTCTACCTGTTGCTTAGGATAGAGATTCTCTTAGAAATGCACAGAGGTTAAGGACTGGAGACTCCTTAATGACACTGAGTAGAGCAAGCTGTTTGGTAATAGTAGAAATAAAATTGAGGTATGTGTTACTCTGTATGTCTCCTGCATACCAGTTACCTAGGATCTGTGGAGCATATTAATCAAACATTTTCACAATAATGAGGACTTCTCCGTTTGTGGGCCCAAAGACAACTAGAAAGATCTTCCATTCTTTTTTTTTTTTTCATTTCCTTCCAGTTAAGATTGCTACCAAAAGAAAAAAAAAAAGCAACCACAATTCTTAACATTTTACTTTGTTTCACATTTTCCAAATATTTAACACATCTCCTATGTGATAGGCATTGTACTAGCCCTCAAGAACCTAATGGTGAGCAGAATCAATATTGGCCCTGTCCTGGGAGAACATACATGTAGTGAAAAGGACAGATATCAAATCAGCAATGATATAAAGGATGGTAATAGAGGGTATTCCAGAGTGAAAAGAACGTGAAGCATAAGTACCTGCTTTAGTCCAAGCATGTGAGCAGAGGGAAATGCAAGAAGACTTCTAATATATCACCACCAGAAAGGAAATTAGTCATGCATATACATGCAAGCAATCTCAGGGTGTTGGAAGCTGGAGAAAGTACCTCTAGGCACCAGATTCTGACCAGAATCTTAAGAAAACTAACGCGAGCTTACACTGTGCATAAATGGAAAGTCTAGTCACATTTTAGCTCCACAGCTCTAAAAGCATAGGAAAAAAATCCAAGGAATGGAGAAAAGGAAGCAGATAACCATCAGGTCAGAAAGGAAAGGATCAGAAAGAACTGTGAAAGCAACCCAACAATACACTAGGCTAGGAGTCAGGTGAGCTGGGCACTGGGTATCATGACTGTAAGCTTTAGTGCTGCAATATGCCAGTCCCTGTGATTAGCCCTCTGGATGAATTACATCATTCACCTATCACTATAAAGCCATATGGTATATATCATATTGCCCCATCTTAAATATAAGTAAAATGAGGCTTCCGTATGATAAGTAATTTAGCTCTTTCTGCCTTCCAGTCCTGATCTCTGAGCCACTAGGCTACTGCCCATTAGAATTACATTCATGTACAAAGATTTTTTTTTTTAATCTCAATGTCCAGGCCTACCACAGATCAATTAAATCAAAATCTCTGAGGCAGAACTCAAACATGAGCTTTTTTAAAGCTTTCTAAATAACTTTAATGTAGCCAAAATTGAGAATTACTATGGTTCTGCTACTAAGCCACTAGATGACTTTAAAATATACATATAATTCTTCCACTCAGGACCTTCTCAATAAAGCAAAGAACTAAGACTAGGTTATTCCTGAGGCCTCTTCCAAGTCGAATATTTTTCACTTCCAGACAAAGAAATTTCTTTTTTTTTAATTTATTTTATTTTTTTTAATGTTTATTATTTTGAGAAAGAGAGAGAGAGAGAGAGAGAGAGAGCTAGTGGGGGAGGGGCAGAGAAAAAGGGAGACACAGAATCCAAAGCAGGCTCTAGGCTCCCAGCTGTCAGTCCAGAGCCCAACATGGGGCTTGAACTAACAGACCATGAGATCATGATCTGAGCCAAAGTCAGACGCTTAATGGACTAAGCCACCCAGGTGCCCCTAGACAAAGAAATTTCTGTTAAAATGAATGCTTCCAAAAGATTTAAAAATGGGTAAGTGAATGTATGGCCAAAGTAGGTCATTAATTACATAGATCTCATCTTGTCAATTGTTAGAATCTTGATTTATATTTATGAATCATCAAAATCCAAAATCTTCCAATATTATACCAAAGTTCACTATTGGAATCTAGTAAATGAATGAGTTAATCATTCCAGCACTATTCGTGTGATGAATTAGAGAAGACAGGAAGAACTGAAAGTCAATTACATTTAGTGATCTTAGATAATGCATAAGCCATCGCAGTAAAAATTATGTAAAATTATAATGCTTGTTATTTTTAGAATTAGCATGTAGCCTATATACTTTTTCTTTCCAGAAGATCCTTCTAACATAGAGATTCACAGAGCTGCTAAATTGATGCAGCTATGAAATAGAGTTGGGTGTTGAGGGAGAGAGAAATAGAAGCTGGGACTGAGTAATAAGAAAGGGTCTGCTGAGATGAACAGAACATTTTTCATATTCAGTGCAGCAGTCCAAAGGAAGAAGAGAATAGAAAAAGAGAGCAGATAAGCTGAAGATAAGTGAGACAAAAATCCACATGGATTTATAATTTGAAAAACAATAAATTAATGCCTGTAGGGGAAGTGACTGAGCCCAGGGGAAAGAGAAATGAAAAATACAAATTCTGGTTTTAAGAACTGAAGAAGAAACCAGACAACCTGAAAGAAGCATAGCGTTTATGAAGTTTTTATATGTTCAGATTTCCTTCAAGCTTGAGAGCCATGCCATGGTGCTATATTCAATTGCATAATGATGGGATAGAACCGTTCATTAAAAAATTCAGGCTCCTTTAGTCCCAATAAAACAATAATTGGGCTTTTAGGCATAATCAAATACAGTCTCACTAGTTAAAAAATAGTCACAACTGTCCATGGGGCCTATTCACGCAAAACGAATCTGAAGGCGACCTGGACTTTGGAATGCTTGTACCGTAGTCCTGGGCATTGATGTTAAATCACTAATAAACGGCATCTGGTGTTTTGAATGTTTCCTGTGAATGTTGCTTTCTCAGCCAGGAATTAAATATCGAAGACATTAAGGAGCCAACCATGCTCTTCCTCACTTCAGCCCAAGGTCGTAAGCACGATGACCCTTGCCTCCTAAACAACACTATACATGCGCAAAACGGGGGAGTCGGGCACAAAGCTTACCTTACCTCACTTCATAGCAACTTTATAACTCGCTACAGTGAGATTTGTCTACAGACATTTTTACCAACCCTTCAGGAAACAAACAATTAGAAGAGCTGTGGGGAAAATATGCATATATGCAAACATGTGTCATTAAGTGAAAGGGGAGGAAAAAACAAAGGAAGATGGAGAGAGGAGAAGAGGAAAAAGAAGGGAGAAATAGAAAGGACATTGAAATAAAAGGAAGGTTGTAGTAAGGGGTGATGAGATGCAAACAGCCCTGAACTAATTTGGTAAGAATCTAGTTCAATACAGCAAATAATATTTGTTGTAGTACTTAACAAATTAAATATTTGTTGAGTACTATCCAAGGATCAAGCACTGCTTAAAGACCTAGAAATAACAGTGTATGAGATCTCGTCCATTCCTTAATGAGCTCACAGCCCCTTGAGGTAGGCAGACATGCGCATACACGCACATTCAAATACTCAAATGACGAACTATTTTTTTGAGTAAAGCCTGTGTTCCAGGCATCGTCCTAGCGCTTAGCATGCAAAAATCAATGTAATGTCATAAGTGCTATGCCAGCAATAAAAATTAAATACTTTGGGAACACAGAGAAGAGTGATAACTTCCATCATGAGGTCATTGAAGACTTCAGAAAGTGTCAACACCAGAGGCCTGAGGGACAGTGCTGTGTCTTACACTTACCAGCTGTGTGACTTTGGACAAGTTTCAAAATCATCGTCACCCACTTAAATATTGTTAGAAGACACAGATTTTTTTTTATTCTATAACTATTCTAATGATAGTGTCTGCACAGCCAAATTCACAGATTAAAACCACTGGAAGAACAGTCCTTCTCATTCCACTACCCACAGGGTGACTCAAACAGGTGTTCCAGATTTAATACAGTCTGCAATTAAGACAGTCCAGGCTGATCACGTTTCTAAATAACCAGGGTTGAAGACCAAAGGAATGGGTAAAAGAAACTGAATACCTGCTCTCTACTCATCAGCTACAGTGATGACAGGCCAAGGGGCATATTATGATGGGCACTCTCATAGCCGTCTACTCCACATTGGTTATGGCACATTAAAATGAGTGAATTTGAAATTTATCATTTTGTGCAGATATGGAGTACTGAACCAGCTTAAATATTACCTAATCTTCTCCCATCAACAAACAAGAAAACCAAGGGAAAGAGAAGGTGACTGATAGTCCCAAGTTATAGAACTAGTTAATAAAGCATCTAACATAAGTGGTTATTTGGTTCAGGCAGGAGAATGATCAGGTTTTGAGAGAGGTGAAAAAATGAGTTTTTATAGATCTATGTTTCTATTCCAAGGAAAGTGATGTGATGATATGGGAGTAGGGGTGAGTGGGAGAGGGTTTCTGAGGAAAAAAGTAGGAAATGATGGGAAAACTAATTAGACGCACACACACACACACACAATTCATTTTTAACATTGATAATCCACATGTTCACTGACTATTTTAAAGGAAATAGTTCAAGAGAAATAACTCTCATACCATAGAATTGAACAGTTTGCTTGTCTAAATAGGAAAGCAACTCAATTTCTTCTGTATGCCTGACGTGTTACCACTTCATGACTAAATAACTGATAAATAGCCACAGACAGGTAAACCTCAAGGGGCCTCCAAGATACAGCTTGGATGTTTGTGTTAATAAGTCTAGTCTCAAAGTAGAACTGGCAATCTCAAAAGGAAATTGTTCAGAGCAATTCACATCTCCATTCATTGCAGCAGGCATCTCTCCACAAGTGTTTTGCTAATCCTAACTACCACCTTATAATGCAAAATGGGATTTGGGTATGTCAATCTGTATTTGTTGAATATTTAAAAGAATGGCTAAATATGGCTCAGAATGCTGTATTTTATCTACAGCGGTTCAGTCTCATATTGCCTCTAATAAAATCAGCTCTTTAAGAAAACTAATGCTAGAAAATTCTGTATCAGTGTCCCTTCCCCCCTGTTTTGCTCCATATTAGCAACTCTCACCAGGATATCTTAGCTTATTCTATATGTGGTGGCAAAACAGAAGCAAAGGGAAATTGAGGAGTCTGTGATTCGCATTAGGATTCAACATAACAGTTACAGTAATTCACCTATTGGTTGATAACGTTGTTTATTTCTGTCATCATGTAATATTCAAATGTAGGTGTGTGTGTGTGTGTGTATGACTGTGTGTGTTTGCCTCTCTGTTGGGAACTGAAGGTGAATGGAAGAAAACAGACAGGTGGTAATGGTAGCAGTTCAAAGTAGTATCTTGAGAGGTATTTCTCAAGCCATAAAAGTGATAAAACCTGGACACCTCTTGCCCATTTATAAATGGGTTGAATGAAGTCCAGAACCCACAGTGACTTTTCCAGCACAAAATGGACAAATGGACTGTGAGAGCTATAGCTTATTACCTCCCAGGTATTAACCTCCTCTACACCTAATGCTTCATCAATTTGTACTTACCCAGTTGCTTTGGAAAATGTTCTCGATTTACTTTTGCAAGTGTTTTATGATCCCAGTTAGATAATAAATTCCTCCAAGTCACTGTCTGTATGTGTTCTGTTCTTGCTGCTCCTTCTACACTTCTTATTACCACTGTGCCCCTTGCCCCTACCAACACCACCGATAGAACACTACTGATATGGGCAAACTCAATATCCATGACTTGAATACAAGTTGTAGCATCTTTTCTGGACTTCCATATATATAAGGTTTAATCTTCCTAAGCTTTTGTGACCACAACCTGCTTGCTGTTTTTATATTCACATTTTCTTGACTTCATGTCACGTAGTCTCAGAGCTTTTTATCCAAATCTCAACAATAACTGGGAGGTTTGTTGTTTTTGTTTTAGAGAGAGAGCATGAGTGGGGGAGATGGTCAGAGAGAGAGAGAGAGAGAGAGAGAGAGAATCTTAAGCAGGCTCCATGCTCAGCGTGGAGCCCATTGCAGGGCTCAATCCCATGACCCTGGGATCATGGCCTGAGCCAAAATCAAGAGCCAGACACTCAACTGACTGAGCCACTCAAGAGCCCCAACAAGTAACTATTCTCATTGGCTCCTAGCTCATGAGAATCTGCTTTTCTAAAAGAAAATTCTTCACCTTTTATTTCCAATGAAATTGTTTTATAAATTTCTTCTCCTTTTTTCCCCATCCTTAGAGAATTTTCATTATTGAGAATACAGTGGCAAAGCATTAGACTGGGAGTGAGAAGGTGGTGATTAAGTGTAGCAATCTCAGTGAGCATGCGCCATATTCACGGACAGATGGATGACTCAGTAACTGAGTGAAAGAATGTCACAATTTATCAATATACTTTTGCCAGTCTTTTGAAAATTTGGTTCTCACATCTGTATAAGATGTTATAATCTATAATCTTAAAATTAAGAGAAATAATCCAGAAAAAAAAAACCAAAAACATTATCCGAAAGAAATCTGTACTCCCATGTTTACTGCAGCATTATTCATAAAATACCTAAGTGGCCATGGACAGACAAATGAATAAGACGATGTAGAATGGAATGTCATTCGACCTTAAAAAAAGAAGGAAATCCTACCATTTACAACAATATGAATGAACCTGGAGGGCATTATGCGAAGTGAAATAAGCCAGACAAAGTAAATACTGCATGTGTCACCTATATATAGAATCTTAAAAAAAATATATCAAACTCTCTCAAACTCTCAGGAAACAGAGGGTAGAAAGGCAATTGTCAGGGGCTAATGTTTGGAGAAATTGGGAGAGGTGGTAAAAGGCTACAAACTTTCAGTTGTAAGATGAGTAAGGTCTAAGGATCTAATGTGTAACATGGTAGTGACTATACACTGTACTATGTAATTGATATTTGCTAATACAGTAGAACTTAAATGTTCTCACCAAAAAAAAAAAAAAAAAAAAAGTAAATACATGAAGGGATGGATGTGTTAAGAAGCTCAGTGGGGGGAGTCTTTCCACAATGCATAGTATATCAGATCCTCACATTATATACTTTAAATACCTTGCAGTTTTATTTGCCAATTATACCTCAATTGAAGAAGAACACATATAAAAATAAAAGAAATATTGAATACTTCTACTGTACCAGTTATTTTAAAATAAACATAGAGCTGCAAATATACAGATAACGATATAGACATAATTTAGTCATTACAACAACTTCCGTTAACCCCATTTTATGTGGGAAGAAAACTGTAATTCACTAAAACAATGGAACTGGCCCAAGGTCACACAGTGAGAAAGTGGCAAAACTGATTTTTAATCTCAGGTCTGTCTCTTTCCAACACCAGTGCTCTGACCTCTTAGACATACTATTTCTCTTTATCCTTCTGATTTTTTTTATCTCTATATGAACTCCATATTGCCAATCTGCACTTGATTTAAGTAAAGAATGCCCTAATTCTTAGTAGCTTCAAATGCTTTTCAGAGTCTCTAAAGAAAGCATGCCATTCAAAGGAGGTAGGGCTGTTTCTTTCAATTAACAGACCAAAGGAATGGCTGTGTTACAGGAGACACAGATAGGTATCTCAATGTGAAGAAAAAATTACATTCCTTTACAATGTTCATTCATGGTAGACACTTTAGGGTCCCTTGCTGAATGGTATTTAAAACTCTACCTAGAGTTGTATACTATTCTTCAAGAAATGCAAACAGAACCTTCCTTTTTTCTCCCTCTGCTTCACTGAAAGTTTAATTATTCTAATAATCTGACATATATCTGGATTTACAAGTAATCTCTTAAGAGTGGCCTGCATCCATTTTGCTGTTCCCTCACACTACCCATTTTTGTCTGCTAAAAGAGCATAGTTCAGCAGCTTTGTTTATTTTAATGCTTCTTTCAGCCTACAAACCAAAGGTTAATGACAAGAGGGTAACTCCAACTGCAGATTCCTTAATCTTTTCTGCCTGCACCCAACAAAATGTAGCTTTAAAAAATGGTGGCATTTTCTACCTCTTAGGCAATTGCTATATATGTATGCCCCGGATATAGCATTAAGATGATTTCATAATCATTTTCCAGACTCTTTTCACCCAGCATGTGTTTTCCTTTTATCAAAATTAGTTTAGAAACAGAAGAGCATTTATTTTACTCTTTTAAAGAGGTGATGTCTTGCAAAACTAAGACAAGTTCTTTAGGGTTTTCAATTAAAATCTAGCTTAAATGATAACGTGGTACATTATTGAATGCTTTGTGGTCAGTTATCAGAAAATTACTCTGAAATATAATCTCAGTTAACCAAAACTAAACTGTTTCCTGTTCATGCCATATCATCCCATTTGCCTCAGTCCTACCCTTCGGCAACTAGTTTTGTTCTTCTTCTGCATTTATGTTAGTATTTTTAGATTACTGCGGTTTGGAATGATGATACAAGGACTTTGTAAGATTAGAACCTTCAAGAAAGCTCAAGTAGCATTCAATAACCCTGTTTCCAATGACAAGAAAGCTGACTAATACATTTTAGAATGTCTATTCAATAACAAAGATTGAAAGAAGATATACTCATAGACTCACTCTTAAATAACCAGAAATCCAACTAAATAGAACAACCCATTTAGCAAGAAGTCTGGTTAATCATATATTCTAGTGCATTTCATACTTGAATTCACAAGGTCAGGAATATCCTGCTGTCCCCAAAGTTAATTTTGGGCTGATTCATGTATAAACAGGTATTACAGGGAAACCAGGCCAAGTGTTTCTACAGAAAGCCAGTGGATTTTTATGGTTGTTCTTCCCCCATGGTGGGAGGCAGGAGGGGATAGAGGATAAAAGGAGGCATAAAGGCCTCTGGGGTCAAATGCCAAGTTCTTTCGAGGTTCAGTTCACACTGCTCCACTTACTCAGCCTGACTTCATCACAGCAGAGAGCACGACGCCGTGAGCCAGATGTAAATACTCCCGTTTGGAGCTGTCAGACATGTTTGGTGGTTCACCAGCCTGACCTTCAAAATCATGTTCATGACATTTATCTCAAGCCTAAAAGTTCCATGCCAGGGAATTTAAACTGTGTAAGCATAGAAATAGCAGGCTCTTACATCAAAGTGCAAATCTCAACAACAACAACAACAACAACAACAACAACAACAACCACCACCACCTTTGTCCCACCACTTAATTTTTAAATCCTGGGGTTCGGAGGGGGGGATCAAAAAACAAAATATAGCTTTGTTTTGCTTTGTCATTTCATGACAACAGATTATAACATTTGAAATTTAAAATGGAGGCTAGGGCAACAAGTATCTTTTTATATATATAAGTGGATTTTCAAGAAAAATCATGTAAGATTTAGTTTTTCAACATTGACCATTCCACATGAAGCAGGGCCTTTTTTTTTCTGTGTGTTTTCTATTTATTGTGTTCTTAAAAGTATCTGAAAAACTCAGTCATAAAAGTAAAGTATATAGTGGATTTTTTTCCTAAATACCTCAACTATTTTTATAGCCAAAGCTGTCTGCTGCCTTTCCTTTGTAGAACCATGAACTCTGAGTTACCTTCTGAATAAGACTGACAGTTCTCTTCAGTGGTGCCATCCTGGGATAACAGACTGCATTTTGCAAAAAGTAAGCAATATAATACATTTGCAAAAAGAAGAAAAGAGAAAGACAAATCTAGCTATACCTCAAGTTATCAAAACTAAGCCCTCCCGGGGATTTCTCCAACCACTTTGTCTTTCTCCAACTCTGATATGTCCTTTTGTAGCTAGCCCTGAATACACTTCCCACAGGTCAACAGTAAACGTGGAAGCACTTTTCTGATGGCTCATATACAGCAGTCTCCCTCAGCAGCCACATCGTGCGGAAGAAATCTTGTCTTTTTTCTCTCTTTGTATCTTCCACAGTGCTTGACCAGTAAATATTTAAGAAGCACTTGCTGATTTTTTGCTTCTTCAAACCACACACACACACACACACACACACACACACACACACACACACAGTGTTCTACAAAGATAGAAGGGAACTTTTTTGTCATATGACATACATGATCCGTCTAAAAGAAGGAGTTTCAAGAGCTGAAAGTGAATCTAAGATGTACTTCTCCAGGCACTAAAGAACTGTCACAGTGCTCTCCGTAGAGTTGAAAACAATGTGGTCGTCAGTGACACTTGCACTTAACAGCTGGCCCACCCCGCTAAGTGGGCCAGGAGAGTAAGGCAATTATCCAGGTGACTCATGGAAATAAGCCATTTTTAGCTGAAATATCTAAGCAGTTCAAGCTAAAGTAGGTTGTTACCCGGGTCATTCAGGCAAAAGCAGGTTGTTATGTTTAAATTTTCTGGTAGTAGGGGGAAGGGTGGAAGCCAACTAAATAGAAAGGTCAGCCAGAAGTTCTCCCAAAACCCCAGAATTGCTGTCATGAGCTTCATGAGCTATTGAGAAGGGAAAGGGACTAATATTTTGGTGATTCTCCTATTCTATCTCCTAATTCTGTTCTGTTCTATGAATCCTGTCGCATTCACAGGTGTAGTCTTAATTTGAAATCGGGAGCTTTCGGTCTTAAGAACTACCTTTTACCATCACTGATTGGTGGGAAGACGAGCATTCGATTACAGAGATCCTGACTTGTTCAGGCACTGAGAGGCACTTCACAGACATCAGTTTAATTAACAATAGATCCTGACACCAAAACTGTGGCAAAGTTCCTGTTCCTTATAAAGATGACTTTAAAATATGTGTTGTTCATGTTGAATGCAATATTTCCTGGCAATGACCTCTAATGCATGCAAGTCCTTTCTTCATACGCTACCAAAGGGATGACCGTGGCCTGCCACTGGGAGGGATGGGTGCTGGCACAGTTTCCCCATCTATGTCCGCCCAAGAGCTTTGTTGAAAAGCTGCTTCCCTACATGTCCATATGATTTCTTGCCAGAGCCAGGATTCATTTTGCTTTGTTGGATCTCTGCAGCAGCATTGCTTAGACTTGTGTCTCAGTAGGATGGTTCATGTTTTATTTGCATACTCTGCTCACTATAGCTCTAAAACCACAGCCCTGCCAAGGAAACTATTGTAAACCATTGTGTTTTTTCAGACCATAGAAAGCTCAGCTTCAGTGAAAGAGGACAGAGAACAATGAAATAGGGTAGGATAGGATCGGTAAGATGCCCCACAGAGTACAGACACTCATGTAACCTCCAGGGACATTTCTTGGCCATAGGTGACCTCACCTGTTAATCCTCTTGATATGTAGGTGTTCACAGCATAGACTTGAGTCAGACTAGACAAGTATAGAATTCTGGTTCTTCACTTACAATGGAATGACTTTAGAAAAGTTGTTTTAACCTCTCTAAGCCTCAATTTCCTCATCTCCAATGTAAGAATAAATATTAACATAGCCTTACACAGTTGTAGGGAAGATCAAATGAGATGTCTGTAAAACACGTTAGCATAGGGGTGGTACAAAGTAAGTTTTCTAAAATTGTAGCTATTTGATCACTGTCATCATTGTTATCTTTTTAGTGCTTTAGGAATCATCCAGCCTATTGCTCCTCATGAATGACATTTCTTCCCTGGACCATCACAAAATGAAACATAGATTAATAGCTTTTCCCCCTTCTTTTACAATCCCAAATTAGGATTCATGGCATGATTGACATTTTCTAAGACATTTAAACAATAGCAATAAGAAAACCAGGAATAAAATGCTATCAGCCTATGAGCTGGTCTTCATCTTTTTGGTATTTTTGATCCCTTAAACATAATCTTAGCCATGCATGAATTTGTATGGCTAAGCTTAGAAGGATTGAAAGACTAAGGAAAGAGTTATCTTCAAACACAGGGAGAAAAAAAAAACAGATGCAAATTGTATAGGACATTTAATTTGTGAATTGATGTTACAGGGACTTGAGTTCAGGTTTTCAGGATGAGAAAAAAAAAGAAGGGAGGAAATTAAAATAAAAGTGAGTCATGTGGTTGTCTAAAATGCATCAGTGTATCTAGCATGCAAGAGATCACTTCTAACAAAACTGTCCTAGATAATATGGACTTTTGGGTTACTACCAGCTGGGACAACAAATCTCAGAGAGCCTTTCACATGTATTAGAGTTTGGACTGCCAGTGTTTAATTGAGTAGGAAGCCCATTTCTTTAGTACCTCTTTATCTAATGGTATTGAGTCCTCATGTGTATTGAACTGAGTAAGGTGTTCATGTAGCATTATCAACCTTTGGATATTTTAATTCTCCTATAGAACTAAAATATCTGTGATACATATTTGGCAGGGGGGGAGAGGTTATAGGCATTTGCAGACGTGTTTTGATATTCACCTCCGTTTATTCCCAGCTACATACCACTTTTTTGATTAAAAATTTATTCGGTTCTATTTCTGGTATTTGGTATTTGGTCACTGATAAGAGATCTGCCACTTCTAAATCCCAATATAACAGATAACTAAATACAGCAGAAGATTTGCTATTTATAAATTCATATTCATCACAGTGACTTTTAGCTAAAAAGAATGTGGTCTTTCAATTATATACAAATTATCTTTTTTACTATCTGCAAAACAAAGTAGAATAAAAATTAAATTGAAAAAGTATGTCTTCAGTAGGAAAAAAGTGAAAGAAAATTACTTCCATAATCCACAATAGTATACTTTATTAAAATTCCATTAAGTTGTATTGTTTATCACATTGTTCCCCTACTTAAAGCCTTTCAAAAACTCCCCTTCCCTGTCAAGTCCCTGATGCCCAGTGTGATTTAGCCCTCTTTGTCTCTACAAACTTACCTTGTGCCACTCTCCTCCATGTTTTCCTTTCTCCAGCCAGATAAGCCTTCATTCAGTCTTCCAAAGAGCTAAATGCCTTTGTACCCCAGGCCCTTTACATGTGCAGATATCTTTACTTGGTGCTTTTACTTCACAACCTTGCCACTCCCCCTACTCTTCCTTTATCATATTGCACATTTCCCTACCTCTCAATACTTGTCCTTTATGGTATATGTTCACGGTTGTAATCAATTCATTGTTAGAGTGCTATCTCTTTTCTGCTGACCTCAGATTTTAATGAGAATAAATACTTTATCCTTATTCATAGTTCTATCCTCTGCTCCTAACAAGAAAGCACACAATAGGGGCTCACTAAACAATGGATTGGCTGATGGAATAAATACTACAGACTTTAGTAAAACCTATAAGCTATATCACAGCTTCTTTCTTGCTTAACTAACAATATTACAGCTCTTCTAAGAAGCTGGCACTCTTTTACAGGTACTCAAAGAGCAATTAATGTCAATAGTCATTTTTTTTAAGTCCCAGAGGAAATGATTACTGCAACAGTTTCTAGTGGGCAGAACTGTCTTGACTCATATCTGCTTGAGATTAAAGTACCTAGTCTTTTCATTAAAATTCTTTGCCTCTCTGCCTGTCAGTTTCAACTAGAATTCTCTCTTCCTCACCTAACCAAGCCTGCAGAAGATAAAATACTTTCTTTCCAAAGTTGAATGTTATATCTTTATCTTTAAACAGGAAAATCCTAACTGAAAAACTAGCTCCTTATCAAATTCTTACCCATTTTCCCTCTTCTGTTCTTTTTAGGTAGTTGTGATATCACAGATGCAACTCTAGTGTCCCACCAAATGGTATAGACTGAAAACTTAAACTACTGTGCAATTGTCCAAATTATAGTGAACCTCAGATAAAAGGTTTGCTATCTCCTATTCTCTATTTTCAGGAGCCATAAATAACCTAGCACAAGCCCAGTGCCCACTGCAAGCGACACAATGCATTCTGGAAGTTTAAATAGGAGAAAAACAGTCTTGCAGTTTCAGTAATATAAGTGGAAGTCACATAAATCATCTTCTTAGCAATCTAAATTGACTGGAGCATCATAACCAGCCAAGCCTCTTCCAATGCTCTGCATTTTCTCTCAAAATGTCCATTAGACAACGCTGCTATTATTTGGCATCTATGTGTGGTTAGTAAGGTGTTTCTATGTTTGTGTTTGTGAGACTTTTTAATAATTCACACATTAATCAGGCAATTCTCAACCTGGCCAGTCCTGAGATTTAAGACACAAGATCCTTTCAAATAAAATGGAAAACCTTTTCCTGCCTGCCCAAAGAGAGGTATATTGATACAGGTTGCCTTTGAGCTGCCCCGTGATCAAGTCAAGTCCTTAGCAGAAGAGTCCCTGGTCCTGGAGAGGGTCAGCTCAGGGAGCGGTGCAGTTTATACAGCATTAGTTGCCAAAATGTGAGCTTGGGCTTGGCTCCACTTCCCTTATGAAAGTCAAGAATGGAAAATCTTGTCACACTGGAGATTCAGTTAAACTTGATTCAAATATTTAGGCTGTGACTAATCAGGATGAAGTAGAGTTGAAATACAGTTAATTTGACTAATGTGTTCCCTCTTGTCCCTGACTTCCATCTTCTCCCTTCACACACACACACATACACTTAAAAACTTGAATATCTCCTTCCTTTATAATCCTCTTTGACCCCATCTCCTGCTCCCAACTCTGGTTAAGTCCCCCTTCCCCACCATGTGTTCCCCTAGTACACTGTGCTTACCTTTATCATATGACTTTTTTTTTTAAGTTTATTTATTTATTTTGAAAGAGAGAGAGAGCGTGTGCATGAGCAGGGGAGGGGCAGAGAGAGAGGGAGAGAATACCAAGTAGGCTCTGGGCTGTCAGCATGGAGCCTGAGGTGGGGCTCTGTCTCAAGAACCATGAGATCCCGAGCCCAGCCAAAATCAAGAGCCGACGCTTAGCTGACTGAGCCACTAAGGTGCCCCTACTTCCATAATATGACTTACAGCTTATTTTTAATTACCTGTTTGCCTTTTACATTAATGAGATCCACAAATTGCTTAATGTCAGGAATCCTATTTTATTTCTCCATCTATCCCCAGCATCCAGTTCTGTTCCTGGTCAATAATTCTTTGATCAAAGAATGAACTCCAAGATAACATGTAGAATCACAAAATGCCTGACATGGTAACTTTCCTAGAACTAATTGTAATACATTGACTTACTGTTATCCTGAAGTCTGTAGCCTAGAAGCACCCACTCTGAGATTTCCAGTACTGTCCTCAGAGATAGCACAATGGCTGAGGAGCCCTGCAGTTGTCTGTGAGCTGTAGAAACTTAAAATTTAAGGGGAAAATCTTTTATCCAAAATATTGGATTCAACTCAACTTTTTTGCATATTCTATCACTTCCCTCTAATCCTTCCCCAGGGTTGGGGAGGAAGAGGCACTGCTCCCATGTATCCACTTGGCATCTCATATCAAGGAAGCAAAGCACGCGTTCTCCTTTGCCACAGATGTTACCATGCCTTGTTACATCACCTTTAATGCTCCCTTGAAACCCTCCATCTCTTGAGATTACTCTCTTACCTATGCCATCCGCCACTATTAATATACAGTGTGTGCCCCTCTATTCTTTGAGGACACTGAACTTGGCTTATAGTTTTTCTCTTCCTGTAGTCTCCAGCCATCATCTTAGGCAACTCTGCCACCACACTGAAAAATCATTTAAGCCTCGATGTCCCCCACCTCCTCTGATTCAGTGCCTTGTATCCAAGCACTAGACCTGTAATTCCCCAGCTTACTTGTTTTCCCCTGTATGGGATTGCTGATTAGGAATTGGGGAGGATGGATGGAGGCAGGGGTTTGACTTAGACTAGGAGCCCTGGGCAAAAGAGATATGGACTGTAGCAAGGGGAAATTGTTAAGTCATCTTGAGCAAGGAAGAAGAGGGAAGTAAGAATGGGTCAAAAATATCAAGTATAATGAAGCAAAGTAAAACTAGTCTGGCAGATAAAAACCTAGAAAAAAATATTAATATGGACGTTGTTGCAGTTGTCAGCATTCTTAGCTGTTCATGGTTATCTGCTCAACTTCTCCTCATGTTTCCTCTTCTCGCCCTCATCCCTACCTTTGGAAACAAGTTTGACTCTGCCAGATCAGTTCTGAGACTTGTGCATTCAGAATGAAAGGGAAGGTCTGGTCAGCCAGGGGAAGAAAAGGAATTAATCGACTCCATCAAGATCTGGAGGAAAGTAATATGAGTATGAACAGGACAGCTCCCCCTGAGGGCTGGACTGACAGAGGGAGGGGTGGAAGGTGGAAATAGGAGGCTCCAAAAGTATATGAGAATTGCCAAGGAAAGAAAAAAAGAATTCAAAACCTGGATCCCATTATACCTTCCAAGGAAATAAATGGAATACTTCAGTGTGTGTGTGTGTGTGTGTGTGTGTGTGTGTGTGTGTGTGTGTGTGTCTATCTGTGCTTTACTCTGGGCCTGAATCACAGAAGTCACTGCTTCAATTGAATTACTTCAGAATCCATTGTGGAGGTTTGGTGTCATACAATGAACCAATTAAGTAAGGACATTTGGGATGCACAGAATTCTGTGGACTGCTAGTGATCAGCTCCTGCATGAACAGAGAGCTGTGGAGGCACAGAACCAAGCTGGGCAGCCTTGATCTCTCACTACTTCTAGTTTGCAGAGTGCCAATCCCTAACCTGGATCAACCCAACCATCTGTTTCTGTGGGCTTGCTCCCAAGCTACCAAATGCGGTTGGAGAAAATTGGCTCTAAAACAAATTTATAATTTTCAAGCTCAGCTGGACTGTCAGTGCTGCTCAGCAATTCTTTTACTTACCCATGATTGGTTCCCTTCCCCATTCTCAATCACAGCTGTGCCAATAATTTATCCTTCTTTTTCAGAGCTCTAAACAACTCTCTCTCTCCATTCATGTATGCATTCAACAATCATTTATTGAGCACTTACTATATCCCAAGCACTTTTTCAGGACTTTTTGGGAGATTAAAAAATAATCACAAACCCTTTGAAGCTCCTCTCATCAAAAGGATGGTGTCTATTTCTTTTCCTTCTAACCTGGTCTGATTTGCTATCTGAATTACCTCGGCCAATACAATGCAGCAGAAATAATGTGGCACTACTTTCAAATAACGTGCCAAGAATCCCTGTAGCTTCCTCTCACCCTCTTGGAACCTTGGTATACCATGATTTGAAAAGCTCCAATCTAGTAGTCTTCTTGAGAATGAAAGACCAGGATAGGTACATCTAGTCAATTCAGTCTTCACAGCTGCGGCAGCCTACCAACTGACTGCAGCTGCCTGAGGGAGTCCCTCTGGTTTTCTCCATTTCCTT
Organism: Panthera tigris; assembly: GCF_018350195.1. Classification (NCBI taxonomy): domain Eukaryota; kingdom Metazoa; phylum Chordata; class Mammalia; order Carnivora; family Felidae; genus Panthera; species Panthera tigris. Next base: position 111,075,897 of record NC_056666.1, on the reverse strand, counting down.
CCATCTCTGCTTGAAAATCAGCCAGTTCTTGCTTATCTCCTTTGTGTAATATTTAGGGGAACTAATAGTAGCCAATGCACACTCCACTCTGATACTTTTCAACAACTTCCTCTAGGAATAAAGTCAAGAACCTTCAATGTCTGTCTCCAACATACTTTCCTGTCTCAGTCTACTCTGTTACTCATCACATTCATCAGGTCTGTCTATGGTCCAGGCCTTTGGACTGCTCACCATTTATTTTCCTTACATACCATGCGTGTTTACACCATGCCTTTGTTTTTGTTCATCACTGATGATTAAAACATCTGATATATATACATCTTCAAGTCCTTAGGTAGATTTTAAATCTATTTTTGTGAAATTGTCCAAAATTTTATTTCATCCAATAACTTCAGTCAAATGTAGTTTCTTCTTAAAAAACTAAAATATATTTTTCTTAATTTTTTAAAATTAGTTTCTTCTTCCTCTATTGCTCTAGAACAATTTATTTTTAATCCTAGGAGAATATAACATTGTATTATAGTTACAGTTTATATATTTCTTTTGGCCCCCAATCTGCCTCTCGACCATTAGTTACTGAAGAATGGAGATTTTAAAGTCACAGTTATTGGTGTCCCTGGTGTGTAATATGGAACATAGTGGGAGCTCAGTGAATATTTATTAAAATTAAATATATGCATACCAAGCTAACAGTATTATAGTCAATTAAACAATTCTGTCCACCCACATCTCACCCATCATTATGGCCAAATTAAGTATGCAACAATCTACCCTGATATTTAACTCAGCCAAAATGACCAGGCCGACTGTGGGACAATCAGATCATTTTACATTAGGAATACCATTCTAATTTTTCAGAGGATTAAAGGAGAGAAGTTCCTAACAAAACACAGATGGCCTAAAAGAGCTAATGCACTCTATCTCCGAAGAGCAGGCACTTTATTTTCTTCTTGCCACCAAGACAAGACTCATTATCTAATTTTGTGCATCTGTCTTAAAGTTATTTATAAATACGGGCCATTACTTTAAAAGGACAGTTTTTGGTAGCTGTTTAGCACTACCTCATTTAAATGCATTAAATCCTGAAAATGTAATGCATTTTCAATGCATGAAATTATTGAAAAATGCAGAGAAGCATGGGAAAACAGATATCTTCAGAAGATTCTAGTTCATACTGCTTTGTATTCCTGCTCATAGGACAAAGCTCTTGAGGAATATACAATCTTATTTTGTGAGGGTTACAGATATATATGTAAAATATTCTATTATGCAACTTTTATTTTCCACTCATTTATTTCGATAGTATCTTGAAATTTAAGCATATCACGTATGTTTTCTGATTGTGTTTTTGTGGTTTTTTTTCTTAAATCTGCAGCTTGTTAGACCTGGAAGGAACCTAAAAATCATATAGCCCAATCCCTTTACTTTACTCAAGTTCAGAAAGGCCAAGTGATTTGCCCAAGTTTTCAAAATAAGAAAATAGTAAGATTAACAACAAGGTTTCCTGAGCTCACTATAAATGGAAATGGCATGGGAAAACTAGCATCTACTGAAGAGGTTTTAGGATCTCTGAGTTCCAATCTCAGCTCAGATCAATTAAACATGTTTTTCATTTGTAAGAAATTGGGGAGATAATATAATCCTGCTTTACTAAACTGACAGGAGCACGATGTAAAATGTATATCTGCCATAATTTTACCAGAGAATCTGTGACTTTAAAAATTCCTGCTCTTACTCAAACTAGACATTTATTTTATATTTCAACAGTTTGCACACACACAGACACAGAAATATTCAATAGCCTAGGTTAACTGGAAGATGTCTCCTTAACTAATGTGTATCCCTAACCTACAATAATGAAAATCTTATGATGCCTGAATCCCTCAGATGCATCAGTTACTTTTTTCTTAGTGATTTAATCACTTCCTTCCATTTAATTACTTTGAGGATTAACTGTGGGCAAATGTATTCCAATAATAGGCCAATCTACAAAGAACAGGAAGCTTTCCTCGTGGTCCCAGGGGAAATTTAGCACTTCCGACTATAACTCTGCATTACGGCTCTCATGTTTCTGTTAGCCCTTAAGCCATGTGTGTCACCTTACTTGTTTGACTGTAAAAAAATGTCACAGGATGCACTGTTTACATGCTAGCATTTGTACACAATTTCTGGCAGGAGTAAAGATGGCTCTTCTTAATCCAGGCCATACAGGAAGCTATTTCTTTCCAAATCAAGTCATTAATGCTTAAACAAGCAAACAGTGCAGCCAAGACAAAAATCAATTTGCAAAAAGGGAAAGCTTTGTTCCAAACACTCCAGGAGTCACTGGGGAAAGATGCTTTTACGAATCTAATGCCTGAGAGTATTACAGTATTACATTAGGTTGATCCTATTTTTCTAGTTGGATTTATTTTATTTGAAAGTCAAGGTGACTAAGAGTACTGAATAGCATCAGCAATGTTTTCGATATCAGAAGTAATCTTCCTTCTGAATAGCAAGCCTAGAAATCTTCCCAGTGGCCTTCATTTGACCTGTTTGTCACATGTGTCTGGGTATTTTCCAATGGCTAAATGCTCCATGACAATGGTTCCCAAACTGCTGCACGTTAGAATCACCTAGAGAGCTTTTTAAAATCCCAATCCCAGGTTGCACCCATCACAGTTAAATCAAAATATTTGGTGAGTGGAAGCCAAGCATCAGTATTTTTAATGATTCCCCAAGTGATTTCAATGAAAACTTTGGGGAACCACTGTTCTGTGACATTTCTGACTCATGTTGCTTTCCAGTAGACAAACTCTCAGAATGGAGGATAAATAGGGAATTTCCTTCTCTGTTCTGACTTCTGCACTTATAAGGTCAAGAAATGGTAAAGATTTTAATTTATGACTGTTTTAGAGAGATAATCAAATATGCAAAGACATGTTGGGGCGCCTGGTGGCTCAGTCAGATAAGCATCTGACTCTTGATTTTGGCTCTGGGCATAATCCCAGGGTCATGGGATTGAGCCCCGTGTCAGGCTCAGGCTCTGTGCTGAGCACGGAAGCTGCTTAAGATTCTCTCTTTCTTCCTCTGCCCCTCCCCCATGCACACGTGCTCTCTTTCTCTCTAAATAAATAAATAAATAAATGTGCAAGATGTCCATGGCAATGTTAATTATAATTTTAAAGAATTAAATTATGCTACAAGATGTTATGACTTAATGAATTATGAATCAACTATATTAAGAACATTATGTTTTTCATTAGAAAGGAAAATCCTCTTTGTATGTTAAGTATAAAAATACAATGCAGACATATATATATATATATATATATATATATATATATATATATATATTCATATATTAAAATAATATATATATTGTCTTTGAAAGTATAACCATGGACAAATATGGCTAAATACAAAAAGTACAAATCTGTGAGGTTGCACTTGAAACTGGAAACAGTGTTTACTCTGGACAACCTAGCAGGGTTGGGTGAAGCAAAAGGAGACTTCCTCTTTTTATTTCAAATACTTTTTTATTATTTGTGTTTTTACAATGTTAATATATCCATTATTATTTTAAATGTTTAAAATAAACAGAATTGGGGTGCCTGGGTGACTCAGTTGGTTAAGCATCTGACTTCGGCTCAGGTCATGATCTTATAGTACATGGGTTCGAGCCCCGCATTAGGTTCTGTGCTGACAGCTCAGAGCCTGGAGCCTGCTTAGGATTCTGTGTTTCCCTCTCTCTCTCTCCGCCCCTCCCCCTCTCATGCTCTGTCACTCTCTATCAAAAATAAATAAACATTAAAAAAATTTTTGAAGCAGTGCCTGAGTGGTTCAGTCAGTTAAGTGTCTGACTTTGGCTCAGGTCATGATCTCACGGTTTGTGAGTTTGAGCCCCGCGTTGGGCTCTGTGCTGACAGCTCAGAGCCTGGAGCCTGCTTCGGATTCTGTGTCTCCCTCTCTTTCTGTCCTTTGCTGCATGCACTCTGTCTCTCACATTATCTCAAAAATAAATAAACAAACAAACAAAAAATTTGAAGAACAGTGAGGCATCTTGTCCACACATGTCATTTCAAATATCATTGGTAGTCGTAATCAAAGGTTCCCTTCTTAATGACCTAACCTAATATAATTCCAATTGTACCTATTTGTACTAGTTTGTAGTTGTTCTATAGATAGAACATGTATGCATGTGGTTTGTTCCCAGTTGGACTTTCAGAGCAGAAACAATTTTTAATCATACTTTTGTAAAATTCTTTTCCTACCCAGAGTTCTAAATGGACTAAAAATGATGCCCAACTAATGTTGACTCTGAATAAACTGTCTTGATTTCCACTCTCACCCTAGTCTGAAAGACCTGGAACAGCTCTGTTTCATCTCTTCTTTACCCAGAGACTCTGCATGAATGACGGGGGTACTTACACTTTGTAAACAAATGGCTTCTTCTTAATAAATCAACCTAGTTTTAATAATTGATTTTAACAAATATCAACTTTAATTTGGATTCTCTCCCTTGCCATGTATGTCATATCCCCTTCATCTTTTTTTTTAACTCAACACTAAGTACTTTTAGAATTTTGCTCCTCCTTCTCACCAATGATTGTGGAAGACTTATTCTTGGTTATCTCTTTCATGGCAGACTCACAGATCACCTGGGTTAGTTATTACACTTAACTCATATTTTACAACCAATAATATATGGTTATTACACAAGCCATTTTTTTTAGTTTCCAAAATTATGCAGTGGCAACTATATATTGCTTTACACACTTATCAAAACAATGTTCACTATAGTCTCTGTTTTTTAATAAAGATGGCATCTGCATTGAAGATTCTCCTCAGTTATAACAATCTCACCAGTCATTCCATACCTATTAAAATAGGTCTTGTAACTACCTGTTGCCTTCCCAAGTACTGTTCGTAATGCTGCGCAAATTCCCAATGAACATGAACACATCACCAAGGACTGCTACTAGGCAGGAGAGTAGAGATGGATCCAAGCAGATCCATTACTGCTAGTGTAAAAGTACCTGCCCTCCTGAGGGTGAGTCACATATTAAGACCAATCTATTTTTATGTCTTTACTTTTACAGCCCAGATGAATGTGTTACAACCTTATTATAATAATTTGAACCCTGTTGTCTAAGCCCATTATACACCATTGTTAAGATAGAAGTCCTTTGGTGGTATGGAAAACATCTAAATATATTGTCTTTGAATGGTGACTAAAAAATATATAAAATAGTTTTCTATTTTTGTAAGACAGCCAACTGCCATCTGTTATGATGCCCCGTTTCGTATCAGTGGCTAAGAAAATACAATCCCTAGATATTTCTTTGATCTACCTTTGCCTTCCGTCTTTTTGCCAGAGCTGCAAGTATTTCTCAATTGTATTGGAGAGAGAGGGAGAGAAAGAGAATCCGTGATCTGTGAACACACTCTCAGGTGGCACAACCCAAGCTCTGGTGCTGCTTTATTTATCACAGAATTCAATAACAGCAACAATTACTCCCCTATCTGAGGTCACGTTATGGTCACCACTTCATAAAATATTCTTAAAAATTCATCCTCATTAACAAACATGTCATAGTCACCCCTTATGTGTAATACATGATGTTAGGTAACAGGGTGGCAAGGGGGGCGGGGTGTGTGGAGAGGACTCCTACAAAGAAAAGTAAGAGTTTCATTATTTAGCAACTGGAATTTGAGGGTTAGATGTGAGTGTGTAATCTAAACATTGCCCGACCTGTTAATATAACTGCAGCTGGAAGAAATCTGGATTCTCCAAATCCAACTCCATTTTACTACCTATTGCCTCCTTATCACAGGCCACCAATCTTGATCTCCTTGATTGATCATATGGTTGTAGTGTTTTGGGTAAAACCAACTTGAACCACCTGGAAAAAAAAAAAACACTTTTGGTCTTACAAAACTGTTCCTATTTTAGTCTCAAATATTTCATAAATTCATCTATATAATCTTATTTAAGCTGTTTTAAGTATTCCCTTTTTTCTGTGATTTTCCCCTTCACAATACACCATGCAGAGTTTTAGTCTGGTTAAATTGTTTTAGTGTAAAAATATCATTTCTGACATATTTATACAGACTGTAATGAGACTGTAGTAGAAGTCTCTTTTTATCAATGATAGAGTGCTCCCTGTTCATGATAATACTAATAAATACTTTTTAAAGTATCAAATCATTTCTATTCTCATACAGTTAGAGCCATTACTTTATAGATTAATTTTCTGGGTAGAACATTTCCAGGGGCTGCTGTTTATTGCTGATAAATATACCTTGCTTATTTAAGCTCTTTACCTTTCTCTAACCCTGCAGAAAGATCTTCTGAAGCCAGAAGCTTTAGAATGACATAGGCAGGTAATGTGCTGAAAGCATTGGACACCCTCTTATTGGAGGCACCATGATCAGATAATAAAGCAACCACTGTAACTCAAGGTCAAATGATCCTTAATCTAAAAACAATCTCTAAATGACATAAGAGGGGCTTTAACCTTAACATCCACTGCATTTGAGGCACTATTTCATCTCTCTGCAGAGTAAAGTCAATAATATGAGAATCATAAACCGAGCAGGATTGCAAATCCTCTTATCCTACCCGCTGCAAGTTAGTGGGAGAAAGCATTGTTTCAAAATTTCACTAATGCGAAGAAATGAGAAAATAGTTCATAAGGTGATTATTCAATATAAGCATTGGTCAAACAATGGTATTTAATGGGAATTTTTTTTTCTCTGCTTGCTTCCTGAATCCTCCATTTAACATTCTAAGAAACCATTCTGATGGAGAAAGTCAAAGATGCAAAAATAAAGTGAGGCTTATTAATCGTTTTGTCAGTGGAAAACTTGAATACTTTATTAAAGAGAAGTTTCCTAACTTTATGCCTTAATTACTCAATATCCAAACAAGTTAAATTCAACAACTCACATCTCTGTATTGAGTTTTATGCCTCATAATACTTTATATTCATAATTTTCCTACAACTAAAGGGAGGAAGCAGTCATTTGGATAATATAAGAAAAGATGGAATTTTAGTTTTAATTTGTTAGAAACAAAAGATTTGTAGAATAATGCTTCTCAAAGTTTAATATGCACACAGATCACCTGGTGATCTTGTTAAAACTCAGGTTCTGATTCAGCAGGTTTGGAGTGGGGCCTGAGATTTTGCATTTCTAACAAACAACTAGAGAATGCAACTCTGCTGGTCCATGGTTCACACTTTGAGTTGTAAGATTATAGAATGTTGTGTTATTCCTGTGCGGATTTTAAAGAGAGGGTGGGGGCGCCTGGGTGGCTCAGTCGGTTGAGACCCAGACTTCAGCCCAGGTCATGATCTCATGGTTTGTGGGTTCAAGCCCCGCATCGGGCTCTGTGCTGATAGTCCAGAACCTGGAGCTTGCTTTGGATTCTGTCTCCCTCTCTCTCTGCCCCTCCACCACTCACACTCTGTCTCTCTCTCTCAAAAATAAATAAACATTAAAAAAATGATTTTTAACTAAAGAGAGGTTGAAGGTAAAGGTATGGAATGGATTTTCTGGATTTTCTCATTCTTTGCTCTCATTTGTATGCATAGATAGGTCCAACATTTTTTTAAAAGCAACCAGGGAGTACATGGTTTAACCTTACTAAAATATAAAACACAGTGCAAATGCAAGATGAACACTGTTATGAGTTATACTAAGCTTTGTGTCAACATCTAATACACCTTTTATTAATTCATGGACTACTAATTTAATCTTCTCACTGTGATCAGTCAACAAGTAAAGTGTTCTCAGATTGTTCAGGAAATACAAATTTAAATGCAACCAATCAAAATATTCACTTAGGTTCCACTGAATAGTTTATAAACAATAGAGTAAAAAGATTGTTTTAAATTGGAAATGCACTGAAAACAAGATTTTTCTTTGTTGAGCTCAGAAATTAGCATATTTACTTAAAATGCTGACAAAGGCCTTGGACAGGCCTGTTGACTTCACTAAGAAGTTCAAATTATGTTAAAGCCTTTAATAAACTCTGGGGGAAATTCCACTGCCATACAATGAAATTCCATTACGTATGACTTATTTTTGGCTCTCCAGTTGATAATAAAACATATCAAATGGCATTTTCCTTTATTTTTTTCCTGAAGCTTGGTCATTGTACTACCATTTATATATTCTTTAGGGAGAATGCTTTTATTTAAAATGATTTTTAATTTTGTTCTTCAAGAAGTACTAAAATATGTAAATTTTGTTATTATAATGATGTCATAATATATTAAAAATTATGTATTAGCAATTACCCTGCTTAATGATTTCCATAAATATTCTGCTATTTATAGGTTAAAATGCCAAGGAATAACTTTATGGCAGAAAAGATTCATTTTTCCAAAGCCCTGTACATAGTTAGCATCTAATATATATTTATGTGTGAACTGTAGTCTGATCCTTTGATGATTGATCAGGAAATGAGCCCTCGCCAGACACTAAATCGGCTGGCACCTTGATCTTGGACTTGCTAGCTTCTAGAATTGTAAGAAATAACTCTTTGTTTTTTAAGCCATCTGGTCTATGGTATTTTTTGTTAGAGCAGCCCAAACTGACTAAGATACTTGTAAAGGCCCAGGTGTTTCAGATCAATTCAGGACAACCCAAAGTTTGACTTTGCCCTCTGCCTAATTCTGATTTTACCCCTCTCCCCACCTTGTTTTAATAGGAGCTTATCCCAAGAGCCCACCCAACCTGGCACAATAGACATTGTCATCCTTGTCTTACAGATAAGGAAGGAAGCAAAGGCTCAAAGACTGTGAGTGACTCACCCAAGGTATGGCGGTTTGGCCAAGTCATGGGCTGAGTCCTACTCATTGCAAATCCCAGTTTTTCTACCATGAAACTGTTATCTCTATGACCTGTGATCATGACCTGGGATCTGTGAGATGGATTTTAACTGTACGTGAGGGGATACAGTCAACTAAAGAAGCCTGAAGTCCCCTTAATTATTTTATAAATGTTTGGTGCCCATTATCCCCTTTCTCCATCTTTACCATAGGAAGCGCAAATGAAACTGATACACACTGAACAATGACATCCTCAGGCATGCTGCTCCAAAACTCTCACATCAAATTCAGAAGGTCATCATCTCCAGGAAATATGGCTGCAACGAGAGGGCAGATATTGAGATAAGAGAAGAGGCTGAGGCAAGGCCAAAGGCAGGCATAAAGGCCAGCGTTATCCCTAAGGTAGGGCCAGGATTCACAAAGAGCAGAGTAAGAGCAAGGGAAATATATGAGACTGGGGTAGTGGTAGGGGCAGGATAGTGTGGGAGCAAATGATAGAGAAAGAGGCAGAAGAAGGCAGAGATAGAGGCCCTTCTTCCTGGATATCTGCAGCTTTTCTCTCTGTGAGCCTTCAGATCTAGCAGATACTGGCCATGCTTCAAAAGAGATCTTCCCTTACTACTGCTAAGCCAGTTTTCACTTCTCCAGTTATCCTGCTTTAGCCCTTAGGGATAGGAGAGTTCTTAATGTCTCCACATGGAGCATGTTCTATAGATGTAGATAGCTTTGAGTGTGTTGTGGTGTAGTGAGTCAGACCAAACACAGGCCACAACTCAAACATGCTGTGGGTCTCCATTACAAAAATAGTTCTAAAAATTTGCAAACCCAATCTATGGGCCCACTTCTTTTAAGTATTATTTGATAGTATACAATCCCAAAAGAACAAGAAAACAATGAGAATTATTTCCTTGAATTTGTCGTAATAAAATTTGATCAGTTTTTTTAAAGAGTAGAATGTGTTCACTGGTGTACTTGTCAGCCTGTTATAGAAGATTTTAAATGGAAAAAAATTGAAAAAGAAAAACAAAGAGGCGAACACCCAGATGCAACTCTAAGTATGTGATCAGAGTTGCACATACCTAGTAATTCACAGGAGAAAGTAATCCAGGAGGCAGTAGAATATAGCTCTTAGGTTCCTAGTTGCTTGAATAACAATATATGAAACATACCATTTGGTGTTCATTTGAGAAAACCAGCACCACTCCTGGTCATTATTGTATCTTGGTAAAATAAGATTCCTAAGTGGCACCTTTTATGGAATGCACCACATTGTGCAAAGGGGGAAGCATTTTGCGTCAAGAAGATATGTACCTTTGCAAAATCTCCAAATCAGTGGTGGCAGAATTATAAAGAACATCTGGGTAGAGATAAAAGGATCAAAATGGTATTACTGTTGAAGCGGGGGAGGGTGGAGGCCAGGTTTGGTAAAACAGCCATTCCAGAGAGAAGAGAAGAATGGACCATCACATCCTGACATCGATCACAAATCTGGCACAGAAACAAAGGCAAGATGCAGAAGTGATGAAGGATTGTGCTTATCTAGACATCTCCAGGAAGTCAGTCAGCAAAAGTAAAGCACTGGATACATCTTACTGACAACCTCATCTTTTAGAAGGCAGAAAAAGCAATGAGGGGAATTACTCCTTAGGACCTAATTCTGACAAGCAAGGGGAGTATTGGTTGGCAAAGTGGAAATGATAGAATCCTTGAGGAAGAAGGGGAGAACCAGTGTATTATCTTACAGTTTGTGATAGCCAATGCTCTGAATCCTGAGAAAATCTAGTTATATGGCCTACACTAAATGAAGACAGATTTCCAGAGGTTCAAAGAGAAGATGGACATGATCTTGTGACCAGAGACTGGGGAAGCAAAGGATTTTAGTCCTTTAAACACACAATTCTGAGAAACTGATCATGAAAGTGAAGGAGAGGCAGCTAAAGAAACCGTTCTGGCAGCTCAAGAAAAAAGGAGAGATTTTAAAGGTGTCATTTATAAAGAATGGAAGGACCAACATGTAACCATAAACAAATAAATACTAATACCAAGGGAATAAAGTAAAGTTTGTGAAAACTTCCAAGCAAGATGAAAATCGCTTTTCTAAAGTTCTGCAGGGAGCAACAGAAAGGTTTGGGGACAATACTATGAAGTCTTCAGAAAAGAGGCAGAAAGCAAGGCTTCTTAGCTCTTTTCTGTATTGTGGCAGGCCTGTTTCTTTGTCTGCCCTGCAGCCCTCCTCGTGAGGTTTTAATGGGTCTGTTGGCCACAGTGCTGGGCCTGCCCTGGCCACAGCTATTGAACATGTGATCAAACCAGGCCAGTCAGGTGCTCCTCATGAGTTTTGGTACATGGGTACTGAGAGAGAAAGCATTTCTCCTCCTTTGGTATTTAGATCAAACCCAGTAGCTATCTTCTCTACCATGTGGAAAGCTCATCCACAGAGGAATCAAAACTCAGGTATAGCAAGAAATCTCCTCCTGATGACATCCTCTGAATCCCTGAATCCAGCCATGATTGAAACAAGCTTTACCCCTAAATCCCTTGTTATGGGAGCCAAGAAATTCCTTTTTATCCTAAGAGACTTTAAATTGAGTTTCTTGTATTGTAATCAAGAGAGTCCTGACTAATACATTAGTTGAGAAGTTTAATTATCAGATTAGAAAAGAGAAAGCAAATATTAGGAGGAGAAAATTAAAGTCCAAGCTAGATAAGGAGGTTGAAAAAAAATGTACCTTTCAAAAGACTTTGGTTCCATTCCATAAAACCAAAAGAAGGCTCAGATGACATCAGTGAACTGTAAATAGTCATCTTTGAAGAATTATGGGAACAGACATCTTGCTGGCAGGTGGGAAAAGGGCAAATAAATGTTTCCATTTTCAAAAAGGTGAAAGAAGTTAAATTCTTTAAACTATATGCCAAAGAGATTAGATGGATCCCTAACAAAATGTTAAAGTATAAAATGTGGGTAAATACTTAGGAAGCAAAGAGGTAATCATTAGGGACGAATACAGGTTCAGGAAGTTCAATTCATGCTGGGATTATATCATTTCCTTTTTGAACTACATTTACCAGAGAGATCCAGGGGAATATTCATTATGCCAGGTACTGTGGGAGGCACTACCCTGATATAGTAAAGTATTATGTGTGATGGTTGTAGTCATAACTGGTTTGCTTTGTTAATTATAATAATATCCGCTATGCATTGACAATCTGCTTTGTCTCAGAATACACACACACATATTTGCATGCATGGACAGCACAACACACATACAAAAATATGCGTACACATGCACAGTATGCACAAATATACAAACATATACGCATAAATGTGCACACCCACCTATACACATAATACAGACATACACACATGCACATATGTACCTAAACATATCACTTGCATACACATTGTGTACACACATACACACAAAACATTTATTTATACAATACATATACACATGCATTTATACATACACACATATATACCCACATGCACACACACCAGAACAAAAATCTAGTGTGGGCCATAAACAACCCCATGATACCTAGGAAACTGGAGTTAGGCAATTTGTCCAAGGTCACAAAACTAGTAACAGCAAATCATGAGTTTGAGCCTAGAATTTTCTGACTCCTAAACCAATATTCTTTGTCAACAATGGGTATCTATATGGACTGTTACATAATAAATGCTAACTAAAATTAAGGGATGGCAAGCTGAGGAGAGGCCTGAAGTATCTTGGGCCTCTTCAACTTTCAAATATTTGAATGACAATAGAGATAGCATCACAATCAAATCTGAAGGTAACTCAGAAGCATATGCAAGACGTTGTTGAAAGAATTGGAACCTGAGCAGGAAATGATAATAAGAAGATATAATAGAGAATTCTCAGACACGGGCTACACAATAGTAGAAGTTTAAGGAGAATTTTACTTGACTCTGAGCTCAAGGAATTAACAGTGAGAAGTTGCTGCTAAGGGAATGAACTCATCCCTGGGCTGCATTGACTGCAGGATGAAGCTCAGAAGGAGGGAAGAAATTATCATTTTCAGCCCTAAATTAACACATTGACACTTACCCAGAGGACATTGACCATGATAATGAAGAATCTAATCTTGTCTTAGAATCTTACAATGGTTTCAAGAAAGGTGACCACTACATTTGCTTACAGAAAACTTACACTTTGGGTGTGTGAGGAAAATTCACGATACAGTCCTTCTATCATCCAGAGAGCTTTAAAAGGCAAGATAGGAATTAATGGAAAGGATCTGTGAATCACATTTCAATACAATATAAATATGAGGTTCCTGTTAAAGCAGAGATTAAATGCAGTGCTGTAGAAAACAGTGGTTAAACATTTTAGTAATATGACGATTCCCTGAAATAAAGGTAGTCGGAATCACTGTGGGAGACATCATTTGCTCCTGAAAAGAATCACTTGAGTGGTGAGTGGGCATCCAATGCCCAGTGCCCTAAGAGTTCCCCCAACAAAACCCATTAAACAATCTCTATGGAAGGAAATGGTTCTACGAACACAGGAAGCCCATGGTTCTCAAGAAACTCAGATCCTGGCTTACATGTCCCAAGATTTAAATTTAGGGAAATTTATAAGTGAGGACTACAGTGACTTTGACCCCAAAAGGAGAATTCATCAGGAGGACAGGAAGAAACCATTTATTGCTTTAAGCACACCACGTAGGATGTTTGTGAGGAAGACGTCATTGTAGCACCACGTATGGCTGAGACTGAAAGCCCCTTGGATGGTAGCTTACTGGGGGCTGTGTTTAAAGAATAATCAATGAAATACATGCGCAACAAGCTTGACCTCCAAGTATAGCATGCCAATTTGACTTGTGCGGGGAGATGTGCCAACAAAGGTATGATCAAAGGAAGGGAACATCGGTTCATGTGTACAGACACATCTTCAGCAGGACACCATGCAACAGACAGCGGTAAAGGCAAAAGAGAACTGAGCCTCCTCACCGTTCTTTCATCATCTCGACCAACAGAAGCACAACCTACTGCCTCTCCTTCTTTGCATTGATCACCTTCAGGGATTTCTGAACGATTGGAGTGTGTGGTGATCAAAGGGGAGATGTTGTTCTTCTGTTGTTATTAAGGATAGGTGGGTGCTTGTCTGCACAACATTAGAAGAGGCTTCACTCCCTATCCAATATAAACTTTGATTCTTCTAAGTACAATAAATGAATATTATAGGACTAAAGATACAGAAACCAGTTAAATGCTTGTACACACATGCTATTATTTTCTTATTAATGCAATGCCCAACCATACTTACTATTATCCATACTGTTTTGAGACCTTAGTCTGAAACTGGAAAACTTTTAAGTGTTTCAGAAGTCCTGAGTCCTAAGCCAGTGTTTCCTACTCATTGTGGCAGGTGAACAAGAGAGGGCGTCTGCCTCTGGATTCGTTTTCCACTGCTACTGTAACAAATGAACACAAACTATGTGGTTTAAAACCACATAAATTTATCTTCTTATAATTCTGGAGGTCAGAGTTCTGAAATGTGTCTCAGGCTAAAGTCAGGGTGTCAGGAGGGCTGCATTCCTTCTGGAAGCTCTAAGGAAACATCCATTTCCATGCCTTTTCCAGCTTCGAGATACACTCACATCCCTTGTCTTGTGGCCAACATCAGACAAACTAATCACATTGATCTCTGTCTGCTTCCTCACGTCTTCTCTCACTCTCCCAGATTCCTTTTCTCCTTCTAGGGGTCCTTCTGATTACACTGGGCCCACCAGAATAGTCCAGGATAATTTCCCCATTTCAAGATCTTTACCTTCATTACATCTGCAAAATCTTTTTGCTATATAACATAGTCATGACTTCTAGGGATTAGGACATGAGGCCACGATTCTGTGTGCCACGGAAACCTATAGGAATTCTGAGCTGTCACTACAGCAGTTGAAAAGAGTGTCCTGTTGCCTTCTTTTTTTAACCTCTATCAAAGCTAAGAGGACAGATGGTTTAGCTTATTGGTGAAACATCCACAAAGCCTAATCCACTAGACCTTGCAGAAGAGAAAGTTTCAGGAAAATCTTTTAACAAAGACACAGATCTCCCAAATTCAATGAAACAGAGGGATACAGGGAACAAACACGATTGTTTAAAAAAAAAAAAAAAAGTCTCTCCCTCAGTGTGGTTGTGCAGAAATCCTATAGAAAGATAAGAATATCTTTGACTTACCTTTATTTAGAAACAGTTTTGATTTTATTATTTTTCTATCCCCATAAGAAATTAAAAGTATTATTCGGCAAGGAACCTGGGGAGTTCGGGCCTTTGTGGGAAAATTTTCCCCAAATCTCCTAGACCACTGCTCAGAAATTAATTAGGGAAGGAAAGAGGAAGTGACCTTATTTGAAAACCAACTTGATGAAGTGAGTCACAAAAACTACATCAAGAATAATTTTTTATTTAGTACAGTTTTATAAAAACACTTACCTCTTTGGCAGGTTTCTCATTTCTGTTTCTGCCAGATCCAACAGTAGCCAATCCCATTTTTTTTTTTTTTTCACTTCATTTTAATGCCAAAAGTCTTGCCAGTAGTGCCTATTTCCACCCATGGCCCAACTCGCTTATTAGAAGTTGTAGTTACTGTATTCCATGTTCAGATAAACTCAAGTCTGCAAGTTGAAGGACATATTGACTGGAAGCCATGGGTATAAAACAAGGCATGTAAGGGTTTACATTGTGGTTACCAGTGTATAAGGAATACACTCTGGATTTTCCCCAACCAGTGAAGACCAATTATTAACCCCTTGTCTAGAGGCAATCCAGGTAATTCAGTATCATTAGCCACAGAGAATGAATGCCTACCATATTCAAAAAAGATACCTGGGGGGTGCCTGGGTGGTTCAGTCAGTTGAGCGTCTGACTTCGGCGCAGGTCGTGATCTCGCAGTCTGTGAGTTCGAGCCCCGCGTCGGGCTCTGTGCTGACGGCTCGGATCCTGGAGCCTGCTTTGGATTCTGTGTCTCCCTCGCTCTCTGACCCTTATCCACTCATGCTCTGTCTCAGAAATAAATAAACGTTAAACAAATTTTTTTTAATAAGATACCTGGAAATGTCGTATACCCAAATAAAAATGGTATTCTTCTTATTGCGTATTACATATACAAATAAAATACAGTATTTTTATTATTATTATCTTATCCTGATGAAGCTAATATATTTCTTCTTGTTTTATCAGCAGAAAGTTGAGGTGGTTAACTTTCAATTTTAGCAATCAAAATGAGGAAGTCACCCTACATGTCTCAAAAGAAAGGAGTAAGACTGTTAAGTAGACACAGAGGAAATTAATCACAAAGCAATTACTTCTAGGACCTTTTATAATCTGTATGCATTACAAATCTTTTCATGGAAGGGTATCTAAGATTGCATGCTGTCAATGTAGTTTTTTTTTTTCCTTCAGCAAATATTGAACTATTAACGAGTATATTTTATTTAAGAATATACTTGCGGGGTGCCTGGGTGGTTCCGTCGGTTAAGCGGCCGACTTCGGCTCAGGTCATGATCTCGCGGTCCATGAGTTCGAGCCCCGCGTCGGGCTCTGTGCTGACGGCTCAGAGCCTGGAGCCTGTTTCAGATTCTGTGTCTCCCTCTCTCTGACCCTCCCTCATTCATGCTCTGTCTCCCTCTGTCTCAAAAATAAATAAACGTTAAAAAAATTTTTTTAAAAAAAGAATATACTTGCTCTCTCAATGAATGAATGAATGAATGAGAATAATTTGTGAATGTACAAGAAAAGCGATGTGATGTCAAAGGTAAACCCATGCAACCTCTACCTTCAAATTTGCTTCATTGATTCAGCCTATATAGCTGATACATAGCATTGCTGTTACTGGACTTATCTATATTCCCTCTTGCATTGTAGACAAGTAAGTAATGTCTTGCTCACCCTCTCCGTGGAAGGAGGGCTGATGAGGATAGTCTCCTCAGGGGGCACCTGGGTGGCTCAGTCGGTTGAGCATCCAACTTCTGTGCTGACAGCTCAGAGCCTGGAGACTGCTTCGGATTCTGTGTCTCCCTCTCTCTCTGCCCCTCCCCCACTCATGCTCTGTCTCTGTCTCTCAAAATAAATAAACATTAAGGAAAATTTTTTTTAAAAAAAGGACAGGCTCCTCAGCTGCATGTCCACCTCATTTTTGATTTATGAATTCCATCAACAGCCGCTGAGCTGCAGGAGGGGTGCCATGTATCTATTATTTTAATTTAACAAACCTGTAATAACTGACTACTCTGGTAAGGATCTGAGAGACAGAAAATTAAAGACTTAAAAATTCTTTTTAAATTTATTTTTTATGTCAGACACCATGAAATTTACTCTTTGTGGTATACAATTCTGAGTTTTGACAAATGCACAGAGTGAGGGATCTACAACCAAAATCACGATACATAATCATTCCATCAACTCAAAAAATTTTTCTCATGCTTTTCTTTTGTAGTCAGCTCTTTTCCCCCACACACCCCACCCAGAGCTCCTAGGATCTACTGATCTATTCCTCCATTTCTCTAGTTTTGCTTTTTTCATAACGTCATATAAATGGAATCACTTAGTCTATAGCCTTTTGATCTCGCTTCTTTCAGTTAGAAGAATACATTTGTGATTTATCCATGTTGTTGAATGTATCAATAGCTTTCTTAGGGTTTTTTTTTTTAGTTTTATGTATGGATGTACTGCAGTTTTGTTTTTTTTGTTTTTTTATGGTAAGAATACTTAACATGATATCTGCCCTCCTAACAAAATTTTTAAGTGCACAATACAGTGTTGTTGACTATAGGTACAATGTTGTACAGTACATTTCCAGAACTTATTCATCTTGTTTAACTGAAATTTTATGCCTGTTGATTAGTAACTCTTCATATCCCCCTCCCTCCAGCCCCTGGCAACCATCATTCCACTCTTTGATTCTAAGAATTTAGCTTTTTAAGGTACCTCATAGAAGTGGATTCATGCAGTATTTGTTTTTCTGTGACTGGATTATTTCACTTAGCATAATGCCGTCAATTATAAAATCATAATCATTTTTCAGAAAAGCATTATAAAAATCATAATTTTTTTAGCACTTTGAGGATAAAATTTTACTTCCCAGTTACAGCACATTCTTTTTATTCCTATTTTTTCAATTAATTAAAAAATGTTTCATTATACTTCTGTTTTTAAATTTAAAAAGAAATGTGCAACCATATACATACTATACTATCTGCTGTGTCTGCTACTACATGTTATCTTAGGCAAATTACTTAGCTTCATTAAGCCTCAGTTTTCCAAATCTGTAAAATAGGGAAATACTACTTCTTAGTTTAGATGTTTAGATGTCTCCAGACACTGTCGAATGTTTTCTGAAAGACAAAATCATCCCAAGGTTAGAACCACTGATTTAGGCAAATTGTTGGCTGTGGCTACTAAAAAAATAAATAAAGTAAAATAAAATAAAAGAAAATAAGAAAAAAAAAAAAAAAAAAAAACCCATGTTGCCCAGAAGTTTTGGGTGGTTTTTTTTTTTCCTATGCCACTTGCTAATTTATTATACCTTCTGTTCTGCCATCTTGCTTAAAATAGATAGACTACAGGAATTTTATTATCTGGCTGTTTTGGATGAAGCCTCAGGAAGGAATGTCTACTAACTGTTTCCTTAGCTTTTTCTTTTCAGTCTGTAAAAACAATGGTAAATTACTACAGTGATTTTTGCTTTTTCCCAAAAAATTCACAGATTGCACATACACATGTAAGATCCAGGCTAAAAAATTTTTGAGTTTAAAGTGCTTTAAATACTGTCATGGATTTAATTTTACTCTTTGTCTTATTCCAAAAAGAATGTAACGTAATGATACATATCTTTTTTAAAAAAAGTAATTTTCAGGGCGCCTGGGTGGCTCGGTTGGTTAAGCGTCCAACTTCGGCTCAGGTCATGATCTTGCGGTCCGTGAGTTCGAGCCCCGAGTCGGGCTCTGTGCTGACAGCTCAGAGCCTGGAACCTGTTTCAGATTCTGTGTCTCCCTCTCTCTCTGCCCCTCCCCTGTTCATGCTCTGTCTCTCTTTGTCTCAAAAATAAATAAACATTAAAAAAAATTTTTTTAAAAAAGTAATTTTCATTAATGTACTCTCCAAAAGTTAACTTATAGAAAAAACAATTTATAAAAGTATTTGATATTTTTAATTCTTGGGTATTTGCCCTTGAAGTAGATAGTAACATCAGTGCATAAGATGATGTTGTACATCTTGCTTTTGAGTAATTGTTAGCCACAATGAGTTATTTTGCAATGTCTCAATCTACAAGTAAATTGTTATTTCTAAGAGACTACTTACCATAAGCAATCAAAGAATCTGTTTGTCCATCTGGTGTACTAACTTAGTAAAATATTAAGTTCTTCATTGTTTGTAAGGATAAAATCAAAGCTTACAGTCCACTATTCAAAAGGTTACTGAGGTCTACTTTTTATTGCTATGAAACAATGTCTAAGAGATACTGTTAAGTGAAAAATGGAAGTCACCAAGGTGTTATATGTGTACATACTTTTTTGTTTAGAAAAAAAAATATGCGTGCGTGCATGTGTAAGAATGAGCATAAGTATAGAAAGATACAAATCAAACTGAACTTAGGACAGGAGTTAGAGGTATACTGTTAAGTGAAAAATGAAAGCCACCGAGGTGTTATATGTGTATGTACTTTTTTGTTTAGAAAAAAAATATGTGTGCATGCATGTGTAAG
Source organism: Panthera tigris (assembly GCF_018350195.1). NCBI lineage: Eukaryota > Metazoa > Chordata > Mammalia > Carnivora > Felidae > Panthera > Panthera tigris. Next base: position 111,056,351 of record NC_056666.1, on the reverse strand, counting down.
AATGAGCATAAGTATAGAAAGATACAAATCAAACTGAACTTAGGTAAGGAGTTAGAGGCATGGGAGAGAACACAAGAATCTGGTGAAAATGAAAATTTGTTCAAAATGAGTATTCAAAGTTATTCCATATACATTTGCTATTTTTTTAAGTTTATTTATTTATTTTGAGAGAGAGAGGGAGAGGGAGGGAGGGAGGGAGAGGGAGAGAGGGAGAGAGAGAATCCCAAGCAGGCTCCACACTGTCAGCACAGAGCCTGACATGGGGCTCAAACTCATGAACCATGAGATCATGCCCTGAGCTGAAGTCGGACACTCAACTGATTGAGCCACACAGACACCCATATATTTGCTATTTTTTAAAGTTTATTTAATTATTTTGAGAGAGAGAGAGCGCATGAAGCAGGGAGGGGCAGAGAGAGAGAATCCCAAGCAGACTCCACACTGCCAGCAAAGAGCCAGATACACACAAACCAGGAGATCATGACCCGAGCTGATATCAAGAGCCGGATACTCAACCAACTGAGCCACTCAGGCACCCTGCATTTGCTATTTATATATAATTCATTTAAAACTAATTCCTTCTCTTCCCTACTTATGGTAAGGAAGGAAATATGCCACAATCCAAGTGGTCAAGAACTGTTGGGTTGGTTTAATATAGTTATATAGCGTTTAAAATGTGGTTCCTATGTATAGATTAATAACATATGCATCTAAAAAGGATATTAGAAAACTATTTCGAAAACCATTCATAATAAATATCTCTGGCTGAATCATGAGTACACTTTATGTGATTTTGCTTGTCTGTATTTTATTTTTTAATGAATATGCATTGCTTTTATAATGAGAGGCTGAAAATAAAGGACAAAGATCTGAGGAGTGGGGGATGGAATGAAGAAGCAGTTGACTTTCCAGAACACTGGAAAGTGTATCAGAAAATGCTGTGTGAATAAGCATTCTTAAAATGTAAGATGAGTTTTGAAATTTGTCTCAGAGGTTCTTGTCAAGAGCTGCTGGAGGAACTGAGTCATACTTTCACAGGAATCTCTTGGTGAAGGAGGAGAATAAATTCCAGGAGATAAAAAACAGGTTGGTGGAAAATGGCTCCTGGGGATTTGTTCTCTTCTGGGTATGAGTTTTATTTCAGTTTAAGATTTTTGTATTATATATGGACATAGAAGTATACCCTCATCTGATCAGAAAGATAATTTGCACGGGATTAAATCCAAGAATTCACTTTCCTTGGGAATAAGTTTCCTGAGAACTAGTGCCACTCTGTTCCACTCATGCCACTAGTGCCATGCATAGACCTTATTTGGAAAACAATTGGTGTCCCAGGGAAGGTTGTCTCAGGGTTGGACTCGATGCTTTCCTCGCTTGTTTATTCTCTTGCTGCACAAGCTGCGTTCCTTGCCTTGCCTTCAGCTCCCTCTCCTACTTCTCTTTCCACCTCCTCTAGCTGGTAAGCTCTACCAAAAGCTATGATTTTGAAGATTGTGTATGATATGTGAGCCCTCAAGCCCCTCAAAGGAGGTTTTTTAGTGTATCTAATAAATATATAACCCATGCTTAGTCTGTACTATTGTTTCTAATATTTTATCATGTCTTCTGAACACCCTAATTACAAGACTAAAAAGTAAAGTCAAGGAAGGATAGAGAGTCATAAGAATGCTACAAAATCTAATTTGATTGTGGACTGCATTTGAATTTTTTTTAATGTTTATTTATTTTTGAGACAGAGACAGAGTGTGAGCAAGAGAGGGGCAGAGAGAGAGGGAGACACAGAATCTGAAGCAGGCTCCAGGCTCTGAGCTGTCAGCACAGAGCCTGATGCAGGGCTCAAACCCACAAACCATGAGGTCATGATCTGGGCCAAAGTCAGAGGCTTAACCGACTGAGCCACCCAGGCTCCCCATTTTGGACTGCATTTAAAAGAAGCACATACAGGAAGTTTTGGCTGTGGTAACCCCGTATGTACAATGTTAGATTCCAAAGTGATCTGTTGGACCACTGAGCAGAAGTTTCTAATCTAGTGACCTAGGGTGGATTCAAAGGCTCTAGAGTCTATAAGAAAGATATAAGAAGGTTTAGGAGTTAGTCACTAACTAAGAGTAGATTTGTGAAGAGATATTTTAGGGAGAGCAGCTTTGGCGCTTTGAATCTCCACCCCCAGCCTCACAGCAGTAGGTGGGTACTTCCTCCTTAGCACAGAGACCAGAGCTTCAGACCTGCAGAGAGCTTCGTGTGCGTCTCCTGGTGTCAGGAAGGATGATGTGCTGGTGCCAGAGGAGCCTAAGGATATACAGGGGACAGGTCTGAGGGCAGAGTTAGGAGAGAAATGCCACTGCCCTGGAATTTGCCTGAATTTCTTGAGTTTCACCAAGGTAAAGAGTAAGTGTGTGTTTCCTAGAGAGTAGATGTGGCCATTTTAGATGGGAGTTTGCCCAAGAGGGCTTCACTCAGTGAACAAGAGACCTCCAATAAGGGTTTGTGTGGAATGAGCCATGATGAAAGCCAGAGACTGAAGTTGGGGTCTAAAGCAGCAGCTGAAAAAAAAAAAAAAATGATTACATCACTTGAATTATGAGTATTCTGATGGTCCTATAGGGAAATATCTTTAAGAATCCACCAAAGTACCCAGGAGAGAAAAGTAAAGCTTCACGATCTTCCAGATCTAGAGAGCATCCAGCCATTTTACAGGAGTAAATAACAAGTGAGAAATATCCTATCCTCTTACTTCTTTTTCTACCCCATCATTCTACTGACCATCAGTAGACCCTGAAGAGATCAGAACCAGCAGCAAGTGGTTGATGGAGAAAGAGGTAAGCTGAAGACAAATAGCCAACCACATCACTTTCCAGAAGGCAAGCCACTTGCCTACAGTCAAGAGAAGGAAGTCTTGACTTGGAATGAAGACCTAAAGATTGTTATTTTGATTGCCAAATTAAGATGGGATTTGTTGAATTACATTATCCAGATAACTCTATATTACCTTAGAATGAATAGAAATCTCAGGAACCTAGGGGCGCCTGGGTGGCTTGGTCGGTTAAGCGTCCGACTTCGGCTCAGGTCATGATCTCACGGCCTATGAGTTCGAGCCCCGCGTCGGGCTCTGTGCTGACCGCTCAGAGCCTGCAGCCTGTTTCAGATTCTGTGTCTCCCTCTCTCTCTGCCCCTCCCCTGTTCATGCTCTGTCTCTCTCTGTCTCAAAAATAAATAAACGTTAAAAAAAAAATTAAAAAAAAAAAAAGAAATCTCAGGAACCTGACAGATTTTTTTTTTTATTTCGAGGGGAGAGAAGAACTTTCACTATTGAAATATTTTGAAAGGACATTGGAAGATTGGAAAACAAAATAAAACATTTGCATTCTGATTACCTCACAAAGTTTACTTGCTCAAAATAACAGGGACAATAAGTTTCAGAATAAAGGACATGATCGTGTTCTTATCAGTGCTCAGACCAGCATTATGTTCAATTCTGTATGATGTTCATAAAGAAGGATGTTGTCAGAGAAACCAAGAAGGAGAAAGGATACAAAAGTTAAATCACAAAAGAGACAACTCAAGGAACTCAAGCTGTTCAGGCTGGATAGAATGTAGGCAAGACATAATAGCTCTTTTAACCTCTACCAATAGGCTTGCATATGGAAAACAGACCAGAAAAAAATCCTATGTTGTTCCTGAGGATCAGATATGGACTAGTGTGCAAATTTTAGTGGGAAATTAAGAGACATATATAATGCAAGTATTTAAAAACAAATGTTTTTAATTGTTTTGTATTGTCTTGTATTGCAATATATTTCTCAATGTTGGTTGTTTAAGCTGAGGCTGGATGACATTTGTCATGCTTCTTACACAGTGGATCCATTAATCATTTTGTTCTAGGCCAAATTGCTAAATACCAATGTTTTAAGCCAGTTTGCCAATTGACCAATCTACCAAATGACCATTTCACTGAAAACCAATTCACCCAGCACCAATTTGCCACATCTACTTATTTCCTTTAACACTTTCATTTTAGTTGACTAGATATCATTTGTCATCATAACAGAGCACTTTAAGGAATATTTAATTGATTGCTGCCCTAGTTCTCTGGGGTCCGAGAGAGGGGAGTAGAGAGGATAGTTTCTTAACTATATTCTTTCTTTAATGTTTATTTATTTTGAGAGAGAGCACACAAGCAAACGGGGGAGGAGTAGAGAGAGAGGGAGAGAGAGAATCCTAAGCCAACACAGGGTTTGATCTCACAAACATGAGATCATAACCTGAGCCTAAATCAAGAGTCGGACACTTAACTGACTGAGCCACTCAGGTGCCCTGTCCCAGTTGAATATATTCTTAAATATAATTTGAAATATGATAAATTAATAAATTATAATCTTCTCTAAAAATACTATTATTCCTCTTGCAGACCCTCATTCTCTCTCTGCCACTTTCCCTGTCTCTTAGCCTTCAGCTAGAGCACCTAGGCACTAGATGGAGACAAATGGAGCATGTTTTGGGTGTTGATTTTTAACACTCCTCTTTTCTTTCCACTTTAGAACTAATTGAGAGGTAGATAAAGGTGGAGTATCTTGAGTGGAGATCAGAATATCACCTTTGTTCTTAGGAAGCTATATTGGAGGATATGGCCCAAATTTCGCCAAAGGGGCCCAAATTTCGCCAAAGGGGCCCAAACTGCAGGCATAGAACCTCCCACCAGAAACAAGATTTCACAGCACATCCACAAAATTATAACAGGCCAGTCCCCAGCTTTGAGAACATTATCACAGGCAAAAGCATGATCCTAGAACTCAGAGCCCAGGAAATTCAGTGATACCTGAGAGAGCATAAATAGAGAAAGATTTTTGGGTTTACCCTCATAGCATACCATCAGTGTGGGCCATTGGTTTGGAGCTCAAGACTCGTCTCCAACAGAAACTCTGTTAAATTAAGTGGTTAATTCTGACTTCACCTGTAATCTTGCAGTGGCTACCTGTTTCACTCAGGGTAGAAGCCAAAGTCCTCACAAAGGCCTACCAAGCTTTCTTATGCTAACACTTCTCTGACCTTATCTCCTCCATACCTACCCTTTGCTTGGAAACTCTGCTCCAGCCATGCTGACTTCCTCACTGCCTTCAAATAAACCTTTTTCTCACCTATTTGAAGGCCTTTACCCCAGGTGCAGTTAGAGCACCCTCAATTGGTCAGTTTATCCATGACCCTTTGTGTATGTGTGTATATGTATACATAATATATATATGTAATACATATGCATATACACGTTATACAATATTACATGCGTCATATTATTGCATTAAATGTAGTATATATTTTATGTATATATATACACACACCTTTATTTAATTTAACTAATATTCAGTTACACAGAAACTCTCATTGATTTTTCAACTCTCAAAGAGTAGGAATCACATTTTCAGGCTATCAGGTACCTTAGTATCATGTCTGGTGCAAAGTTAGATAAATGAGTCAATGAATAAGTGAATGAATAAATGAATGAATAGAATGTTTCAGTATCACTGGTTGTAAACACTATAAGCAAAGTCCCCAGTGGAAGCTACAATTCTCATCTGGACAGTATAAAGTACTGCTGTCGAGAAACCCTGGGCCCTCAACTAAAATCAAAGTGGTCAGTGTCATTCATGGTTTTGAGTCCATCTTAACCTGGATGGCAGTCAACCACATCACCCTTGGCACACCATATTACCACCCAGAACCACCAGTCTTCCAGAATCACTAACCCACCTCAAGTTCTTTTAATCTTGCTGTTGTGAAGCTTAAAATACAGCCATATTGTACAGTTTATAACGTGTATTCTACACATTTAAGATACTCATCACATTGCTGCTGCTGTGACTAGCAGTCACCAGATCCAGCGGTCACCTAGTCTGATAGCTCTCTCTTTTGCTCCAGAACAAATAATAATGTATCACAAGCTCTTTTTTGACACTAACTGAAGGATCTCCAATTCACAGTTCTCTTCTGCTGGATAGGCCCTATTCACCTGAGTCACTGAGATATCCCCAGTAAGACTTAGTCCTGGTCATGCAAGATAGCGCACCTTCTCAATAAGTCTAGGACAGTAGAAAGCAAATTAGCATAATTAGCATGACCATACCTTAACATCCAACCCCATGCTCTATCTCTGATGACATCCGGAGATTAGACTGAAAAAGCCACTTATCTTCTACCATGGGTAATTCAGCTTCAGATGGTGTGGTACAAAGCAGTCTTTGATTCCCTGTCTTTATTTTCCATTGTCACAGTATGTGTACACATTATAGAGACTAAATTTATGTATTTATGTATATGCACATATATTATCTATGCCTATGTATATGGTGTGTGCATTTACACACACATATACACACATAGATATATATTCATGCATATATATTGCAAAGTAGAAAATAAATTTCTAGATGGTATTTTTAATTTTCTTACTTCTTTGACCAAATTTGTAAGCCCTACATCTTTTCTTCCTTTATAATTTTTTTGTAAGAATTTCATAGATTATCTAGATCACACAAGTGCTTTTCTCCAAGTCTGAATTTTGTTTTTAATGACTCTTTCATTCCTCCATTCATCCATTTGAAATTAATTTTTCTCTTTATTTGCTCTCCCTACTCTTCCCTGAAATGAGTCACCCAAAACTGTGTCAGAGATACTTTTTGTAAAACAATCAAATCAAATCAAAAGCAGAAGCCAGTAGTTCTGACTTTTACAACTTCTCCTAGATCTGTTTAACAGAAAATTACGTTATATGCTGATAGGTATCATCCACATTTAGAAGTTGCCTATATATTCACGGAATCAGGAAAACAGCTTTGGCATCTCACAGAGTCTAAATCCATCCTTCATTTTACATAGAAGTCAATGAGGCCCAGAGAAGTTTTATGAGTTCCCCAAGGTCACACAGCAGATACAAATAAAGCCAAATCTGAAAGCCAGATATCCTAAAGACTCAATGTTCTTTCTAGTCTAAAAGGTTGCCTTCCTTAAAAAAGACAAAAAATATAATTTCTAAGGTTGAAATTTTACCAAGACAGCCCCTTCCCAGAGTTATAATACAGGCAGAACATATTATTGGGATTCTTTTGTGGTACAGGTGGGGCTTTAGGACATATGTGACAAAACAGTAATATTTGGGGCAAAATTCAAAGGTCTTGAGCTATTGTTGCTACATTATACTTAAAATGAAAAATGATTTGGTTGAGCTAAATACTATAAAATATAATTATAGTCCTTGGGAACAACTCAGCAGAACTGGAGCTATATTTTTCTGTCTTAGCTCACCAAAGTCCTGGAAGATATTCAACAGAGATTGTATAACAAGTGGTACACATTAATTCCTTTAGATTCTAGCTCTCAGTGATCAGAAAATGTGACTGTTTTGGATTCATTAATAATCAATGTTGATTTTCAAAATTTAATTGCTCATGTGTTAATGAGTATTGAAGAGGGCTGGGCACTAGTTATTTCTCTCTGTATATGTCAGTAAATACTTATGGTTCTCTTACCGTAGACTATATATTTCTGTCTTAGGGAGATAAAACTACTGTTCCAAGCCACCAGCTTTTCCAATTTAGTCTGAATCTGACTTTTTGTCATCTTTATTTTTAGTTTATAAACTGCTTGAGAAGCACCCCCCCCCACCCCGACTTTTTTTTCCTCTTGATTCCTGGCTGGAGTTGAAACTGAGTTTACGGAAATACCTCGAGTGGTTATTTCTATCCACACTGAAATGAAAAATTAAGAGATGTTTAGCTGAACGTTCAAATGTTTCAGCTTTTACCCTTCACTATTAATAATGCCATCATCTGTCTTTCACACAGAAAAATCTTTCTTTAACTTCACACTTGAAAATTTTGTTTCTTTTCCATTTTATTTCCTTATGGAGTCTTCCTGGAGTGAGTCATAACATATTGAGGTCATGTCAGTTGCATTCTGTTACACAGGAGGATGTTTCAGCCCCGAATGCACCACCAGATCTATTAACATGTGTATCAATCTTGAATTGGGACCATTTGTTCTAAAGATCCCAACAGAGGGATACCTGGGTTCAGAGTCTTCTCCAAACTGTTATTCCCATTTTGGACAAAACCATACAAAAGGAGAGAAATTCCTTATAACCTGAGGCTTTAGTTCTAAATGGCTTTTAGTCCTAAAAGTCTTAAAATGACTTTTCACTCATTTTAACCAGTTTAAATTAGGATATGAACAGCTGGAAAAAAATGAGTTATAAATTACACACTATCTACTCATAAAGTAAGGTTGTGTCATTTCTTGCGTGGGTGTAGCTGAGTTAGGGAGGGGTTCCACAGTTTCAACTTCATTTTCTATTAATGTCCTTCCTCAGTCATGGATGTGCCATATCCCAGTCCTCATAAATCTCACTGTGGATTCCTGAACGTGCCAGTTATCTTACTATAGGGAATAATCAAGGAGTTGCCAAAGTTCCTTTATGTTCAAATAGACTTCTGATTAAAATTGAGTTTTTGCTGAAACTTAGCAATGCATTTTGTTTTATGTAGATTTTTCAGTTGAAATAAATGCATTCATTTGAGAGTCTCAAATCTTCTGTGAGAAATTTTACAGCTTACTTTGACCCTTCAACTCCCTTTTTTACTGCCTTCACTACTTCCTGTAGTATTCAGAGACACACAATTTTCAAGTTAGAATAACCTTACAGATTGGTCATGTAGTCCAACTCTTCATTTTATAGGAAAAGAAAGCTAAAACCCACAGGGTTTAAGACATGTCGCCAAAATGACCCAACTAGCTAATGGTAGACCCAAAATAGAACACAAGATCCTGGACGTCTATTTTTTTTCCACTCACTTCTCCATTTACCCATCATTCTTGCTTTTATTTTTGCTCGCTCTCTTGACAACATTATCAATTCGCTTGTCTGTTGGCTTGTCCTTTCATGGTACCCACCTAACAAAGCACCATTTGTGGTTAGCCCAATGCTCAATCTGCTGTGTATTGTTGGAGAAGATGACCCAACTTGTAAAATTGCTGCCACTGTAATTTCAGTGCATCTAGCAAATTGATGACGCCCAGAAGTTGTTCCATAGTTCCATGGTTCCATAAGTGCTGACCTTCCATAGCCAGCACTCAGGTTTGGCACAACAGTGTTTCCATACTTTCTCCACTCTTCTCAAACCTCTGATCTATTGAGCAACCTTGTATCTTACATTCCAGAGAAAATACAAGGAATCCAGCTTCTTCCTATCAAACCTCCAAAATGACTCATCTGCCATCTATTCTTTCTTTGTACTTCTTATTGAAATGGATGTTTTCTATTTAAGCCTAATCTCTGTGTTCATGCTTTGGATAACATCCTCTCCAGGACTCCCAAAGCATTTGTTCTATTGTATTTCCTCTTTCTCAAATTTTCACCATGCCCACTTCCACGGTCTTCTTCCCATAAATACTAAAATATATTCAAGCATCTTCATTTGTCTACCACTCCTCAGTAGTCTCATTCTTGGATACTCTCCCTTTGTCAGGCCCTTAAATCTCAACATTCCTAGTAATCTGTCCTGAATCATTTATTTTATCCATACTCCTGAAAAATCCCAACAAATCCCATGGATTTTACTTCATATTTTCACACTGATGACTCCCAAGTCTACATCACTATCCCTGCTTATTCTCTCTCATTTTCCCTTTTCTCTCTCTCTCTGTCTCTCACTATCACTCTCTGTCTATCCCCTTACCTTCCCCACGAGACATTTTCACATATGGCCCCAGAGATACTTCCAAATCAACATGTCTAAAACTAAATTCACAATCTAATCTTCCCTCACAAATCTCCTTCTCCTTGGTTCCTTGTACCATCAAATGACACCACCATCCAGTATGTATTATCTTTCACCATATATATATATGGTGACTATTGAAAAGTAAATAAAATAATGCATATATGACATCCAGCACATAGTAAGTATTCAACAGTTTTTGCCTATCGCTGTAATTACTGTAATTATTAGTATTATTGTTACAATCAGTACATATCTCAAATTAAAGTCTACTCCACTGTGTGCCTACTGCCACAAACCTAGCCCAGGTCACTCTCATCTCTCCTCTGCATCACTTAGAAGTTTCCCAACCAATCTCCTTGGTGCCAGTCTTTCCCCCTCCCCCTCTAGTTCACTCTCCACATTGTATCCATGCCAAAAGTTTCAGGTTCTTTCTTTTTCTAAATGAATTCAATGGCTTCCCATTGCTACTAGATTAAAGTCCAAATTTCTTAGAATGGTTTAAAAGTTCCTTTATCATCTGGCTCCCATTTACCTCTCTAGCCTCATCTCTTGGTTTCCCTGATATTCACTCATCATAACTGAGCCAAAATGATATTGTTAAAAATGGCCCAAACTCTTCAGGCCACTCTCATACCAAGACCTTCATGCAAGACCTGAAATACTCTGTATACTGATTTGGCCATGCTAACTCCTACTCATTTCAGATTTGTTTATATGTCTCTTTTTTAAAGAAAGTATTAACTAATCTTTACCTCACCTACTCTAAATTAGCAACTTTCCTATTCACTCTTACAGAGCAACTTAACTTCTACCAAAGCACTTACCATACAGCATTCTACCTATTTATTTACTTCATGGTATTAGTTTCCTAGGACTGTTGCAACCAAGTACCACAAACTCAGTGAATTAAAAAAAAAGCGAAAGAAAGAAAGAAAGAAAGAAAGAAAGAAAGAAAGAAAGAAAGAAAGAAAAAGAATAATTTATGTACAGTTCTCAAGGCCAGAAGACTAAAATCAAGGTTTCATTAGGGCCACACTCCTTCCAAAATGTCTCAGGGAGAACCTTTCTTTGCCTCTTTCAGCTTCTGGTGGTTCCTGGGGTTCCTTGGCTTCCAATCTCTGTCTTGGTCATTGTGTGGCCTTCTTTTCTGTGTCTCTCTGTGTCTTCTCTTTTTATAAAGACCTCCTAAATCCAGGATGATTTCATCTCAAGATCCTTAACTAATTATATCTTAAAAGTCACTATTTCCTAATAAGGTTGCATTCTGACATTCCTAGGGACATGAATTTTGGGTACTTTTCAACCCATTACACTTTTCAGTCTTATCTACTGGACTGCAAAGTTCATAAGGGCAAGGTTGACCATCAATGCAGAGTTATCTTGGCACATAGTATATACTCAGAAGTAATTATGGAATTAATACTCTCCTTCCCCTCAATTTTTAGCCAGCTTTTCCACCACATTATCATCCCATCGAACAACCTCAGTATTCATTTCCACTTAGTCCTTTAAAATTGATTCATGCTTCAGCCTGCAAACTAAACAAAGAATATTGAGTTACTCACCTGGAAGCATTCTGTCCTCACATTAGTATTCACAGAGTTCTTCACCTGATTTTTTTGGTAAGAAATTCATAACATTCTAGCTTGTATTATACTTGAGTATTTCTTTTATAATATTTTTAAAGCAAAAATTATAGCTTTATATCTTTATACCCCTCTAGATGACTACCATAAAACTCAACATAGAAGATTTTCATTAAATATTCTCCTAATGTGTTAATCTGGTTGCTGATCTATAAGTTCACCTCTATTAGAAAGAGTTAGGTTTATTTGAAGACAGTAATAGGCTATTGACTCTCTGACTACAGAGAAGCAAAAAGAAAGCTCCCTCACTCAAAGTGCTAACCAGTTTTTCTGTTCTTTGACTTTAAATTTCCTAAAATCTGTAAGTGCCAAAGTCTTCAAGTCTAAATGCCCTACAATTCTTTGTGTACATTCACTTGTTTCCTTTCTTCCATTGAGCTCATCTTCACATTAAGGAAAGTCAGTGATGGCATCTTCATAGATCTACTCAAAGTTTGTTACCACTGATAGTTCAAAACACTGATTCACTTTTTCAACTTGACATGAGCTTTGCCAAGATAATCATGCCAACATTTACATATTCATGTCATAATGTATTATCAGAGTTTCATCAGGAAAACAGGAAGTATTCTAAGTATTTTAGACAAGAAATAACAAAGAGAATGCGGTGTTTACAAAACTGTTGGAAGGGCAAAGCATAAGAAAGCTAGCATACAGCACAGGTTTACCTCTGGTTTCAGACAAGCAGAAAATTGCTACTATAACCCTTGTCAGAAATTCAGCTTAACTGCCCCAGTGTTCACAGATGTCTGCAGCACTGAGACAAGGGATGATAAGCAGAGGAACATCCAGAGATTACTGAAGAACCTCACTTCTGTTAATGCCCAGTTATCTGCCTGCCAATACTAGTAAATTAATAATATCGTTTCAACCCAGTGGTGTGCTAGAAATATCTAACACTGGGCAGAAGTAAAGGCCTGATCTGTAGTATTTGCCAAATTTGTGGAGTAAATACTCCCACTTTGGCTAATTTAAGGCCACTGAATGCAGAGTTGGGGGGAGATGCTCACAATTGCTTTCTTTGAGCTTGTATGAGCCCTGTCAACACACCACTATTTCTGCCTCTCTTCTGTCTTCCAAATAGTATACATCTGTATTTCATTGATGGAACTTAATACAAATTCAGAACCCCGCTAGCAAAGGACACCAGGAAATGTAAAGTTCTCAGACTTCCAGTCCCTACAATATGGGGTACAGCCAAGGAGGTATCAAGTATGCCCAGGGCCAATACAGAAACATCTAGCTCATGTGATGGACAGAGTAATGATAGCTGTCATTTTCCCTTTTCATGCAAATAACAAAAACAAATCCTTGGTGATTTCATCTGCATCATGGCTCGGTTCCCAAATGATGTTCAAGCTCTGTATGGCTCATTTGAAAATTAGTGTTTCAGCAGGCACAACAACACTAATTCTAGCTAACATTTATCAAGCCATTATAATGTGCTTGGTATTGTTTCAGGCTTTATATGCATTACTCCACTTAGTCCTCACAACAATTTCATGTGATAGGTTTACTATTGCCCTAATTTTACAGATGAGGAAACTGAAAATTTCTATGGTTCAGTAAATGCTCCAGATCACAGCTGTTGATTATCAGTGTGTTTCAAACTCAAGTTGTCTGACTCCAAAGCTACTGTACTTATTTGTCGAAAATATTCTATCTTTAAAAATTGAAGCAGTATTTTATGAGTTGTTTCTGCATCTGGGTACCGTGCTTGGTATCAGATACCTGACAACATCAAGCATGTCAGAGAATCAATATATTGAATTATTTTTAGGACTGTATTGTATCTCAGCAAACATCTGGTGCTATCTGGAAATAAAATAATAAGCATCTGTCCAAAAAGGCAAAAAATGTAATTTACAGGTCATGAAAATTTGACCATGAAGTGTCTCTTTTCTTCTCTTTCCACCATTACTGCCCCAGGATTGATCCCTTTTACTTTTCTAGTTTAGATGAAAATCCCCTCTTCTTGTTAATGATGTCACTGAGCTTAAAGTAAATGAAAGAATCAGTAAAAATTCTGTGTAATTTTCAAAAGGCAAAAAAATATGGTTGAGAAAAAGGATCAAATCTTCTTTTTAATAAATATAAATTTACTAGATTAAAGACCTGTACATTTCCAGGTACAGAGACTGTCTTTAACGTAAAAGTTGTATATTTATATAATGTTTCGAATCCCCTCTCTAATTTTTCAAGTGCTCTGTCTTACTTAATCCAGCAAAATATCACTCTGTGCTTTCATGTCATGCTCGCATACCTTGCATTCCCTTTTCTGGGTTCTGTTTTGAAAGCAAGCAAACATCTCTCTTTATTACAAACCATTAAGTGATAATTTAGTCAGTGTGCTTTTTACCTTTGTAATTTCAAGTTAATTGCATGGCTGTATGTTTGTCCAAACCAAAGTAATTGTGCTTTCTTCTTTTTTTTTTTTTTTTAGTCAATCCTTAATTTAAAAATTAACAAATAAAAGGACATATTTGTTGGGGAGAGGGTGTCCTTTGGAGAATGGTGGACCTGATTTCAGGGGCAGGTGCTATCTGTGTAGGACACCATTATCAAGCCTGGCCATGCTTTTCCACGGTTTGGTGTATTTGTGCCAACGCCTTGCTTTGGGATGCTTTTAAGGCTTGTCAAATACAAGCATGCAAAGTGCTTCTCAGTTATGTGATATCTGTTTGAGACAAGTTCAGAGTATCAAATGCATGAAAACACAGCAAGATATTGAAAACCCTGATTTGAATTTCTTCCACGAATTTCAATGTGATGATGAACCCAACTGTCCAGTGATAGGCTAAGACAATATTTTCAGTGGTCATTACATTTAAAAAGGAAAAGAAAAAACATCATTGTGGTATTTAACCTATTTGCCAAGAGACACTCAGAATTTTAAAAATCAAAGGCACTCTTCTCCTTGAGAACTACCACAAACAAGCTGTTCTCTTCTAAAGATATTTTCTTTAAGATATGCTGGATTTCTCTGGTATTTGCCATATCAAGCTATAAGAAGTTTCTCAGCTATGTGATATCTGGTCATGGCCAGCTGGAGTTAAACCAGATTAGTTCAGCCTAATTTGACATTCATATTATAAATATTGCTGAAGGTTGAAGAAAGTGAATGTGGACCGTTGGGCAGGAAAGTCACTAAGAACAAGCCTGTACCCAAAGCTAACAAAAGTTGCCCATCTCTAGCACAGACACCAACATTAACCCAGGCTGATATTAATAAACACTCAAAAATGAAATAGGTTTAATAACTGTAAATGCTGACACCCATTTCAGCACTAACTGCTCTGTCTGGGAATAAATGAGTATTTATCATTTCCTGAATTCCATTCTGGCCAGTGGCCAACAGAGAATGTACATCAAAATTAGAAGATATGGGAGGTGGGACTTGGTTCCAAATTGATCTGAATAATGATAGCAAACTTAAAAGCTGCCTCCCTGCTTTTAAGATTCACTGTTGTCTGATTTCAAGAATAAAAGAAAACATTTAAAAAAATAACAGGAAGCAGTCTGTAGCTCAGAGAGAATCTTACTGGATTTGATTCCTTTACAACATTGCATTATCATCTACATGAAAGCGGAGCTCACCCCTGCCAAACCCTGAAATGCATAAAATGGAAATGAGGAGGAAGAATGCCTTAGCCACTCATCTGTTTCTGTCTTAGGAAATGTCTCCAGTGTATCTGCTTGCTGTCTCACCCAGAGGCTTTATGTGACCACATGAAATAGGGCAGATGCCATATAGGGACAAACCTGGATATGTGCTGGCCTGACCCATCTCTTAGCAAATCCCAGATGCACTTCATCTTAATGAAAACACCCACACAAAGGGTATCTCTGGTCTTTCATACCCAGAAGTCACTTGCTCCCTAATCATGTCAAGCCTTGTTTGGAATTCTGAAGCAGGTTCCTGCAAAATGCAATCAAGTTTATTGTTGTCAGAATCAGGACGATACACAGGTTAAGAAAGTCTCTCTTGGGTCATGGTCCTAGAAGCAATATAACTCATCACATTTTTATCCAAAGAGGATATATCCCAATAACTACCTTGAAAGTAGAGATAAAATCTGAGTAATATAGGAGAGGAATATTTATTTATTTAACAATTGCACTTAAAAAATTAAATTACACGGCAAAAAATTTGAAGTGATAACATTTCTCGTATGTAAACCACACATACGTGCACACGTACACGCATGCACACAATTACATGGATGCTGTATTAATTTCCTAAGGCTGCAGTAATGCTGTACCAGAAACTAGGTAGCTTGAGAGACAGAAATTTATTCTGTCATAGATGCAGAAGGTAGAAATTCAAAATCAAAGTGTCTTAGAGTCATGATCCCTTTGAAGACTCTGGAAATAATGTTTTCTTGACTTTTCTGGTAATTGGCTGCAATCTTTGGCATTCTCTGGCTTGTAGATGCAACTCTACAATCTCTGCCTCTATCTTCACATGGTGGTCTTCCCTCTCTGTGTCTCTGTGTCTGTCTTTCCTTTCCTCTTCTTATAAGAACAATAGCCACGTTAGCTTTAGGTCCCACCTTTATCTAGTATGAGTTTATTTTAACTTAATTACATGTACAAAGACCCTATTTTCGAATAAGATCACAGATTGCAAGTAGGCACGAATTTTGGGGGCACACTATTCAACCCATTACAATCTGCCTCTGAACCCCCCCCAAATTCATGTCTTTCCCATGTTCAAAATTCATTTAGCTCATCTCAATATCCCAAACAGGCTTAGGCCATTCTCATACTAGAAGACAAGTTATTTGCTTCCAAAATACAATGATGGGACAGGTATAGGATAGGCATTCTCATTCTGGTCTCCTCATTCTGGAAGGAGAAACAAATAGAAGGAATAAAAGGATTACAGGTCTAAAACAAGTTCACAACACAGGAAGGCAAATCCCAAATCCCAGGTTTTCAAGGCCTGGGAATGATCCTCTGTGCCTCAGTGTTCTGTCCCTTGGGCTCTCTAGGATGACCCCTCCTCTCTATGGCCTCGCCATCCATGGTTCTGCCTTCAGTCATTCCTCCTCCACTTTGTTTCATCCTTGTCCCTTTCAGCCTAGGCTGGCAGTTTTTCAGCTGGTATAAAATTCTCAAGAACCTTGTCAGTCTTCAGTGGATATCATGGGGATCTTCAAAATTAGACGTGAGGGTTTTCCGTAGACCTTCCCTGGATAACTCCATCTCTATTCCTGCCTTCTGCTGGGATGGTTAATTAGATCCATGAGTTATACACCTGATCTCTTCAGGCAAAGTTTGTCCAGTAGCACCCTTGGCTCTGCTTCCGGAACACACAATCTGGCTAAGCTGAGAATGTTCGCAATCATCCAGTTCTGGCTTCTTTTTGATTAACAGCTTCTTCCACAGTTTGCGTCTTTCCTCTCAAGTTTTCCTATAGGCAGTGAAGAGAAACCATGCCACATCTTCTATACTTCATTTGGAAGTCTCCTCAGCTAAACATCCATGTTCATAAATTCTGCTTTCCACTCAACAGCAGAGCACAATTTAGCCACATTTCTACTGTTTTCATGTCAAGGATCACTTTTTTTCAAGTTTCCAAACTTACATTCATCTTTCTTTCTAATGTCTCACCAGAAACACCTTTAACATTGATCTCTAGCAGCATTCTGTTTGTGACGATATATGTATTTTCTGAGGTGATAAAACTTTCTCTGTTGCCCTCTTCACTTCCTTCGGAGCATTCAACACAATTCCCTTTAATATCCCTATTTCTACCAACCATCCCTTCAAGGAAATCTGGCTTTTTCTCCACTTCCAAAGCCACTTATGCATTTTATTTTTTTTTTTTTTATTTTTTTTTTTTTAGTAACTGTTATAGCAGCATCCAGCTGCCTGGTACCAGAATCTGCACTGGTTTTCTAGGGCTGCTGTATCAAATCTCTGCACACTGGAAGGCTTAAAACAATAAAAACTGTCACAGTACTGGATAGTTACTGGATGCTAGAAGTCTAAAGTCAAAGTCTGAGCCATGTCTCACTGAAGTCTCTAGGAACAGATACTTCCTTGCCTCTTTCTGGTTTTTCATGTTGCTAGCAATCCTTATTTTTCCTTGGCTTAGACACATATCACTGTAATCTCTGCCCATGTTATCAGATGGACTTCTCTTGGCATGTATGTTTCTATGTCCTAATTTCCTTCTTCTTATAAGGACACTGGTCTTTGGTTCAGGGCCGAGGATAATCCAGCATGACTTCATCTTAACTTGATTACATTCACAGGGTGCCATTCATAGCTATCAGGGGTTAGGATCTCAGCACTTTGTTGGGGTTGGGGGGGAGTACATAATTCAATTCACAGGAGACTTATGCAAAAGACAAAATGAGAGTAACATAAAAGGCAGCCAAAGAAAAATGCAGAATTGCAAAAATATATGTCAAAATTTCCTTATAGTCTTACAGACAAGCAGTAAACTTAATGGTCAACATAAAAGCAGAAATCTGACCATTTACACAATCTGCAGTGTCACTGAGATTAAAACAAAACAAAGCAGAAAAGTGCTATGGAAAACACAACTGTTGCTGGTATCAGGACTAGAAAGAAAGAAATCTCTAATTTAAGAAAAAATGTAGGGGACGCCTGGGTGGTACAATGGGTTAAGCATTTGACTCGATCTAAGCTCAGGTCATGATCTCACAGTTTGTGAGTTCAAGCCCCACATCGGGCTCTGTGCTGATGGTGTGGAGCCTGCTTGGAATTCTGTCTTTTCTTCTCTCTGCCCTCCCCCACTGTATTTTTTTTCTCTCTCTCTTTCTCTCTCAAAATAAATAAAACTTAAAAAAAAAAGAATAAATGTAAGATGATTTCTTTGCAGGCAAAAATATGACTACACAAAAAATAAAGCATCATTTTGCTAACTGCATATAATTCCTTCACTTTAAGTGAGCTTTAAATATAGAATTATTTATATATTTATATATGTATAAGCATATATATTTATATACATTTATACTCTTTAAAAACAGAATAATAAACAGTTGGAAATATGTCCTATATATAAGTCATATTTAAATATTAGATGTAGAGGATCATCAGAGAAGCTGCCAATACACAATTCAATGATTCCCCAGTCAGGGAGCACTCCCACAATTCCGGAAAAATTTTAGAGGGGTAAAGTAAGCAACATTCCTAATGTCAGTTTTGAAACAGTATCTAAACATGCTATGGTGATGAGCATGGCTGTAAGTCTCTTGGAAAAAAGTTCCAGTTAAGAAGACAGAAGATTTTTCTGCAGACACATAGTTTCAATTATATAGTAGAAATCAGTAGCAAAATAGGATTTGATTTCTAGGGATTCACTTTAGAGCTAAATGTGTCTATCTGGGAAAGTGAGTGATACTGCATTTTTTAAAGATATCCTCTTTCTTACAAGTCTCTTGTCATTTTCCCACCTGTTTTATTTCAAGTGCTCATCTTTGGGGCTTTCTTTTCCTTAATTTTGACAACTAGGTCCCCTGTCCACCCCCCCCCCCACTCTTTCCTCAGCCCACTCTAAGGCAAAGCCTAATGTGTTTCTGAAATCTTGCATTGTTAGGCTTTAGGTTGTGCAAAACTTTCTTACAAGATGTCTTAGTCCGTTCAGGCTTCTATAACAAATACCACAGAGTGGGCGACTGAAACAAACAGAAACGTATTTCTCTCAGTTCTGGAGGCTGGAAATCTGAGATCAGGGTGCCAGCAGAGTGGAGTGGGGGCCTGCTTCCAGCTCCCACACTTATCATCACATGGGCATATCGCGGAAGGAGAGAGGTGATTTCTGGACACTTCCTTCAAAGAACACTAATCCCATTCATGAGGTCTCTACCCTCATAACCTAAGCACTTCCCAAAGGCCCACCTCCTCATACAATTACATTAGGTATCAGAATTTCAACATATGAACTTTGAGGAGATGCAAACATTCAGACCATAGCACAAGATTTAGACAGGTTTGGCAGGCAGAAAAAATAGCCCTCCAAATATATATTCATCCCTAATCCTTGGAAACTGTATTACCTTCTATGGTGATACATGTGATAAGGGTTGAAAGAGGATGAGTTTTCTGCTGGATTATCTGGGAGCTCTAAATGCAATCACATGTACCCTTATAAGAGAAAAAAGAGAGATTAGACTCAGACCTACACAGGAGAAGGTGGAGTGAAGACAGGAGAGATGCAACCACAACCCAAGGAATACCAACAGCCCCCAGAGACTAGAAGAGGTAAGGGATAGATTTACCCACTAGAACATCTGGAGGCAGTCTACACCTTGCTTTTAGACATACAGCCTCCAGAACTGTGAGAGAGTAAAATTGGTTTTTTTAAGCCACCACATTCGCAGTAATTTGTTACAGCGGCCACAGCAACCTGTATAATGGGTAAAACAAACACAGAAAACACACAGAAAACAAAGAGAGTTGATAGAAAAACAGTCCCCCCAATTTGAATATATCTCTTCCCAGAGGTACCCACCACTTCCGTAGCAGCTACCAGGGAGGTGCCCGAGAGCACTTACAAAGCCCTAGTGCCTGAGGGTGATTGTCCATCTTACAGATGAGGATATTGACTTGCCCAGGTCACACAAAGTAAGTTATACAGAAGTCCCAGGATTTAAACCCAGATGCATTCAACTCCATTTTCCACTTTTCTGCAACACGCTAATTGCACTTCTTACTTCTCACCCCTGCCCCCCCCCAATACTCCCCCATCCACTTGCACGCTGGCAACCAAGTTTCTCTTACTCTTAACCAGCTGTGGGCAGCAGTTCTGTGCATATGCCCAGGGGCAACCAATTGTGTCCTTTTGCAGGAAACAAAGGGCAAAAATAACCAGAGGCAATATGCCTCAAAAAGCAAAGGTGTGTAGTCTATTTTTTTTTTTTTTTTTTTTTTTTACTCTACTGAATTCCTAGATCCCGGCCCTAAAGATCTAAACAAGTTGGTTTCTCCTCCCCACCAGACTAACCCTGATTTACCTCAGATTAGACAAATTGCTAGCAATTCCCTAGTTTCCAAAGCTACAACCTTGGGGTAAAAAGCATATCTGAGATTACTGGTCAGGTCTTTGTATATCCTGCCAAACTTTCTGTCCTAGCCTCTGTACCTGCTGCTCCCCCACCCCCCAGCCTTACCACTAGTCTGTCCAGCCATGAACGACTGTAATTTAGGCCTCAGTGTGTTTTCTGAGGCCAGAGAATTGCTAAAAAAAAATCTCATTCTCTTTGAGGTCTAT
Organism: Panthera tigris; assembly: GCF_018350195.1. NCBI lineage: Eukaryota > Metazoa > Chordata > Mammalia > Carnivora > Felidae > Panthera > Panthera tigris. Next base: position 111,035,688 of record NC_056666.1, on the reverse strand, counting down.
ATGTGTAAACACACATGCACACGTACATACACACACAAAACTTTACCAGGTATATGTTTCTTGAGGCACAAAAACACAGGTGTGCCGAAATAGAAACTTTGTTATTTCCATTAAGTGGCTCTGTAGGTTACGTGTCTGACTCTTGATTTCTTCCCAAGTCATGATCTCACAATCATGAGACGGAGCCCCATGTATGGCTCCATACTGGACGTGGAACCTGCTTGAGATTCACTCCCTCTCCCCCTGTCTCTCTCTCTCTCTCGTCTTTCTCCTTCTCCCCCAGTCTCTCTCCCTCTCCCCCTGTCTCTCTCTCTCTCTTTCTCTCTCTCTCTCTCAATAATAAGAATAATAGTAGTAGTAGTAGTAGTAGTAGTAATATCTTTAAAAAGAAAAAAGAAGAAACTTCTTTATTTCTTCCAGTTAAAAGTGACCTAGGCCTTAAGCCTCCATCTCTGTGAACGGTAGGGAAGGGATTCTTCTGTTTTCAAATTCAGCCTCAGCAGTTTGCACCCTTCCTCCCCCCTCCCCACACCACCACATCTGCAGTTTTTCTTCTTTCTCTTAGGACACAGGTAAGTTTTCGGGACTTAACAGCATCCTGGTTGGAGGGCAGAGGCTTCCCGTCTGAGAGGCCTCCTCTGGGGTAGGCCGTACACCTGATCTTCCTGTCTTAGGTATGAGTTAGCCTCTTTTTGCTGCATCTGGAATCCATTTTCCCAGGTGGCGCCGGGGCCCAGTCTCCAAGTGAGACATTGTGGTGCGCTACTCGGGGAGCTTTGCTCTCATGTTGTCCTCGCACTTGCTGCAGCCACTGATCCTCTGAGGCTTTCTCACTTGAGTCTCTCTCTGCCAAGGGGCCACCCTCTCAGCGCCCTGATAACCCCTGGCAGAAGGCTCGTAATTTTCAACTACATTTCGGATGCTCTCAGGTACAATGTTTCAGATCTCCTAGATGCGTGTAAGCAGGGGATCTGAGGGTGAGGCAGTGAAGAGGGAGTCCAGACCTTCCCTGTTGGAAGGACTACACTCCCATCTCCATTGACCACGGCAGGCCCACACAGATACAGAGTCTGGGAGAGGTCTCCTTCCAGAAACCCAGACGGGAAGCGGGACACCAGCCCCTCCTTTCAGAACTGTGAGCCCATCCAGGAGTCCTAATCTTTGATGGCAGAGCTTTGATTGCAGGGGACAGGGAGCAGGACCCTCTCCGGCATCCACACTCATGCTCCCCCTTGAAAACCCTCCCTGATCTGCTCCCTTAATCAGGCCTAAGAGGTCTCAAAGGTCCTGGAACTCCATGTGGGAAGGAAAGCTGCCCGGAAGGCATCATGATTCCTCCACAGTGTGGTTCAGGGTGTAAGCCCAGCACCCCCATTGCTAGGCTTTGCACTTGGTTTATCAAGACAAATTTTTGAATTTCCGTGAAAACTTTTTTCTGCCAAGTGGCTTGTGGGAAGCATTGTGGCTTTTAGAGGATTTTGTCTGCTATGGACTCCAAAAAAATAGGTGAAATTTAGAGCCACGTGAGGACAACTTTGTCCCAGTAGTTGTGTCTGCCTTCCTTCCAAAGCAGCCAATGCCAGTGTCAGTGAGGATTCAGGAAGGCAGTGAGGCTTGACATATAATTAGAAATTACTGGAGTTGAAGGATGCATTAGATCATGTTTTAAAGACATTGATTTTACAACATTATGTAAATACTTTAATCTAGGCTTTTGATACAGTTTACAACTTTATATACCATTATTTTACTGATGCTATTTGGCCATTTCTTTAAAAACACAGTGCTTGGATTTCTTTAATTTTGTTTAGTTTTGAAATCAAAGCAATACATTTATTTGTTCATTTTGATTTCAAAGCCAAATTAGTTTATGCATTTAGTCTGATGTAACATGGCATATCAAAACTAATAATTCTATTCAAAAAAGTCATGTGTATTTTGAAGATTACCTTGTTATTGTTACATTTTTGTCACATTTCTTGTTGAAATGCTATAATAACAATATTTGAGAAAAAATTTAGAGGCACTCTTAGCTTCATTATCCTATGTGGCTAAGGAGAAAAAAATTTAGGGCACTCTTAAGCTTCATTATCCTATGTGGCTAAGGGATGTGTAATAAGTTACTAAACTAATGACACATTCCTGGATATGAGCTTTATTTTTTCTAATTATCCATGATTATGAATGATGACACAGCAAATCACTTTCCATGCACCTATGTTTTCTTTATTAGATTACATCCTGTAACAAATACCAAAATTCTGATTATTGAGTCAAAGGGTAGATTTACCTCCCATCAATGTGTTTCCACAAAGCACTATGGTTATCCAGGTGCCTTTCCTTGCTGAACTCAATGCCCTATAATACTACTTATGAGGTTTTTAAAGAAGCTAGGATAACCTCAATAAAAAAGTTTTTATAAAAGAGGGTGTCACTTTTTTTTTTATAACAAACTGACCTTCTGTTGACACAGTATGTCATAAAACAGCCTCAGAAGTTCAGTTCGTTTAAACTCATTAACCTAGAATACTATCTGCAATTATTTTTTTCCAGGAGTCGCAGGGTTCAAGTGAACTTATTGATGCATAGTATGTCTGAGTCAAAGTGCGATATGAGACAAGTTTTATTTGTGGCCTCACATGTAGATAAAACACTAAATGAGAATATGTTTTACCTTAAAACTGGTAGTAAGTTATGAAATGAGATGACCTGTATAATTTATTCTATTTAACTTGTATCATTGTAGTTAATATTAGACCTGAATAACCAAAGAAAGTACTGATAAGCTCTGTGTGTGCACATGTGTGTCTCCAAATAGAAAGACCTTTTAGAATTAAAGCATAACCTCTTATATCAATACTAAGATTTTCTAGAACTTTTCAGAATGTATTTAATCTTAACAACATTTTGCAGAACTATTTTCATATATATATAGACCCATTAACAGGAAATAAAGACCAATGTCACAATGTCACTGAGACTGTTATTTCAGAAATGTATTTATTCAATAAAATGTATTTGTTCCCAGTGATTTTATGAAGAACAAAATAAGTCAAAATAGAAAGATACTAAATTATTATAACTGCTGCAAATACTGTACATTTGCAGAGCTGTGAGATACCCAATTAAGCCAAACCATATGAAGGAGGTGTCTTCTTTTATGCATGGTGGAATGAGTTCTAGGAAACTAAGCTCTACCAAACTGAGTTGACATCTGAGTTTTGCTAACAATGTGAAACTTTGCCTCTCTCTGGGCTTAGCTCTAGTTTGGACATCTACAATATAAGAGAAAGGGACACATAAGATGACTTTTAGGAATTTTTGAAGACTTACAATGCTATCATTCTAGAGCAAGTTTGTCAACAGCAGCACATCTCCAGCACAAAAGGATTCAATCACAATAACCAATGTAGCAAGTTGCTATTATAATTATAAGCCAATAAGCAATGCACACAAACATCTCTTTGTCACTCTCTTAAAGTGTGGTCAATGTCATGTATAGCTGAATATTCATAGTATTAACTTCTGTATCACATTTTTGTACTTAATGATCTGCAAAATAGTGGATGCTATTACCCCATAGCATAATCATTCATTTATGGGCTTCTAGGTGCGTGTGTGTGTGTGTGTGTGTGTGTGTGTGTGTGTGTGTGTTTTGAGAGACAGACAGACAGAGAGACAGTCAGTGCATGAGTGGGGTAGGGACAGAGAGAGGGAGACACAGAATCCGAAGCAGGCTCCAGGCTCTGAGCTGTCAGCATAGAGCCTGACGCAGGGCTGGAACTCATGAACCATGAGATCATGACCTGAGCCAAATTCGGACGTTTCACTGACTGAGCCACCCAGGTGCTTCTAGGTTTGTTTTTGTGTTTGTTTTGTTTTTTAATGAAACCATTCTCAGGAATGAAGATTTATAAACAAAAATAAATAAAAACAGAAAGAAAACAACATTAAAAACCAGCTTCAAGGCACATGGGTTAGTATCTGACTTCAGCTGTGGCCATGATCTCTAGGTTTGTGAGTTTGAGTCCCATGTCGGGTGAGCTTGAGCCCCACTTCTTTCCCTCTCTCTCTCTCTCTCTCTCTCTCTCTCTCTCTCTGTGTCCCTTCGGGGATTCTTTCTCTCTCTCTGCCCCTCTCTCACTTGTTCTCTCTCTCTCTTTGTCAAAATAATAATAATCAGTTGCCAAACCAGAAGATCACATTTGCTTTGCTCACCCTTTCTGTTCCGTTTCCTGTTCTGCCTCCTTTTTAAAGCCTTTTCTGATGTTTCTGACTCAGAAGCTATCTCTCTCTCTCTCTCTCTCTCTCTCTCTCTCTCTCTCTCTCTGTCACACACACACACACACACACACACACACAAATTCTATTTCTATTTCTATTTCTATTGTATCTCTCTTCTATAGTTCTACCTTCTTCATGGACCTTATCATAGCTTCAAAGCACATAGCTCTTCTCTTTTTCATTGTGTTTAAATTCTTGTCCTAATATCCCTTACTAGATTTTACATTCTCTTTGAGGTTAGGATTTTCTTTTATCACCTGTGTGTTGCTCATAATACTTAATATCTTGGCAGTAAGTATTATGTTACTTGTTGACTTGAATCAATAACAATTTAATTAATTTGTTCAATATTGTGTTATTTTCTATAAAAGTATTTATATGGGTGAGTGGTGATATCAAGCTATCCCAAAAGGTCTCAGTGATAGGATTACACAGGAGCCTAAAATAAAAACCATATTTGTGATCTGATCCTCAAGGTACATCTGGATGACATAAGCTATGGTTATGAGATCAAGGGACGCATGGAAACACTTGTGCCAGTGCACAGAGATGATCCTGTGAGAGGGCTCTCCAACAGTTAAAATTCTGAGGACTTCTCTCTGGCTGTGCCCTCACAGAACCACAAGAAGATCTTTATTATAGCTCCACCAGGCTAGAAAAGAGCGTGTGCCTGCATCCGCTGCTGTCACAGAAACAGTTTTGTGCACCCCCAAGCCATGGGGTCTGCCTTTTTTAGGCCTCACTACTCTGTGATATCTGGATAGGCAGGGATCCTGGGGGCAATTTTTCTCACAAAGGACAGCCCAAAAAAGGCCTCAAAGACCACAAATAGCTCAAAGATAAAATCAGGGTTACTATTTCCTGATCTCAACACCTCTTCGGAGAATTTATTATCCTTATACAAGTCAGCACAAATCAGTCATAAAGCATTTTAAGTCACTAAAATTAAACCTGGCCTTTAGCTATAACGTTAGGCAAGACTGGATGAAGATATTTTGCATAAATAACTCCGTAAAGTCATTGACTTAAAATGCCCAGTTTCTGTTTTGCAGATAGATAATCAGCCAACAAGAGCAAAATAATGTTTAGCATCAAAAATAAAAGGATCATGGATCTTTGCAAAAATCTCTGTCTTTACATGAATTAAAATATAATCAGCAGAACATCGTAAGTCAGTCGGTCTGTGGCTTTTTAAAGTTTCATTTTCAACAAGTCAAATGAAAGTAAAATTGACAAACTTACCTCCCAAACATTGCCCCGCATGGAACTCTATAAAAAAAGGCTTTGGAATATCCAAAACCTATTTGGCCTACCGTGTAGAACATTTTAAGGTTTGAGTAGAGAAAATGTTAGGAAGTTTAGAGCCAGAGGGCCAACACAGCCATGGAGTTAAAATAGAGATAAAAACAAAGATCTTTTCTTAGTAGCCTGATAAATCCATGTTCTGTGCTCAGCTAGATTAGATTGGTGAGCATGCCTCCTGTTTCTTTTCCATCTCTCTCTCAAGCTAAATGAAATTATCTGCATATGTTAGAGAATGCAGGTTAAATGAGAGAATGTAATTTAGCTCAGATAATAGAAAAGACAATCTAACTAATTCTAAGTCATGAAAAGTGCGGATCATGGAAACTGTCTGTGACACCTCTCCACACCTATGTAAATCTTAGCCATCAGATTTCAGCTCAGACTTACATTCTCTCCATGTCTCTCCTGATCTCTCTCCAAATTCCTACAACAACGATGCTCTCTAGACTATACAATTTGGGAAAAAATAGATGGGCATGACATCATTTGTTCTTGCTTCACCTGTTTCATCTTGTTTTTCTCCACTTGGGTAGATTATAAGTCTCTTGAAGGAAAGTGGTGCCTCATTGTTTTGTGTATCCTCCAAAGTGAATAGCACTGTATTCAGGACAGAGCAGATATCCTGTTGAATGCATGAAAATATAAAGATGATGTATAGTTCAAGCTTCCTGAAAAGAAATCTTGTTTTGGTAAAATGCATTCCAAATTGTTAACCTTTTCAATATTGAAAATCCGTGCACTCATGAGATACGTATGCATTTGCTCAAACCCTAGTAAAATATTCATGTGATTTTAATGACTACCTAAGGTCTATACTACCTAAGATGCATCATGACACAAATACAAGGGGTGGGGAGGGAGATGTAATTACAAGCTTCAGGTGTTTTGTACGCCTTTTCTTGCATGCAGCTGCTATTATCTCTATTTCTCGTTGACGTGTTATTTTAGACTCTGGCAGCAATGATTATTCCTAATTATATACAGGAAAATAAATTGTAATATGTGTTTAATACAAACAGTCTATCATTTGGGGCGCCTGGGTGGCGCAGTCGGTTAAGCGTCCGACTTCAGCCAGGTCACGATCTCGCGGTCCGTGAGTTCGAGCCCCGCGTCGGGCTCTGGGCTGATGGCTCAGAGTCTGGAGCCTGCTTCCGATTCTGTGTCTCCCTCTCTCTCTGCCCCTCCCCCGTTCATGCTCTGTCTCTCTCTGTCTCAAAAATAAATAAACATTAAAAAAATAAAAAAAAAATAAAATAAAAGATTTAAAAAAAAAAAAAAACAAACAAACAAACAAACAGTCTATCATTTGGATAGTCATGTCAAATGGTTAATCGTGTTTAAAACTAACAGGAATAGGTTAGGGGGCAGAATGTGTTGTGAAAAGACAACTTCTTTTCTTAATCTTGATTTAAATTTTAATCTGAAGGTCAAAAAAATGGCTTCCAGAAACATATTAGCAAATTTTTTTTAAGTTTATTTATTTATTTTTAGACAGAGAGAGAGAGAGAGAGAGCATGAATAGAGGAGGGGCAGAGAGAGAGGGACGAGAGAGCAGGGGAAGGGTAAAGAGAGAGAGGAAGAGAGAATCCCAAGCAGGCTCCGTGTTGTCAGCATAGAGCCTAGTGTGGGGCTCAAAATCACAAACTGTGAGATCATGACCTAAGCTGAAATCAAGAGTTGGACACTTAATGGACTCAGCCACCCAAGCGCCCCCATGTTAGCACTTTTATAAAGAATAGTTTCCTCATAACATGAAGAATTCGTTTGGATTAAGTAACATGTCTCTCTATACTTGCTTGGATGTCCCTGCAGAGAGCGGTGTCTTTGCTATGATTCTCATCTCCCAAATTTGGCCACTTACTTCTGCCTCATGGTAGGACAAGACCAAGGAATCCATTGTTTAGGCTGCAGCTCAACCAATTTCTAACTCACCAGATATTAGGGGGATTCATTTTCAAAAGAAAGCTCAGTTTAGTATTTTGTTCACAGTCTCGCCTATAAAAATTATTATTCTCATTTTTCTCAGGCTTAATTCTACCTTGCAAATAAGAGCTACTCCTTAAAATAAGTCTAATGCAAATAAATACATTTTAAAAACATGGTATTCTGCAATCAACCCATTAGAAAGAATTATTTACCCGGAGTGAGTGAGCATACAAGTATGTATAAAACAGGTTTGGATATTATTGATTCATAGCCAAATGCCATCCCTGTTAATGACTATAGGAAAAAAAAAATCAAAGAGAGCACACAAGTAATACCCACATCTACGGACCCTCAAAATATTCCCAGATTTGTGCAAATCTACTTGTGATCACATGGCAACTCTTTGTTTACAAAAGCTTATTTCTTTTGTGAGAAAATATTAGGTTCCCATCAATGACTACAACGTATATCTATAAAATAAAATTTTAAGCTGGGGAAATTCCTGGAAACACTGCTATTTTTCAGAATCTCTCAATGACTCCTGTGTCAGTTGCAGAGGTCATTCATATCTCTCCAATACTTTGAACATCATGAAAGTCAAGTATTTAGTATTATAATATCCCACAGTAAAAAAAAAAAATTAATGGTGATCTCATATTCCTGGAAGCTACTGTATGTAGTAACCTCTTTCTGTGATGGGTTGGTGCCTCTCCACACTGGACTTGGAGACTGTGAAAGAAATACACATGACTGTGAAATTTCTGCTATTTCAGGAGAATGGGTATGCAGATAGAGGCTGCTCGTGGAAGAACAGATGAAGAAAAGCCTATGTTTTATGTTAGTATATGTTAGGAGGAAGGAAAGATAAAAACCATTCACAAGTTGAGCTGAATAGAGGGAAAGGATAAAATCTGTCATCAGTCTGATCATAAGGCAGGATGTTTCTAAGGAATAGAAGACATTTTACATCCCAAGAACAGCAGAGCAAAAAGCAGAAGATGATATTCTAGTGAAATGAAGTCAGGATCTTGAGGCCTTAGGTTCCTGTTACTCCTCATGACCACTCACCTATTAATAATAAGCCAAAAATAGAGAAACAGAGACTACATTCTTCATCTCCTATAAGTTGACATAGCTATTCATCTTTAGTGAGATGGAGGTCATAGAAAAACCTGATTTTATGAACAAGAGGAGTCTAGAAATAAACAGTCCCAGTTTGCCATTAGCCATTATGAAGAAGACAGCAAAATTAATTTATTTTAATGTTATACCCAAGAGGCACATGTTTTCCTTTCTATGTGATTATGAAAATACTGAATGTCCCCTGGGGAAAGAAGTCCTTTTTTAGTCTTCAAGAGCAGACAACCCAATTTTCTCCGAGTTTGTTTTTTCTCCTTTGAGAGCACACTTAATTTGTTAATGCAGGAGTGCATTTGTCACCAATAAAATTCATCTTCACTCTATAAACAGACTGCCTGAAATTAGTCCTGATAGAAGGAAAGCTAGGGGGAGTGTATGTGGTTGCGTGTTATAAAAACATAATTCAACGGTTTAATTTGTAATAAGATTTTTTTATAGCCAACAATTGCATGGGCCACCTGAAAAAGATACTGAAAGACCATGCTTTTATTCACTTTTGCCACGCATTGGCTTTTATGATCAAAAAAGCATACTCTGTTCTTTAATGGGGGCTTCATTGCTCTTAAATGAGGCTGGAGGCTATCAGGGTATATTGCTTTTGACATTGTTATATATCGATGAGTAGTGAAATTGTGATTATTTGTAAGACACTATGTTAAATGTTTTGAAAAAAATAAGAAATGGATGGGGCATGGCAGCCCTTAGGTTATGGACGATCTAATAGGGACACCCACATGGACATAAATAACTGCCTTACAAGGCAGAGTGGAGGAAGTGTCATGAGTGCATTTGGTTAGAATTTTTTTGGCTGCAAATAACAGATACCCAAGTTAAATTAACGAAACAGTAAGGCAATGTAGTGTAATGCGAAAGAGGGTGTACAGAGTTAGGGCAGACTATAGGGGCTCAACCATGTCATCAGGGATACAGTTCCTCCCACCTCTCCAAGCTGCCAGTCACAGCACTGGTTCATCCTCAGGCTGGTGGCTTTGCCGAAAAAGGGCTGCCAACAGCAATTAGAGCAACATGCTTCTTTGTTCACATCCAGCAGGAGAGAAAGACTGAGTTCTTTCGCCAAAATCTCTTTCCTTGCATTGCATTGGCCCATGTCTGAGCTCATGGCTGAAAGGAGAGATCGTTTACCTTTGTTGACTTAAACCATTCACGGAGTAGAAGAGAGGCTGAGAAGCTGAGCACGGTGTCCACCCAGGTGTGGTAAAGGAACTAGACCTGAGGCAGATCCCACCAGTCACAGAACTGAGTAGCTTCCTTAGGGTTTGGTGGGTTATCCTGAGGCTCAGAATTGCCAGCAATGGAAGGCAACAGGCAATGCTTAGTACGGGAAAAATATGTTTAAAGCCTGTAAGAGATGATTCATTATGCCTCCATGACATTTCTAAATTTGGGTAAGAGGAATACCTCAGTATTCTCCCTTTCTCCCAAAGTCAGATAATCATTCTAAAGTGGTTGCCAAGCATTTCTTAAACTGATATTTCTAGCTCCTTCCAAAACAGTCTGTCACTAAACTCACCCACTCTACATAAGAGGGGGAGAAGGAGCAGTTGCAGTGATAATACTTTTTATAGAGATGCTAATTCTTCAGTTTTGTAAGCTTTTGAAGGGTAATAAGATGCTTTCGATCTTATAATGCCTCTTATTGGTGGGCACCCTGCCCTATTCAGAGTTTATATCTGGTCCTTTGCACTTAATTGTAAGATTGTTTTTTTCATTTTTTAAATTTTTAATATTTACAATATGCCATGTGCTGGTATAAGCTCATTACAGGTGTTATAAGCTCATTACGTGTAAAAACTCATTTAATTTTCATAGCAACCCTAAAATTTGAATTATTATTATCCTCACTTTACAAGTGAGAAAACCGGGCTATAGAGACATTGAGTAACTAATGTTAGACCACTGGGCAATCAGTGGCAGAGTTGTGACTTGAACCTAGGCTATCAAGGTCCAAAGTCTGTATTCTTACCCACAATGACAGAATTAATTACTCATAAGCTATCAAATTTCTGCACCAAAAAAGAAGTAAAACTTTAATGATTGGTCCAGACATACCTTAGGCACTGACAAAAAGTCTCCATTTTTGACTACCTTCAAATTGGGGGATCCCTTGTTCACATTTAGTCTTTCACTTATCTGCTCATTCAACACATGTATTGATCACTCACCATGTGCTAGTCACGATGGTGAGCACCTGAAGCTTAGAGTCTAGTGGAAGATCCAGAAAAATCAAGTACAGTATAGTAAGAGCTATACAAGATGGGATGACAGCACAGAAGTCAATCTCGGGGCTCAGAAAAGGCACATGGCCAGTTACAGTTAAGATATATATTGAAGAATGAGTTAGCTAGGTGTTATGGAGAAGATAGGACCAAAAGAACGTGACTGTGATCAGTGAGTGAGGGCTATAGCAGGACATGAGACACCTAAAAAGGGCTGTGCTAAAGAGCTTGAACAGTACCGTAAGATCAGTGAGTATAACCAGAGGGATTATCAGAAAACAGAAAACAAATATTCAAATAAGTCAATAATTAGAAGGACAGTATTGTTTCTGAGAAAAGTTAGAAGAGAAAAGGAATTAACATTTGTTGAACACCTAATGTACAATGCTTTGGGCATGCTGTATATTTTAGTAAGACCTTCTAGGGTTTAATTTCCCCCATGATAGAGCTCAGAGAAATTAGGTAACCTGCCTATGGTCTCAGAGAAGACCTAGAATTTGAACTTGTGTCTGATGCCAAAACCAATACATTTTTCCACTGTCCACTGTGAATACTCCCAAGCTCCTCTAAGTCAAAGACCAAAAAAGGAAAAAAACTCCTTTATACAAACCCTCATTCATCCTATGAAATGATATCCTCTTTAAACAATAATAATAGCCACACATAAAAGAATGATATATCACTCTGAGGAATTTCTCTTCTCTCTGATTTTTTAATGATAGGCAGCAGAGAATAAAGATCTGAATATATGAGGAAAAAATATTAAGAAAGCACACACACACACACACACACACACACACACCAAAATAAACAAACAAACAAAACACCTGATATTCAACCAGGTTAGAAACATGATCACCACTGAGAGCATCTTCTCTGCTTCCCCTAGAAAAGAAAAAAAGAAGCTCCCCACCACCACCACCATAATGTCCCCAGAGAGAGCATAAAGTTCCTGGCGTTTCCTTGAATTGCTCAGCACATCATTTTTGTATTTGCAAAGAAGTACACTAACCCTAAAAAATGTGAGATCCATTCCTACTTCTGACAGGGTGACTGCGCATGCTTCCACTTCTAGCTGGAGAGCAGCCTTCGGGAAAAGAATGCTCATCATTTGCTAAGGCTAAGTCTTTGTTTGTTATGTTCCCATGAATAACTTATAGCTGTGTGTCCTCACGAACAACGGCCTTGACACAGCTGACGTGACAGCATCATACACCGATTCCCAATCCACCCTCCCAGGAGAAAATGGAATATTTGCTCGTTTCACATTTCACCAAGACAGGCTCTTCAACTATTTATAAGCTGAATAGAAATTTCCACTACTTCAGCTGACACAACTGGCTATACCTAACAAGTGGTAAGGAATCCAGCTGGAGCCTTTGAGAGGTCAGCTTTGGCAAACCCAGTAGTGGCAGGGGAAGGGGACAAGGTCTGCACCAAGGGAGTTTCTCCTTCAGCAGACACCCTCTCATTTATTCTTCTGTACCACCACTACGGTAAGACCCCAAGTTTACAGCTTGTCTAGAATGGATTTTGCTAATAACTTTTCACAAGCGTGCATGTAGGTAAGTGCCTGTGCCTTATCAATACTTATGAAGGACTTGTTGAAATTGACACCAATCAGTATCACAGTGTCCTTCGTCTTATAGAATATGAGCTGTCACGTCTAATTCAGTCCTATTCGGTTCAAAACAGATTAATTAAGGACCTTCAGTGTATTGGTTCTGGGAATTTAAGGATTAATAAAATTGAGTCCTTGCCCTTCAGAGACTTAAAACCTAGTAGAGGAGCAGACAAGCAGGAAATAATGACTGAAATAACTGCTCTGCCCCAGGAAACCCCAATGGACAGAAGAGGTCACTTAACAAAAGCTAGAGGATTATTTTATTGGTAACACATGCAGACTCAATACTGTATACATTCCTCATCTTATTTAACCCTCACAACAATTTTCCCTGAGGGTAGTCCTATGATGAAACTCAGTTTTCAGGTCAGGAAACCCAGGCTCAGAGATGTGAAGTTACTTGCTTGGTCTGACAAAGCAAGTGGTATATATAAAATTCAAACAGCCCAGTCTAACCACAAAGACCATGCACATATAAAATCATGTTGCCTCTCCACAGCAATTTGATGGAGTTTAATATTCTTGATCATATTCATTTATTATTCAGGAAATATTTTCTAGATGTCTACTGTGTTCAAGGCACTGAAAGAGATGCAAACAATACTAAGGGGTGGTTCTGAACTTCCAGCACTTGCTTTTGATAATCATCATAGGCAAAGAGTCTTAGATAAGATGAGTCGGTCGGTGTTTCTGGAAACATTTGTAGAATATGCGTATGTACCAGGCACCATGCTTTGTTCTGAAAAAATGGAGTGATCTTAAAAGAAAGGAAATGTCTCTGTCCTCCTGGAAAATATGCAGATAAACACGCATTACATTGAAGGTGACAAAGACTGAAGAAAAATCAAGTTGGGCAAAGAGTGAGGAACGGAGGGGACAACTGGCATTTTGAATCAGCTGAGGAGTAAAGCTTCTCTGAGAACTAAAGGAGGAAACCTGAATAAGGGGAAGAAATTAGTTATGTGATCATCTGTGTAAAGACTATGTATGGCTAAGTAGAAGCAACAGCAAGTGCAAGGGTTCCAAGGTGGTGAACTATTTAGAGTGTACCAAAAATGTCAACAGGCCAGATCATGATGAAGGAGACTGAGAGCAATAGATGGGTGGAAAGTCAAAGGATAGACCCTTCAGGACCTGCCATCAGTGTACAGGGTTCCCATTTTCTTGGCAAGGCGAAGGGAAACCACTGGAGAACACCGAATAGGGGGGTGATGTGCTCTGATTAACTGTGTAACCTCAGTCTGCCCACCGTGTGGAGAGCTGATTATGGGAACACATGAGTAGAAACAGGAAGACCAATTAGAAGGCTATTACACAAGCCTAAATTTGAGATGGTGGTGGGTTAAACTAAAGCAGAAAAAGCAGAGGTTGTCAGATTTGGGGTGTATTTTTCATGGTAGTGCTGACAGACCAGATCAGATGTGGGCTGCAAGGAACGAGAAAAGAGTGAATGCGCTTAAATTCTTGGAGCAGTGCCTGGAACAGCGTTTGTACTCAATATGTGGAAATTCAGTTCCCTTCTCTCAGGACCCAACACAATTTACTTGGGGGAAATAAGTCATGTACATAACTAATTATACACAGAATCTATTAGAGGGGCTATAACATAAGTCTAACCTCATGGCCACAACCCCACCATGAGCAAGTAGGTTATATATCTTACCTCACTTGGTTTGATCAGACTAGTAGGTAGCCTCATTTGGGTTCAAATAAACCAAGAGGGAGATTTACTAAAAGAATTCTTGTTTTATTAAGTATAGGGGAGCTCCTATTCTTGGTGAAATTATTTGTTACGACTATAGGTAGAACATAGTTCTTTTTATTGTAAAACTTAAATATTGCTTTGCAAGACAAGCCTTCCATGGAACCCTCCACCCCCAAGCCAGGACAGGTCTCCTTGCTACGGCCTCTCCACACACTTGTATCTTTCAGTCACAGATCTTGTCAGTTTGTACTCAGTTAAAGTTGGCCCAGCCCCACTGCCATTCCATCCTTCTTAACTTTGTAACATTTGCAAAAAAAAAAAAAAAAAAAGCAGTAGGTATTCAAAAATGTTGTGGGAAAAATGAATCAACACTGCCATGTTCATTGCAACAGTATTCACAATAGCCAAGATGTGGAAACAACAAACTAATATCCATTGACAGATGAATGGGTAAAGAAAATGTGGCATATACGTGAAATGGAATACTATTTAGCCTTGAAAACAAGAAGGAAATTCTGTAATATGCTAAAACATGGATAAAACTTAAGAACATTACACTAAGTGAAATAAGCCAGTCACAGAAAGGCAAATGCTATATGATTTCACTTACATAAGTCATCTAAAACAGTCAAATTTATAAAATCAAGGAGTGGAATAATCATTGGCAAGGGCCAGGAAGAGGAAAAATGAAGAGTTACTACTAATCAGCAGGAATAAAACTTCTGTTGAGCAAGGTGAATAAACTCTAGAGATCTTCTGTGCAACATTGCACCTATATTAATAACTATGTATTTTACACTTAATTTGCTGAAAGGATAGATCTCATATGAAGTGTTCTTATGACAATAAAGTAATTTCTAAGCACAATAAAAAATATGTTTAAAAATACATTTGATTCTTAAAGCAAGAGCAAATGACCTATGAAGGAAAAATGGAATAACATTTAATAAGCTATGGGTACTTAATTCAATTTTTAAAATTCTATTTATAATCACTAATAGAATAATTATATTATTCTATATATAATTACTGGTAATGCACAGGATTTTGCTTCAGTAGAACCAGAACTGCCATGGAAAAATTGCTTCTTATAAGCCACCTAGGACGTTAAGCCATGATAAAAGTTTATGGTTTCGTATCAGGGCTTGTAAGATGTATTTGAGATTGACTGGGTATTGATTGAGAATAAGTGGCCTGTATAGCTAGATACAAATGAAATGTGTCTCACCTGGATTATAACCTCATAAATATTCTCATTGCTTCAAATTTGCCCTCTCATAGAAAATTTTTCAATAAGACAGACTGATTCTTTTAAAATAAAAGTCACTGTGTCTACATCTCTCAGAATAAATGCTAATATCCTTATAACGACTACAACATTTTTTAGTGGTCAAAGGCCTGGAAGGAAGATAGGTAGCAAAATTAAGCTGGTAATAGAGAGGAGATCAATAAAGAAACTATTTACAAATGTGAGGGTGAGGGTTAAAAAAGAATCAATTACAGATAGTGCACTACCCCGAGGCTAGCAACAGTGGGGAGCTATTACCATTCTTAGTCCTAATGGAGCAGGAGAAGAGGAGAAAACAGTTACCAATTACTTGAGCCCAGGGGAGTAGCTTCATGGAGACTTCCTGACAAGAGATTTGGCCTTCCATAAAAGGGTAAAGTTCAGCAAGGGGAAAGCCAGGGAACAAATTTCCTGACCTTACTATTCTCCAACCCTCAGATTTCCTGTCTGTAACTCACATTGGCTAACCCCCACTGGAAGCTGGTAGGCAGAAGAACTTGTTGATATAGTCCATACCTGTCAGTCTGCCGAGGCACTGAACAGGGTGGAAAGAGAACAGAATGGATCCAGAGAAGCAAATGGAAAATGCTAGGCTAATGCCCTATGTGACCTGCCCTTGCCTGTTCTTTGTTCCTTCTGCTACTATCACCCTAGCCTCCTCGATATATCCTGACACTCCAGGCGCTGTACAACTTTTGCATTTTTGTAGTTTCTGTTTCCTCTGTGTGGAACACTTTTTCTCTAGATACTGACATAGCTCACTCCCTCACTTACTTCAAGCTCAGTTGTCACCTTCTCTATGCAATCCACCTGAAAAGCATATTTAAAATTACAAGCCACCTCCTCCAACATACCAATCTCCTTAACCCCCTTCTACTTTTTTTCTTTTCCCCATTGCATTTATTGTATTTATCACATACTGTATTACATAGGATATAGGATAACATACTGCATTACTTAATTTTTTATCACATCTGTTGTTAATTGTCAGCCTCCCCAACTTTTTCACTAGAACATAAGCTCCAAGGAAATTACCTTTGCTGTGTTTTTTTAATTGATATATTCTAGTGCCTAGAAATAGTGCAAAATTCATAAACAGAGGGAAATAATCATCTTAAGTACAGTATTCAAATGATCTCATACATAGCATGTTGAATTTTGCTTAGAAAGTTAGGCAGATAAGGTATATGAAAACCAAATAGTCCTGTTCCTTTCCCCACTCTCAAGAGATAGATTAAGGTTGAGATTAAGTCTGACCAAATATTGAATGAATTTCTGTCCCTCAATAAGGACCTGAATGTAAAACTGTACCTGAGCGGGCACTCATTCTTTGACATCTCATTAAACTAATTCGGTAAATGAGGTGAGCCAAAGGCTATGTTTTCTTGAGTCTGATCTCTTCCAGCAAAGATGTATGGAACCATATGAAACCCTGATGATAGCCTTTAAAATCACCAATAATCCTCAGAAAAAAATACAGTGAAATCACTGTCGAGGAGGTACTCAGTTGTGCCAGAGGAGAAATAAAAATCACATCTAGTATTAAAAAAAAAACTTTAAAAATTGAAAGACCAACGGCCCTTGATATGATCGTATTTTTGTAAGTCTTCAGTCTACACGTGACCAGGATGAAATGATTTAGGACCAAAATAAAATGTTTATCCCCTAAGTGAATAAAAAAAGGTACAGTGCACCAAATATATGTTATTAAATAATGACTACGTAAAAACTATCTTTGTAAGGTCAATTATGTGGCTAATGAACTTATGAGAGTAATAAAACTGAGGATAACAGAACTACAGTAAGGAAAAGTACTTTCTAATCAGGCTTCTCACAAATTTAAACCAGGTTAGAAGATAAGTAATGATCTCATCTTCCCCATCAGTTCTTCCCCCACAAAGCAGGGAACTCAAGAGCTGTGCAGATGTACAAAGCCTCTCTAGAGTTCTTAAAATGAAGGCATTTTTTTATAGTGGCATTAATAGCCATAAAAGCTTTGCCAATAGTATTTACGTGCATCATGGTAGCATTTTTAAATGTTAGTTCAGCCTCTAATAAGAAATTATAAGTGCACAGTATCTAAAAGCAGAGAATTGCTCTTCTTGAAATATCTCATTTATCTGCAAGCCAAAGGAAAAAGCTTCTCTTTAGAGATAGTATCACAATATTCCATTTAAAATCACCTGAAATGACAAAGGGAAGATCTAACTGGGGAGTCACTGACCTCATAATAGGAAGGAACTTCCTTTAAACTCCCCATTAAAGGAATATTTTTAAAGTAGGTTAGGTATATCCTTGAAACAAGAAAGTCTCTTCAGATGTCTAGTTTTTGTTCCCTTCAGGCTATTGTGCCATTCAGCCACTGTATCCAATTCACAGGGGTCTTGGCTTCTGAGAGGTGATATGGTTAGATAAAGGGTTGCTTCTGTAGATCTTTGCCTCCATACATTTCCACCTCAGGCAGTTCTTTTACACACTCATTCCTTGGATAAAAATGTAGAGAATCAACCCAGAAAATACAAGGTGCCTTGAAATTAGATGTTTTCTTTTCTTTTTTTCTAACATTGTAAACTAGACAATGATTTCATACATGTGTGAACATCAGGAACTATGGCTGTGGCTCATCAAGGTCAGACAACTTAATCTTAGTAAGCTGCTAGGTAGCTAAGGAAGTCATAAGAAGAGGAATATTTATCTTTGGCATATATGCATTGAATCAGGCAAGTCAAAATTTCACTTGATTTGGTGTCAATAGAAAGAGAAAACAAAATCAAATATTGATCCATAGAAACCGCTAGAAATTAGATTTTTTCCCCCTGTTTTTAGAGAATTAGCCTAGTAGACTCCTTCCAGCACGGGGGGGGGGGGGGGGGAGGGGGGGAATACCTGGATCTCAATATTTAATTGCACTTTGACCAATTGGAAGTAAACGTGTTTATTTGGAGATATTTTTCAGTTTCATTTTTCTGTCACTTTGATTTGTATTATGATGCTGAGGGATTTAAATTGTGAGCCACAGGAACCTTGAATTTGGATACCTTAGGTTTTATAGAAAACTTGAACCGCTCTTCCAAAAAGGGTTTTATTAGATGTATGCAATATTTTCATAGACATTTATGGAAATAAGCACTACTGAAGGTAAAGATCACTTTTTAAAAATTTTTTTGAATGTTTATTTTTGAGAGAGAGAGAGAGAGACAGAGCATGGGTGGGGAGAGGCAGAGAGAGACTGAGACACAGAATCCAAAGCAGTCTCCAGGCTCCGAGCTGTCAGCACAGAGCCTGACACAGGGCTCAAACTCAGCAGCAGTGAAATCATGACTGGAGCCGAAGTCAGATGTTTAACCGACTGAGCCACCCAGGCACCCCAAGATCACTTCTGACCTAAGGAGAA
This sequence comes from Panthera tigris, assembly GCF_018350195.1. Lineage (NCBI taxonomy): Eukaryota > Metazoa > Chordata > Mammalia > Carnivora > Felidae > Panthera > Panthera tigris. The sequence continues at coordinate 111,016,785 of NC_056666.1, read as the reverse complement.
ATGTTACTCAATGGGAAAAGTAAATGCAATTAACTAGCTAAGCTACGACAATTAAAATACAAGTTCCATGCGGACAGAATTAATGTCGGCTATGTTTTCCACTGTATTCCTAATGCCTGGCACAATGCTTGGCCCTTTGTAGAGGCTCAGAAAGTAATGTTTATCAAGTAAGTGAATAGTACAATAGATAAATGAATAAGTAGTCTTCCAAGTCCAAATGAAATATCTCCAGAAGTCTTCCCAAAAGGCACTGATAGATGAAACTCTCCTTAAAGAACAACTATTTCCCTTTGCTCTTCACGTGCTTTCATCAAGAATCTGCACAGACCATAATTAGTTCTCCTAAATTGTCGTACTCACAAAGATAGTAATTTATAAATGATTACAAAGTAGTAAATTAGCTTTCTGACATAGATTAGTCCTTTGCTCCATGAGATGTGGGTTCTATTAACCAGTTTTCCTAGAGTTTCTTCAAAGATCTGACCATGTAGGTTCTTACACTCAAGGGAATTTTACGATTTCAGGCAGCAGCCGATGGGGCTTGTGGTAAGTAGCCATCCCACTGTACAGTACGATCTTTGCCTGTAAAGAAACATACTTTATACCTTGTGGACACCACTTTCATCAAGAAAGAAATGCCCATCATGATTTTAGTGCTCTGATACATTTAGGGAACTGTGGTCATCTCTTGTTTCTCTAAATTCCACTGTATAAGGCCTTGATGAATGTATATATCTGATCATCAGTAAACGTCAATTTTATGTCATCTCTACAATCTTCTTCAAAGTGACATTTTTCTAGGGAAGACAGTAAGGGTGACAGTTTTTTTTTTTCATAATAAATCCCCATTGAAACCTACCCTAGTTGCATGTGTGTATGCATGCAAACACTTGTTATTTCGCTCAACCAATATATTTGATATGCATATAGATAATTAGTTTCTTTTATGTTTATCAAGCACACTGAGGTGAGGAGGGTGTTGCTTAGTGACAGTTAATTTGATAAATTTCAGTTAACCGTGTTAGTCTGCTCAGGCCACCATAACAAAATACCACAGACATGGTGGCTTTGACAACAGATTTATTTTCTGACAGCTCTGGAGGCTGCAGGTCCAAGGTCAAGGTCCCAGCAGGGCTGATCTCCTCCGAGGCTTCTCTGTCTTGCTTGCAGATGGACACCCTCTTGCTACTGGCTCTTCACATGGTCATCCCTCTGTACCTGTGCATCCCTGGTGTTTCTTTTATGTGTTCAAATCTCCTCTTCTTACAAGTTCACCTAAGTGGACTAGGGCCCACCCAAATAGCCTCATTTTTAATTTAATCACTCCCTTTAAAGACCCTATCTCCAAATACAGTCAAGTCCTGGGGTTGAAGCTTCAGAATTTGAATTGTGGAGATGCACAATTCAGCTCATCATACTCACTTAATGCCGTATTAACACAGGACCATATATAGTGTTTATTGGAGAAGTAGGCTTGGAGAAGTAGTCGTAGAGATACAAAGCAGGATCATATCTGTATTACGTAGGTAAGAGGGTAGAAATTAATGAAGGCAGACATGGTGGGATGAAAGGTTGGAATTGGAAAAAAGTAACCATTGAAGACAAAGGTAGCTCTACCTTAAATATCGTAGTGATCTCCAAAAGAACACTAGATCAACAAATGTGGATAGTTCTACCTCAGTCTTGTATAAACTAGACCCTTTCCTGAGTAGAAATGGATTTACCACAAAACTAATGAAATTCAACTTCAGCACCCCTCAAAGCTCTTTGCAGAGCCATTGATCTAATTTTATAATTATAAATTTGTACTCTGTTTCCTTAGAGGGCTTTGGACTCCAAATAACCTGCATCTGTCCCCGATTACAAGTAATTTCAGCCATTTTCAGAGGCATTTAGGACATTTCTTGGGCTAAATACTTAGAAATGGGTATTTACTTGGAACAAATGATGACTTCTATTTATTATATAAATTGTGACTTTTGAATAATAATCTTTCATTGCAATAGCAGTTACTGCAACATACATTTTTGTGAAATTGAATTTTCTTTTTTTTTAATGTGAAATTTATTGTCAAATTGGTTTCCATACAACACCCAGTGCTCATCCCAATAGGTGCCCTCCTCAAATGCCCATCACCCACTTTCCCCTCCCTCCCACCCCCCATCAACCCTCAGTTTATTCTCAGTTTTTAAGAGTCTCTTATTTCAACCAAATTTCAGACCATAGGTGCTCAGAAACATCCTGGTAAAGTACTGGTCTCTGTGTGTGTGTCTCTTTCTCTCTTCCTTTCTCTCTTTTAGACACACACACACACACACACACACACACACACACATACACACACTCCATACACACATTTATTTTTGTGCCAGCAATCAGAACTGGGCAAATAAACTGTTCAATTAATTTAAAAAGTAAATTGTGTATGTTGTAGTTGAAAATATATGTGTGAAGTCTTCCCATTTTCCTTTCATGGAGAGCCATCCTTCTCCCATTTTTTCTCCTAGCTCCCTGAGTGTGCATGTATCTAAAGCCCAGCCAGTGTGACATTTTCTAATTTTGACATTAGCCACAAAACGATTTCTTACTTTCTCTGAAAAAAAGAGGATAAACATCTTAAATGATGCAAAATGTTATTGCAGAGTAGACCTTTCCAGAGGCATTACACATGGTGAGAATCAGTTTCATACTGTTCCCTTTAGAAGATTTCTACATTTCATTTTTTAGTTTTGTACATAGCTCTTCCTAGGAACAACCCTGCAATTTAAGACAGAAAGGTGCCTCTTAGTTGAAAAGCAAAAATAGGAAGTGAGATGAGATCGGTGAAGCAAGACAGTTCAATTTGCCTAACAAAGCAAAATTCCCGAATCAAGTTACTCTTAAAGCACTGTAATCAGCCATGTTTCTTAAAATGCCTGGGTTATATCTAGCCCCACTCACACTATGGTAATTATCAGCTGCCACCACGCAGAAGTGCTGCATTCCCTGCTACTTTTTTTTTCCAAAATGTCAGCTTGTAATCTGAAGGAAAATTACAAACCCGACTTTTTTTAGGAATGTTTAAAATAAACCCACAAAAGCGCCAAGCCTGTTACAATTACTGTCCTGCTTTAAGGGAGAAATATCCCAGGTGGTGTTTTATCTCTGCAGCATCTTTTTCTAAAGTTTAGCTACAATGAGAGGAGCAATAGTGCCTTATATAATTGCAGGCCAGTGCCAGTGTTTGGAAGAAACCAAAACTTTAAGAACCTTTCAGACTTTATTCTAGATAAACATGCACTACTCTGAGGAGCATCACATTTGTGCTACTTTAATAAAATATAACTGCATAAAAAATTGCAGTATCGATCATCATGTGTATATGCTGATAATAGTGTGTAGAGGTTAACTCCCCCTTATTTAATAGGAACATAAAACCCATATCAAGTGGAATGTTTTATGCTAATGGAAGTATTTCCAATTAAATTGCCAATATAAATTGCTTTGACATGCCTCCATTCTTTATTTTAACAGTTACTTTTACACCATACACTTTAGAGCCCTTATATTGTTCCGTTTGTAAAAGAAAAATGAAATATCAGTCAAAACGTAATAAGCAAAACTCTACTGAGAAAATTTTTTAGCATAACAAAATTCACATGAGTTCAAGGCACCAGAGGTTTGCAAGGAGACTCTGCCTAGAATGCTAAGAAGCTTTTAAATGATAGAAGCAAATCATTGAGAAGTCCATAAATTCATTTTTCTTCATACATTTTAAGCTAGACCTGGGACAGTAGACTGAGGACTTGGGGACAGGAGATCTCGTTGTGGTCCCAGCTCAGCCATGAGTAGTCTAGATGATGCTGAGCAAATCTCTAGCCTCGGTTTCCAAAAGTGAGGTTCCAACTCCTACTTTCTGCAACAACAAGTTCCATAAAAGATGAAGAAAAACTAGGTCGCTCCATGAATTCAATGCAATTCAGGACACAATTTCCAATAATAGCTTCCTCCTATCCCTTATAAAATATACCTCATCCCTGTGTTTGTCCCCTGTTTATACATCCAAAAGGGGGAAAGAGTATGAAAGAGCTAGGTTTGTATCCCAATTGCAATTTCCCGTTAACTGCATGACCTTGGACAATGTGCTTCTAAAGTTCTAGTTTCTTCATTTATAAAAAAGGGATAATCTTCTTTATGTTGGAAGTATGGATGATGACTATACCAGATATTTCTAATTCATTTTTTATCATACCTTAAACCTAGTAGCACTCAATAGCTAATAATTTTTATATATGTGTGGATGGATGGATGGATGGATGGATGGATGGATGGATACATAGGTAGAAAGATAGATAGATAGGCAGACAGACAGACATTCTATCATATGTAATACACTTTCTACTACCCTTGGAGAATATTGCTTCCAGCTCCAACCAGAAATGGGAGTCAGTAATTCGTATGTCATTACATCAAAATTTCTAATACACATAGCTATGGGTCCGTTCATAGTGGTATAATCAGATTGACACTCTAGTATGCCAATGTAACATTAAAATTCTTTATTATCCTGTTCATACAACTACCAGGAGACCAACATGAGTGTTATCTGTCTAGCCAAGGTCTACCATTTCCAGCAAGTAGAATGGACCACCCCTAGAGGTCTAGTCTGCTATTGCACAGCCAATTTTAATAATTTAGTAATGGAATTACATAATTTTTACAACAAATCAGAAAAACACCAGGTTCAGTGCAGATTAGAATGCATCTGCTCCAATTGTATCTCATCAATTCACCATTTCAGATTATTTAATCTAGCCAAACAATAGACCAAAGCGTGCAAAATACCTATGTGCCCTCACATGTAGGCTCTAGCTCAGGTCTCCTACATTCTAAGAAAATTTTCTTCACCTATGCTGCTCCCTCAGCCTAAATAATGTTATTGCCTTGATCTTTAATTTTGCCAGCCAACTTCTTTTCATAGAAGTCCATGCTCACTGCCTTCAGTTCCTCAGTGTTATAATCTGGCCCCCGACATACAACTTTTCTAAATTGTTCTTGTTGTGATGGTCATTGGTGATCTCCTATGGCCAATTTACACAGCCTTTCCAGGCTTCCATTCACTTTGAGCTTCCCCAGAAATGTGAAACTGCTGGGATCTAGAAGCCCTGTCCCCCATGGCTGCATTCACCCTAAACATTCATGGTTCTTCTGCCTTTCTGGCCTCCCTTCTCTTTCTTGGATCTGTTTTCTCCCCACCCACAAATTAGGGAATCTTAAATTTTCTTTGTCCTTCTTCTATGGTCCTTTAAACGTAATTTCATATATCCTACCAGTTTGCACTATAACTCTATGCAAGTGATTGCCAAATACAAATCTCCGGTCCTACCCACTCTCTGAAAGCCTCCACCAAGGCATCTCAGCATCTCAACCTCATAAGTTCAAATGTAATTCATGAACCCACTTCTAATGCTGTATTTCCCAAGTGCTTTGAGTATCACCCCCACCTTTATGGTCACCCATGCTCCAAACCTCTGCATCTACTTTCTCTCTTTTAAATTAGTTATTCTATGGGGCGCCTGGGTGGCTCAGTCGGTTAAGCGGCCGACTTCAGCTCAGGTCACGATCTCGCAGTCTGTGAGTTTGAGCCCCGCGTCGGGCTCTGGGCTGATGGCTCAGAGCCTGGAGCCTGCTTCCGATTCTGTGTGTCCCGCTCTCTCTGCCCCTCCCCTGTTCATGCTCTGTCTCTCTCTGTCTCAAAAATAAATAAAACGTTAAAAAAAATTAGTTATTCTATATGAATTCTATTTCCATACATTTCTAACATATGTTTCTACTTCTCTCTTCCCATTGCAAATGCCCTAATTTATGACATGTGTAGTATGGATTTGAGAGGGGACATATTCCCCAATTCTAGTCACTTCTCACTCCAAGTTCTCTGACAAATTAATCCTAGATTAAACATCAGAAGATATAGAATGTCGGGGCGCCTGGGTGGCTCAGTCGGTTGAGAGACTGACTTCGGCTCAGGTCATGATCTCATGGTTTGTGAGTTCGAGCCCCGCGTCGGGCTCTGTGCTGGCAGCTCAGAGCCTGGAGCCTGCTTCTGATTCTGTGTCTCCCTCTCTCTCTGCTCCTCCCTCACTCATGCTCTGTCTCTCTCTGTCTCAGAAATAAATAAACATTAAAAAAAAAAAAAAGAAGATATAGAATGTTTAGTGTTTAATGATCTCTGATAATTTTCATTTCCTTGCTTAAACACTTTCTGTAAGAATATTTCTTTTATCTTAAAAACTAATCATTAGAAGAGCTGATATTTATTAGTCATTTGCTTAGTAGGTCCTAGGTAACATATCAAACATTATGCAATGATTATCTCATTAACTATTGTTATAGATGTGATTTTACAGTTATTTGTGTGATTATATTGATTGATATATAGGACTTGAAATATAGGCACTCAAATATTACCTACCAGTTAATTAGTTAATGAAGCCCTCTTTGATCACCACAGCCAAAAATACTCTTCTTTGTTTCTCCTTGGAATCACATATGGATTCTTTATGTTCCTTACCATATGTATATTACATTATATTATATTATATTATATTATATTATATTATATTATATTATATTATTACTATGCTTATGTTAAGTTTGGTGAATGGCAATAAATCAGTTCTAGCTAGATGACTTCCATTTCTACCAAGAAGCTATACTAGCATCTTTCAAGGTCAACCAAATCACAAACAAACCTGGCAGAATTAGACACTAGTCATATAAGTACTATGTACTGGCACAGAAGGAGTAACAATATAAATACTGTGTCCCCATATGTAAAATGAACATTTTGTGGAAATCTTTCTCCCAGTGTTCTCCCTCATGAAATTTAAGCAACTCTGAAGTCATAAGCTTAGCATTCAACCCAAATGCATGACCAGGTTACAACAGTAGTCAACCCATTCATCATCTGTGATAATTTGTCTGATCTTCCTAACTGGGCAAGATTTCCCATCCTGTCCCCTCTCTTGTGTAGCTCTCTTAAATTCAAGTTTCTTTTCTTTGATCAAAATGAAATTAATAAGTATGCTCCCTCCCCTCTCAAAATGTTAAAGGGTGCTTGTTCAACCAACATTTTTTTTTTCTTACTCAACACTTATTCAATAGAACAAAATAGGTTCAAACATGAGTCAAACATGGATCTTGGCTTCAAAGGCCTTATGGATTAAAGAAGATAAAGCATGTGCTTAAGTAACTATAAATACAAAGAGAAAAATACAGGTTGCATAGGACATGGACAGCTAAACTGTGATGGGAATTCACAGTAGGAATATGTTAATTTTCAGCCGAGAGGATCCTAAAAGACTTCATGGAGAATTTTTATATAATACAGTTTATGAAAGATGAGTAGGATTTAGATGTTGAGGGATGAAAAAAAAGATATATTCCAAGAGGAAGAGCGTTAACAAAGACGTGGAAGTCTGAAAAATCTTGCATGTATATCACGAATGTTAAATAACAATTTAATTGTAATTATCAATTGTATTATTATTGTTACATTCCTTTTGAAATATGCAAGTATAATGATGGTTCTATTCCCACATTAAATAAAATAGTTACTTATATAGAGTCCATTGGGTTGCTGAGTTATTGCATTGGTTAAATGCTATTTTTACTATGACAATCCCACTTTCCAAATATTAGTCACTGATCATTGTTTTTGTGTTCAGCAAGTTTGCTCTTTTTGCCACACAATAAGGCCTAGGGATTTGGAAATGTCAAATTGTATTGAGCAACAAGAGTACAGATTTTGCATAAATATTTAAAGCTTAGACACAAATTCATAACTCTGGGCACTGTAGACAACTGAGGTAATTGAAATCTCTCTAGGTCAATTTTTAGTTCAAACTTTGTTTTTAAAATAGTCTGAGGAAACTTAACTTTGAGGCTAAACATCTTTGAGTTGATACTTTGTTTTGTTTTCCCTATTGGGTGAGCTGTTATTTTAGTTGATTTTGGTTTAAGTTTTCCCCCCTTGGATATGTGCTATAAATCAGGCTTGTGGCATTTTGCATTCCAGTGATGCCTTATCTTGGCTGACAACTGTTATCTCATCTAAATCCCACAGCTGTGTCACTTCCTAACGACCACCATCCCTACAAGACAGCTGTTGCTTTTAATTGGCAGGAATAAAACAGATGAGCATTAAGACACTAGCCCTGATGATGTGCTACACAAAGAATTCACTCACATTTTTTCCCAAACCATTTGAAGCTAGAAAAGGCAGGGTAGGAAGACTCCATCAAAAATACATGGAGTCCTTGGTTTCCCACTCAGGATTTTACAACTGAAATTGCAGAGTCAAGCTGCCTCTTGGCCAGTCCAGATGAGAGCCACACCCACAAAAACATTGAAAAGCAATTTGAAATCTCTAGCAAATTTTCCTGATGAGCTGCCAAAGGAGAATTCTATCATAAATCAGTGACTCTTCTCAAAATCCACTTTCTCCATTTCACCTTGCACAGCACAAACATCACAGAAGTTACCCCAGTATCTAGTGACTTGCTACTCAAAGTGTGGTGCATGGACCAGTAGCATTGGCATCAACTGGGAGGTTGTTTAATACATCCTCGGGCCTCACTCCAGAGGCCTGGAGTGGAGAATCTGTTTACTAACAAGATCCCCATGTGGTTTATATTTTGCAAAACACTGCTTTTGTCTATGAGATTCTCACACTTTAATGTATATAAGAATCACTGAAGACAGCATTATGGTACAGATGCTTGGGCCCCACTCCAAAAGTTTCAGAATCGTTAAGTCAGATACCTGGATCCCACCATGATTCAGTAACCAGAACCTCCAGTGATCTGAGGAGTACACTATGATCTTAGTCATGAAAACAAAAATCTCTTTATATCACCCTGCACTGGTTTTTTTTTTTTTTTTTTTTTTTTTTTTTTTTTTTTTTTTTTTTTTTTTTTTTTTTTTTTTTTGTCAATCTCCTTCCTCTTCTATTACCATTTTCTCTGCACTTTTTTTTTTTTTTTTTGACGAGAGGGAGGGGTAAAAGGAGAGAGAGAAACTTAGGTAGGCTCCGTGCCCAGCAGGAGGCTGACGTGGGACTCAAGCCCATAACCCTGAGATCATGACCTGAGCCGAAATCAAGAGTTGGATGCTTAACCAACTGAACCACACTGGCGCCCCTTTGTACATTTTAATGTCAATCTAGCCTATCATAACGTGTGTGTGTTACTGTCTTATAATTGTTCTCTAATTAATCTTCCTATAACTATTCTTCTCTTCCTCCATGTTGTCAGTCTTGTGATCTTCTCAGTAGGTCATCCCCTCCCTTCTCAATCTTTACATAATGAAAACTACCACAAAGCTTAAGCTAGAAGGAGATGCTCTTAGCCTGGAACTGTTTTAGGTAACTCTACTGCTTAAAACTTACCAAAGGTATGCAAGCCAAAGAAAAAGTAAAACTTCTCTTTTAGAGAAGAACAACAGAACAATTTATTTTTCCTGGCCTCCCTTCCCCTATAGCTACTGAATCAGGGTGCGTGTTGAGGGGCTGATTCAAGGCCAAGCAGGTAGAAGAGATGTAGGCAAAGAAAAACAGCAATGTGGGGAGTGGTGGTGAAGACACACCCCTGATAATGAAATATATAGATATATTAGTGACATAAGAGCACTGAACTTCAGATCATAGGATGTAAATTCAAGTTCTTTGTCCAATCCTCACAGGCACTGTGGCTTTGAGTGTATAATAAATAACCTCCAGTGACTTCAGGTTCTTGTCTATAAAATGCAAGTAACACCTACACTACCTGCTTCGCAAGGCTTTTGCAAAGTCCAGTGATCCTTGATAGAATCAAATCTTAAATAAGACATTAATTGTATAAACATTTGCTGAATGTTTATGCAATTAAAATTGATAATATTGCTGAATGCATTAGGTTCATGCTATAGACACAAAGGAATGAATAGGGCATAGTCCTACTTTCAAGGAGACCACTGTTTAATGATGGATCCAGGTATATAGACAATGATGGTTGTAATGAATGTTGTGCTAAAAGTATAAGTAAACAACTGAAAAGACCCTAAAGAAGGAACACATTTTTTTAATGTTTATTTGAGAGAGAGAGAGAGAGAGAGAGAGAGAGAGAGAGAGAGAGAGAGAGAAAGACCAGGGAAGGGGTAGAGAGAGAGGGGGACAGAGGATCTGAAGGAGGCTCTGCACTGACAGCAGTGAGCCCAATGTGGGGCTTGAACTTCAAACCATGAGATCATGACCTGAGCTGAAGTCAGATACTCAACTGACTGAGCCACCCAGGCACCCCAAGAAGGAACACATTTAAAAAAAGGGGTGGGGATGCCCACCATGGATTTGCGACTTCTTTCCAGTGTTACATTATAATTCTTTATATCCTTCTAATATTAGGATTATTGTTGCTGGAATAATGATAAATATTGATGATAATAATGTTTATAAGTAGTCCAACAAAATGTTTGTATTATTGGTATGCTGAAGAAAAAAGTGCTGGTCAATAGGAAGTGTTACAGTTTGATGAGAAATGTGTAAAAGAAATTCAGAGTGGTTAAGAGGTATTTTCCTCTTCAACAGCACCTATAGTCAGAGATTTCAGAGTTATTGAATATATAGCATTCACTCAGACTTCATCTCGGTATAAGAAAATACTAAGCCTCCCATTAGAATATAAATTCTCATTCTAAGCAAAGCAATTATTTAGTTCACTGCTGTATCCCCAGTGACTGGAATGTCACCCGATATGTCAGTGGAGCTCAATAAGCATTTATTGAGTGAACGAATGATAGAACAAGTAAGTTCCATATGAAGTAATGACCTCCCAGTTTACACATGCGTACTTGTTCTGTTTGATATGGGAGCAGTATATTTGATATCAATAAATGGCATTCTCGGTTTTAAACATGGAATACCTTTTAAAAATTGTGAACATTTTCAAATTACAATTTGTACTTCAAGGGTAAGGGGAATCAGGATTTTAAGGCTCTCTTGTTTAAGGTATTTATTTAATTATGAGTTTTTTAAATTGCCTTCATATATATGTCTCTTCCCACTTTTCTCCAGAGTACTGGTAATACATGAAGTTAAATAACATTTCGAAGATGGATTTCTGTGATTTTTTATCTTAACACATTTCTCTAAGTAATAGTTTTTCTTGACTTTTCATATATGGCAATATGTATCTTCCACAGACAAATCTCATGTACAGAATGAAGGTGTTGGCAAGATGATGATAGGGGCCTCTCTGTCTCAGCTCTATGCTGAGCTTTACTCATCCTGCATCTTCCTTTACTTTAAAAAAAATCACTTTGTAAAAGGCTTTGCAGAACAAATAGCTTAAGTAGGCCCTTGAGTAATTGTGCAATTGTTTTCTTTTATCTTTCATTTCAATTTTGTGTAACTTTCATTCTGTTTAAAAAGAAGAAACCACAAAGCAGCTTTCCGTTAAAAGAGAAGGGTGTATCATAACTACTCTGATGAGGAAAAAAGATAGTTGTATATAAGGCAAAGATAAAATGTAAGTGAATATAACATCATATCCACAATTAGTATTAGAGATGCTCCTTTTTATCTACTATTAAGGAGAACCTTCTCTTTGGAGCCCAATAAAGGATACTTTATTTCATATGACTTCTTACAGTTTGGCCACTCTTCAAAACTCCAAGGATACACAAGTATGGGAATAGTCATTAAATCAAAGCAGTTGTTATTCTCTCTTTCAGAAACAAGCCTAACCTGGAAATCTTCTCATAGGTCTTCAGAAAAAAGTCAAATAACCATAATCTCTCTGTCTCTCTGTCTCTGTGTGTATGTATCTCTCTCCACCCCCTCTCTCTCACACATGCACACACATACACACACACACACACAGATAATGCAAAATAGTATTTCTAAAATCTTCCATAAGAATGCAGTATGTAACAGGGAAATTATTTACAGACAAGGGAGTAGGTTCTAGTCCTCAGCAGAGCTCTTAGGTCTGAGGTGGCAAACATAGAATGTGGTGAATTATATGCAGAGATGGCCACCAGCAATTCTTTCCATTCCTTTTGTAATGATTTCCCCCTCCTCTTGAATTGGGGCTGGACTGGTGATTTGTCTGAACAAAAGAATGGGGATAAAAGTGAGAGTTCTGGACTTAAGAAGCCTGGCAATTTTCACTTTCACCTTCTTGAATCCAGAGCCACCATGTAAGAAGTCAGTTACCCCACTAGAGAGAATGGTCACAAGGAAAGAGGTTTCAGAGAATGGGAAGGAAGGGGGACACCCAGACCTCATCCTTGTCTTCCATTCCAGTCGGGGCCACCTAGGATCTTCCAGACCCAGCAGAGCCATCTTAGGCAAATCACATGAAGCAGAGAGATCTGTCCAATAAAGCCCTGCTAAAATAGTAGAGTCTTGAGCAAATAAATGAAATAAACTAAATAAGTAAAACAAAGAATCAAAAGCTAAAATAAGAGACAACTAAATCAGTGAATATTCCAGTTGTCTATTCAGTGAAGTATATTAAACAACTATCCTTGGGCTAGTATTGGCTGGGAACAGAGGACTGAATAGAATACCTTGCCTTTGAAGAGTTCACCATTCGATGGGAGTAACACCCATTTCAGAAACCACGGACAGGGGGTGTGACAGAAGCAGCATTAGAAAGAAACACACTCATGGTGGAGAGCAGAAACCCACCAAGCAACTGCCATCATGGAAGTTGATCTGTGGCCTGGAGGAAGAACCGAAGGGGAGGTGACATTTCAGCTGTGTTTTGAAAGTTGAGTAGGAGTTTCCCAAGCCAGGATTTGTGGCTGAGAGGGAGGTACATTCCAGGGAATCAGTTTCATTTGTGCGGGAAATTTATGCTCCTTCTTAATGCCTGGACTACATGTACTGGGCATGTGAGTACCACCTGCTAAGAGATTTATCTTTTTCCAGAGTTAGACAAATAGGAGAAAGTATATTCATCTTTGTGGTAAAAACTTGTTTTTTGTTTACCTAAATTCATACTCTGCCTCCAACTTTGTGGCTGAGAAAGGCATATGACAAATGGACAGACTGTTAAGAAACAAAAAATGTACCTGTTCTCTCTTTCTATTATCTTGCTATAGACAAATGCTAAATAAAGAAGGTTGTTTTATTTATCTTTGTTCAAAAACAGTTCCCAGTGTTCTTAGTTGGAGATATAGAAGCATTTTGCTGTTTATTATGGAAGAAAAAAGAAATTTCTTTACAGACATTAGTGATTTTAAAGGTCAAACATACAAAACATCTTTTACTAAAGTAGATAAGCTAGTTTATAGCTCATACTCAGTACTAGGTAAGCTGGCAGATGAAGAAAACCAGAACTGGGTAAAACTGGTTGGCCTCATAGGTTGCTAGAATGTTATAGACATTTGTTTCCTCTTTGCATTAATTCTTTGTGCATTTGCAACCCCAAGGTTCAAGTTTTGAAGGCATCTGCAATTCAGAAGCTACTGAAAAACTTAGGTACCAAAGCCCATCCTTCAGGAATGAGTACTATTTCTCCTCTCTTCATCCCATACCGAACCTATTTCCTTATTTCCTGGAGTTGACATGTGAGGTTCATGGACATTTGGAGAATGCCTCCGCCTAGCCATGTGCCACTCAGAGTAGAACCGTGGGTCTAGAAGGGAGCGTGCTGTTTGCAGTCATGCTGAGTGCTCCACAGGCATTACCTCACTTTATCTCGCAACTGTTCTGGGTCAAGTGTTAAAATTACCATTTTACAGGTGAAGAAACTTAGAAAGATGATTAAGTGTGGTTCCCAGGAATGCACAGCCGATAATCATGTCTGTCTCATTCCAAATTCTATACCTGCACAGCCTGCTGCAGTTTTTCCCTAAGGATGGTGAAGATTCATTTTACTTCTAAAATACTGGTTAAACCTCTGCTCTCAGAAAAGAAAAACATTTTTAACAAAGTCAGAAACACTGGCATAAAAGAATGTGCAACATTTGACCTGTGCTGTAAGATGACTAGAGGATGAGATGAAAATAATCAAAAGCATATAATGAAGACGAGGCAGGGAATCAGGTTAGAAATAGCACAACTTTAAGACCTTGTAGAACTCTGTTGGAGTCCCAGTCTGGGCTCTTGCTAGCTTGTGACCTTGCACAATTTATTTAGGTTCTCTGAGCCACATTTTCCTGGATTATGAAATAAAAATATTAATACTTGGCTACATCCCTCAGGTTATCAGTAGTACTAAATTGTGTAATATATATAAAAGCACCTAGCACAATGATGTCTCATTTTTGGGACTCAGAAATGTCGGCTTTTTTTTCCTTCACTGCAGAAACTGGGAAAAGAATACAATTAAAAATTTCATCACCTACAACTTAAGATTTCTGGCTTGAAACGTGAGAAAGAAATGAAAGACTACTCTTTTCTGTAATCATAAAAATATTTTCCAGCAATGGTCGAAAGACACTCACTCTCAGTTATGCTAAGACCATGTTTGGGGGGTGCCTGGGTGGCTCAGTCACTTGGCTCTTGATTTCAGCTCAGGTCATGATCTCATGGTTCATGAGTTAGAGTCCCACATCAGGCGCCTGCTGACATGTGGAGCCTGCTTGGGATTCTCTCTCTCCCTCGCTCTCTCTGCCCCTCCCCTCTTTGGTGTCTCTCTCTCTCTCTCTCTCTCTCTCTCTCTCTCTCTCTCTCTCTCAAAGTAAATAAGTAAACTTCAAAAAAAAAAATACAATGTTTGGAACATTATGTTGAAGACAGTAAGAGAATTTGTTAATGAATAGGAAGATAGATGGATGGGGTTGGCTCCTGCGGGAGGACTGAGGCATACATGTGGGCAGGGTCAAAGCTCTGGGCAGTAAAAAGGAAAATATACAAGTTAAAATGACCCATTCCTCCCCTCAGCCAGAATGTGACCAGGTGCATCATCATGAGTACCCAGCAGGCCAGAGCAGCTGACCAGTTACCCAGACCAGAGCACAAATGAGTATCCATTACATGCCTATGATCGGTCAAACTATGTGCTGGACAATGAGGAATCATAGGAACAAAACCAGGTCAAATAGTGCTGTGATGATATGTTCATTGAGTGGGTGAAGGTGAGTCATGAGAAGCTGGTTAATCTGTAACATTGATCCCTGAAGTATGACATTTTGTGCCATTTCTTAGAAGCAAAAAGGAGAAAAGTACTCCCTTTAAGAGATACATGTTTTGAGCATTTATGTCGTGCCCAGAATCATGGGTAAGGCCTCATGAACATTTCCTCATTTAATTCTCACAAGTCTATGAGGTAGATGCTGTTATTCTCATGTTACAGGTCTGTAAACCAAGGCTTAGAGACATTCAGTGACTTGCCAAAGCCACAAGATCTGAAGTCTTAGAACTAGGATCTGATCTCACAATATCTAACTCCAGAATCTGAACTCATGGTGAAGGACCTAAGACTGGTTATAACACTGATGACATGTTTCCATTTTAATTTTGTTTCCTATGAAAGGATTCTTTTTTTGGGGGGGGGAGGATAATTTTTTTTCTAATTTTACTTTTTTTATTTTTAAAAATTTACCCCCAAATTAGTTAGCATATAGTGCAACAATGATTTCGGGAGTAGATTCCCCAATGCCCCTTACCCATTTAGCCCATCCCCCCTCCCACCACCCCTCCAGTAACCCTCAGTTTGTTCTCCATATTTATGAGTCTCTTCTGTTTTGTCCCCCTCCCTGCATTTATATTATTTTTGTTTCCCTTCCCTTATGTTCATCTGTTTTGTCTCTTAAAGTCCTCATATGAGTGAAGTCATAGGATTTTTGTCTTTCTCTGACTGACTAATTTCACTTAGCATAATACCCTCTAGTTCCATCCACGTAGTTGCAAATGGCAAGATTTCATTCTTTATGATTGCCGAGTGATACTCCATTGTGTATATACACCACATCTTCTTTACCCATTCATCCATCGATGGACATTTGGGCTCTTTCCATACTTTGGCTATTGTTGATAGTGCTGCTATAAACATGGCGGTGCATGTGTCCCTTTGAAACAACACACCTGTATCCCTTGGATAAATGCCTAGTAGTGCAATTGCTGGGTTGTAGGGTAGTTCTATTTTTAGTTTTTTGAGGAACCTCCATACTGTTTTCCAGAGTGGCTGCACCAACTTGCATTCCCACCAACAATGCAAAAGAGATCCTCTGAAAGGATTCTTTATGTCTTTATTCAGCAATCAAGAATTAGCTAGCAACTCATGCTTAACATGTTGGTCAATGACTGGATGGTATAACAGAATCTGTGCTCTTTCTCATAAATTAATTTATAAAGGTCTTTTGGCAAGGTCAGTATGCTTTTTTAACATGCACACTACTCCTTTGCTACTCTGTATAAAGGCATTTGTGAATTATTCTAGTTATCTTTAGAATACTTAAAACTGTTCTCTGGCATTTATATAATCAGCAAGAGATAATCAGATGATTTTTTTTTTAACAATGAGCCACTTCCTGTTCATTATACTTACTATGTTTATTTATGGCATAAAACCCATTTTCTCTAGTGAAGGTCACCTGTGGGTTGGTATGGAGGATTTCTTCCCTTCTGTTTAGACCACTTTACCAGTTTTCAGCATTTATATGACTGTTGATTAATTATGGCCCTGTCTCAATCATTCAAGGAAGAAATAATAGCCTATGGCTCCTTTTACCAGCCATTGGGTTATTCATAGCTCAAAAAAATTGCATAAAGTTTTAAGTTCTTACATATTCGGAGGCTTGTAACAGATAAACCATACCTATCTGTATATACCCACCCATCTCAGAGGAGGGAAAATGTTTAAAGTCAGAAGCTGCCTGAAATCAGAGGCCCAGAAGAGTTTAAAGTCTTGAGTGATGTATCAGATTTGTACTTGCACTTGTTTAGGAACTAGAGCCTTCCTAAATAAATACCAACCCAATGGCCCCACAGTACCTTCCCACCTTTGTACACTAACATGTTGGCTTTTCAATAGGAGAAAGAACCATTTTCTTTATTAGCTTATAGTAAAAGCTCATACCTTTATAATTCCACTTGCATATAAGAAACTGAGGGGACTGCAGATACCTTCCTATCTCAGTGTGAAAGGGCTCATTTACTATTACAGAAGATTCTTCTGGATGTTGATGGCCTGTATCCATTTCCTTTCTGTCTGATAACATTATCCTGAGTTTGGTCAAGTATAAGATCCCTTCTTTTCTTCAGAGACAGATATGAATGGCTTCGGCCAATTAAGAGACCCTATTCCCATGTTTGTACTGATTGAATTAGACACAGGACTCTGACCCAATGCAGATCAGTAACATGTAAGGAGATACTTGATGGAGACTCTCAAAAAAAAGATCCTTCCTCTTCTGTTGGCATACCCTTCTTGAAAGATGTGAACAAGGACACATATGGCCTCCAGAAGCATTGACAGCCATCTCACACTGAGAGAACCCAACTACAGTTGATCTGCTGCATCTAGCCTTACCTATTCAGTCTTTTTGCCTTTACAGTGCCATGAGCCAATAAGTCTTTGTTGCCTTAGCCATTGAGTCATATTCTCTGTTACTTGAAATCAAGTATTCCTAACAAATACATCCATCACCTTGGCCACAATTAAAGAGTAATCACGTCACCATGGTGCATTATGGGATCTCACTGTACACTGTCCTCATCTATTGAATTCTCCCTTAATCATAAAACTTTTGCTTATTCTTCCTTGGGTTCCAAAAACAAATAAAATGAGCTATACCAAGAAGATTTTTAAGGGCCTTTAGAATTTTCTGTATTCTAAAAGAAAAATTTTTTGATGTTTTATTTATCTTTGAGAGAGAGAGATCTCAAGTGGGAGTGGGGGGGCAGGATGGAGAGAGAGGGAGACAAAAGTTCTAAAACTGGCTCTGTGTTGACAGCAGAAAGCCCAGTGCATGGCTTCAACTCACAAACTGCTAGATGGTGACCTAAGCCAAAGTCAGACACTCAACCGAATGAGCCACCCAGGCACCCCTAAAATTTTCTGTATTCTAAAAACACTATTTTGCTTGTATTTTCCTCATGTGGTTATAGGCTAATCATATTCATATATCAGTCTCTTCCATTAACAATAGCCTAACGGCATTAAGTAGAGATCTTATCAGCTCCTAGGCAGAAATGGGGAGAAAAGCTGTCTGTGTTGGCACCTACAGCTTTCCTTATTATTTTTTCCTCTTCCGTCTTCTCCACTCCTCTTCCCCTACTCTCAGAAACAGTAGCTTTGCACACAATTCTGCCAAGGATACCATCCTAATCTGGAATTATGGGTCCTATCTTGTTTTGTTTTGTTTTGTTTTTTCTTCTTATTTTCTAGACAAAGACCCAGAGATAACTTAGAAGAATCACCCATAATGTCAACTCCACATTTGCCTCCCAAATCACTTTGAGGCAGCACTGTAACTTTGTTTATTGTATCCCACTCTAAAGTTTCACAGCTTGGTCCTTAGCAATAATTTCTACATTACCAACTACTTTTTGTCTTTTTCCTTATTAAAAAATAATCCTTTGTCACCCAGTTGAAAAAACTTTCATCTTTTTCATTTTTATTGCCTTTATCGGTGTCATTTATCACTTCTCACTGTTTAGCACTGGACACATCCATCCATTACCATCACCCTGAGCCCCCTTATCATAATCATTCTCAGGAATTTCAAGTTTAAGTTATATCTTGGTGCCTTTTCACACTGACGTTTTTATAGAACTCCCAAGCCTGGAACTCTAGGATGGTTAGGCAAACCAATAAGAATATTGCATATTAAGTTTGATGCTATGTAAATAAATACACACAAGCTACCATCCCCATGTAACCCAACTGTGTGTTTTGATAGAAGTGGACTTTACAATCACTATTAGCTAAACTTTGGGAGTTTCTTCCCCCCCCCCTCAAAAAAAATGACAGAAATAACCAACAATTATGTTTGCTTTTGCAAAACTATAAAGTTCCTAACCATTTTTAAATTAACAAATAATTACAGAAATTTCCTGCTGAAATTCAGAGACAAAGCCTCTGGAGGTAGTGGGGGCAGTGCAGGGGAACCAGCACACAAGCAATAAATTCAGTAAAAGATAGGTCAAATAACATGCAAACAAGAATGAATTGTTTAACAAAGAAAAGCTTGAGCATCAGCAAATGATCCACATATTTGCCATATATATATTTCTATTCTTAAATGCCATATTGCCATGTTATAGCGTTATAGAAATATAGGTGTGTCTAGATAGCCAAATGCCTTCTAGGACGAGAATTCTCTCCCAGTTGGCATGCTCCATGGGAAATCAAATTAACATCCCATTCACACTTTATGACTTAAGAAGGCTTTCCCTGATGACCAATGTCTCCCAGAATAATTCAAGACCCACTGTCATGTTTTCATAAAACTCTACTTTTATTATCACGTCACTCTTTAGATCTTTTGTTCAGTGTCTGTCATTCCAACAAGTATGTGAGCCATCACATAGAGTGATGTACAGCCATCACATCTGTTGTATCTAATTCTGCATTCGCAATAGCGTCTGGCATGTAGAAGATGCTTAACCAACATTTGAAAGAAAGAGACGTGGCAGAGAGGGAGGAAAGGAGGAGAGAGGGGAATGATTGGTTCTTTGCTTGGTGGATTAGTTATTTGTTGCTATATCCCAAATTACCCCAAAACTTAGCATCTTAAAACAACACATACTTAAGATTACTCCATTTCTGTGAATTTCAAAACTGGATTTGGCTTAACTAAGTCTTCCAGTTCAAGATCTTTCACAAGATGGCAATCAAAGTATCAGTCAGGGCTACAGTCATTTCAGGGTTCAACTCAGGCAGGATCCGTTTCCAAGCTCACTCAGTGGTTATTGGCAGGATTCAGTCCCTTGCAGATTGTTTGACAAAGGGTCTCAATGACTTATTGGCTGGTGCCCAGAGGCTGCCCCTCCTCACCTCCTGGCCACATGGACCTCTCCATGGGGCAGCTCACAAGATGGTAGCTGACTTCCTCAGAATGAGTAAGTTAGCCAGAGACTGCCAGCTAGAAAAAAGTCAGTCTTTTTAACCTAATCGCAGAGGTGATAACCCGATCACTGTTGTAGTGTTCTGTTAGAAGCCAGCCATTGGGGCGCCTGGGTGGCTCAGTCGGTTAAGCATCCGACTTCGGCTCAGGTCATGATCTCACGGTCCGTGAGTTCGAGCCCCGCGTCGGGCTCTGTGCTGACAGCTCAGAGCCTGGAGCCCGTTTCAGATTCTGGGTCTCCCTCTCTCTCTGACCCTCCCCCATTCATGCTCTGTCTCTCTCTGTCTCAAAAATAAATAAACGTTAAAAAAAAAAAATTAAAAAAAAAAAAAAAAGAAACCAGCCATTAAGCCCAGCCCACACTCAAGAGGAGGGGATTACACATGGGTTTGAGAACCAGACTTGGGAATGATTAGAGGTGATTTTAGAAGACTACTTAGCACACTTCGGCATGGAATCCAAATAAGAAGAGTTGGTTAAAAGGGTCTCCTGTTGAATGGAACTGGGCTAAGTTAGAGTATTATATTTCTCTCCACAATAGGGAGGATTACTCTCAATATGGCAATAATAATAAATCCATTTGGCAAATGTATTTTAAAACAACTATTATATATTCAAATGCTTCCTGATTTATAGGTGTCTTTGGAAGTGGTTTTAAGAAACCTGGCTTATATTCTCAGGCAAGCCTTTTCTACTATATCTGAGGAATTGAAACGGCGAGACTTCGGTAACTGAGGGAACCTGGACAGAAGACACACATTCCAGTAGGAAGCAAGTGTGCCGCATTCTCCATATTTCTCCTGACCCACAGGACACGCTGTGTGGTTTGTAAGAGAAAAGCATGTAAATGTAGGCAAAACCTGTATAAACCAAGAAAAGTATTTGTGGGAGGCTTAAAATGGGTGAGTCTCTTTCCATGAATGGATGGGTATGCTACAATCTTGACCAGTGAGTACATGCTAATGGATCCCTCTATAGCTCTGTAGTCTAATTCCTATGTTCCAAATAAGCAACCAGCATGTTATTATATACACTCAAGTCTTAAAATCATTTTAGGTCATTGCCCTTTTTCTCTCTGGAATCACTTAGGTATTTGGATGGGGAGGGGAAGCAGTTACATGGAAGTCCTTAAAAATTCTCTGATGGTGTACCACTTTAATTATTAAGCTTGTTCAGAGGCTGTAAGCCAGAGAGAAAATAATTAGAGCTGGTTACTTTGTGCCCCTGTGGCCCTGAAAATCCTTTGGCTGCTGTAGAGGTGCTTGGAGTTATCCTGAAAGCTTTATCATAATCCAACCATCCTCCCAAATTCTGAGTTGCTTTTTATTCAGGCACATTCAGAGGTCAATCTGTAATCCAATGTCACTGCAAAGAGAAAATACATGATCTGCTTTTTAAACCCCAAACTAAAGCCCCAACCTGGTAATTCATGCAAAGCATAAGGACCATGAGATGCCATAAAGCAAAATCCAACATCCCAAGTAATCTCTCAGGATTTCCACTAACACATTTTCTGTTTACAAAGGCTAAATTGTATTTAAATAATTTTGTGCCACACCATCCAGGAGACTACATCATGGCATGTGCTACAGTGGAACAAGCATTGTTATTTTACCAATAACCTCACTTTCTAAAAGATCCGTCTTATTCATGATTATTGCCACTATGCAACAGCATATGAGCTGACCACCCTTTGATATACTTTGCATTCAGAGGAGCGGTTTCACCGATAAATCACAAGGTGATAGTCAAGCCACTAACTTAATGACTCAGGGTGAAGCTCCTACTGGATGGATGAAAGCATCTGTAAACAGCTGGATAACAACAGTATGACCAACCTCTTAGATGAGAAAGTCCCATTTTTCAAGTGCTGATTCAAGCAGGGTAGAGTCCTTTCTATGGAAAACTATCTCTCACGCACCAGCTTTGTTCAGTACTCAATCCTAGATTCTGGAAATCTATTTCTAATGAAGCACGCAAATCTTATCTTGTTCAGTTTTTTTCTAATACAGAAGATCTAAGGCATATTAAAAATAAATAAGCAAAAAATAAAGGATTTCTTGATTTATATTTAGTAATGCACCCTCACATTTTGAGGGTAATACTTTAGAAGAGATCCTGTCAACTTCCAACTTTATATTTTCTCCTATTTGATAAACTCTTATCCACCCTGGACAGATCCCCTTTGTCTAGGCTTCAAATAACTGAAGACATCCATGTGTATATGCACAAACCAAGTTTTAAAAACTCAGCAGTATACCATGGCTGAAATAAGTTATAGCTGTGTAGAAACCATCACCAAGTAAAACGTTAGTAGAAAGTTACTTAGAATTTACTCATGATTTCCAAGCCTCGGTTTATTCATCCATAAATGGGAATAGTAACACCTTTTAGAGCTCTTGAGAGCAGTTAAGATCAAGCACATGATACGCAACACATCTCCATCACTCTGTATCCATACCACAAAACAAAGTGACAGGTCAGGGAACCCCCAAGCACTGTTGTCGATCAGAGCTGATTAGAATCCTAGTTCTGCCACTTACTAGTTCTGTAAACTTGAACAATTTACTGAACCTCTCTAGACCTCAGTGTTGTTGTCAGGGATAATCATTCCTAACCAGCTAGGTTTCAGAGAGAATCAGAGCTAAAGCCAGTAAGGAGCTTACCTTCTGCCTGCCATGTAGAAGATGTTAATGAAAGTGGTCCCTCTCTATTGCTAGTAAAAGGATTCCATTTGCCACATGGTTGGGTTAGAAATTCTGAAATCATAGAGGCAGCGCTACTGCTGTCCCTAGGTAGTTTCATTCTGTTTTGTCCATGTGGCACCGAACAGTTCAGGGAAACTGACAAGGTGATAGCGCCCCCAGCGTACCCCTTGGTCTGGGTCCAGGAAATGTGAAACCTCTGAATCTGAAAGCACTGTTACAGGTGATTCATCAAATATGATAAAGGTTTTTTAGACAGCAGTGATAACTGCTTATCACCACTAAATACACAGAGAAAATGTATCAATGCTTCTACCTGTTTCAGCATCCCACAGATGATTATTGAGTGGTTCTGATGTACTACGCATTATGCTAGGGCTTTAAGAATAACATCACTGCTTGCTTTCTTCTCCAGAGAAGGTGACAATGGCATCTGTGTCCATTTCCAAAGCACCTCCTTTCCTGCTTATGGTTCTAGCAAGATAATGCTAAAATAATAATAGCACCTCCTGGTTGGGATTATTTTGAAAGGATTACTTTTGGCCCCAAACACCAAATCACAAGAACCATGCCACAGCCTCCAAGGGCCTCCACATGCAATAGATACGATCTTCTTAAGATGTGTAAGTGAGGAAAAGCTTACGGAACACCTAGAGTCTGCCTGCATTGCCAAAGCAGTGAGACAAGCCTGAGAAATCCGTTGAGAGTATTCAATCTACTTAGCAAGAGTGGGAAAAAGAATAAAGAAATTTGGTCTTGTATAATATAATTCAGGTCTCTCGGGTATTATTCAACATCCTTGAATGTTACAAATGAATGTCAAACGAATGCCCTCCAGAATTCCTGAATTTTCAACGCAAAGTGCTCTGAGGCCTGCTCAAGGCTTGCAAACTTGAGTATATCTGAAAGCTTGGTTTTCTTATGTGAGGGATGGGAATGAGCTTGTTATGACCGTCAAAGTGAATGCTCTTTATAATTAATAAGGCCTAATAAAACCACACATTAGTATTGTTTGTTACTGTCATCATCGTTTGACAGAGATTAAAAAGTGACTGGAACTACTTGCATAAGTCCTATTAGTACAGAGCATTGAATGCCAGACGTAGAGGGTTAGGTTGCATCCAATAAACAATGGCTAGTTTTTTGTCTTGTTTAGCTTGCTTTTAGCAGAGTATTGTGTTCTTTCAACTGAGTTTTTACTAAGATTAGCAATAGTAGGCAGAAAGATAAGAATGGTGGGAATAGAAAAAGTGTATGAAGTCTGGGAGCTCAGAAAAGAAGCCTAAAAGAATCTGTGTGTGTGTGTGTGTGTGTGTGTGTGTGTGTGTGTGTGTGTGTCTCCCGAGAAGCTAACTCATAAGGCAACTGTGATGCCAGAATATCGTGCAAAATTTGCATGCAACTTGCTGAGCCACTTCATTAGCATCCCTCCATGCCATACTTCTCATTAATCAGGGAACTAATTTCAGCCAGGTGTCAAAGGGTGGCCAAATGGCCAACAGAAGGGGCAGAGTACCAAAGGTGACAGGGTAGGTGGCTACCCAGAGGCACAGCACAGTAACCGCTGAGAAGCAACCGCCGTGCCGTCCAACCTGGTTTGCAGCTAGCAGAAAAGGCACAGCGTCTTTGGAGCAAGTGAAGCTTGCAGACTGCAAGGTGAACAGGCAGCATCCCACGCAGGAGGTACAACCAGAGACAGCAGAGGGTCACTGGAGGGCTGGGCACCCAGCAGGGGGGACACAGAGCTCAGGGCAAGCTTCAGTGTTCTCAGTAACACTTATCCACATGGATGGACACGCCATCTGGGAAAGTATTTTTATTGTTGCTGTATTGCTTCGGCTCTTTTGCCTTTTTTAATATAAGAAGCAAAGATCTATATATGGTCTAGATGTAGATATATAAACACACATACACCACAAATTGTGCTATTGCAAAACACAGATGTAATGCCTCCACTGAACTCTGCAAAGAATTTTCTTGAATTTATAGCTGATTCCCTTGGCAAAGAACCCTTTGCTTTCACAACTTGGTGGAATATTTTCAGATCACAACGTGTCCTTTTGTGTTCAGGACCTCTTCATTACGTACATCAGTGAGGTGGCATGGTTTCACCGTCTGTGCTCAACATTTAATAAAGAGAAAATGATAAAGTAGGGCACCAGTAAGATAGAGAATTCCTTTCCTGATTGGTTTCTGGTGTTTCTTCACCCCACCTTGGGAATTGTCTTTTGTATAGGAAAACATTTTAGTTTTTCTTGAGGGAAACTCAGCAACTACTGGAATTGCAAAAACCAAATAAATATGTGCTTTTGTTGAAATGCAGAAATCAAAATGGTACTTTTTACCCTCTCATAAAAAGCTCATTTATGCTCAAACACTGCACCAGCCTTATGCCAACCTTTGGCAGATAGACATGTGACATTTCCTTTGCCACATAGACAGTAACAACTCTGCCAGACCTTCTAAGGTCCTTAGTGGTATCATAATACTCAACACTTCATTTCCCTGGCCTTTATTATGCAACAGCAACTTTTAACATTCATTAAATATATATGTCACTGCATATGTTTTCTAGGCCTATAGATTTGTTTTATAAATAGAAAAATACCAGAGATAGTTTTCCAAAGCTTTGTGTCTTTAGAGAAATGCCTCTCTTTAGAAATAAAATAATAATTAAAAAAAAAAATCTTGCCAGAATAATCAAATCATACTACTCCAGTTGTCTCCTTTGTCAGACGTAGGTAATCTCAGGAATATGGTTAATGCCTTTAAATTTGACCAGCCTTGATAAACCATGGCTGATTTATCTTAACTGTTTTATCAAGGTTTCCAGTTTTGCCTCACAGGACATGCCTACCAGTTTACTGAGAAACTGTCTTAGCCAGGAATACCAAAACCCGGTTTTCAGCCCTCTGATACTTTGCCCTAGTGAGATGGAGGCCAAGAGTCTAAAATCCAATCACACTTACTTTCCAAGGTATTTTACAGATGTCCCATTCCACTCTCAGGGGTGACTCTGTTATCACCATTGTTATTATCACTAACATGAATGATAATTGTATACTAGCTACCACTCTGAAGTAGCAAACATGTGTGCTGAGAGAAGTGTTTCTCTTGGGCCACTCATTCACTGATTTATTTAACCAACAAATATTTATTGAATGACTGTTATGCACCAAGTATTGTTCTAAATGCTAGGGGCACAGGTGTTAATAAATTATAGTCCCTTCCCTCATAGTCTACTCATAGGTTAGGAAGAAAAATGTCATGGAAATTTATAGGGTAGGTCAATACTATAAAACATGTATATCCAAAGTGCTCCATTTAAAAGGAAGGGAAAAGTGGTTAGTTACGTTTGCTGGGAAGGCTTCACAGAGCAGGTGACAGTTTCCTATTCAAGGTAAAACTGGAAGGATAAGTGAGGAGGTCGAATATTCATTCTTTCATTCAACAAATATTTATTGAATGACTACTGGAAGGTAGGTGCTGTTCTAAACACCAGTGATACATCAGTGACCAAACAAAAATTTCCTGTTCTTGGAGCGCCTGGGTGGCTCAGTCAGCTAAGTGTCTGACTCTTGATTTCAGCTCAGGTCATGACCTCACAGTTCAAGGGATCGAACCCCACATTGGTCTCTGCATTGACACCACGGAGCCTGCTTGGGTTTCTCTCTCTCTCCCTTTCTCTCTGCCTCTCCCCTGCTCTCTTGAAAAAAAAAAAATGTCCTGTTCTCATGATGCTTTTATTACTGTGAGAGGAGAGAGATTTAAAAAAAACAAAACAAAACAAAACAAAAACCTAAATAGATAAAATCGATTTCAGGTAATCATAGGATTTATGCTTATGAATTAAAAAAGAAAAAAAAAAGGAAGGGATCAAGAGTGTCAGGAGTGGGAGAGGTTGCAATTTTAAATAGGAGGCCAAGGGAGCCTTCTGTGGAATAATGACATCTGAGGAGAACCCTGAAGGAAGTAAAGGAATAATCCATGCAGATACCTAAGGAAAGAGCATTTCAAGCAAAGAGAACAGAATGTTCAAAAGACCAGGGGCTGGACATGGCTCGCATTTCCAGTGTGGCTGAAGCAGAATGCAGTGGGGTCTGAGAATTGAGCAGCACCTTGGAGGTTACTCTAAGGACACCTACAGAATAAAGTCTTTTATTCTGAATTCTTTAGCCAGTGGGGGATTGGAGCAGAGTGATACTAACTGCCTTCCATTTCGAAAGCATTGAGAATAGACTGTAAGGGGGTAGGGGTTAAGTAGAGAGACCAGTCAGGAGGCTACTGCTGTAATGCAGGCTGGAAATAGGTCATGTTCCAGAAGGCAGCAGTGAAGGTAGTGAGAATTTATCAATTTCTGGATCACATTTTTAAGGTAGAACCACCAGGAGTTATTGATACCTTTGATAAGAATTATAAGAGGAAGGAGGTCAAGTATATCTCCAAGGAGGATTTTAGCTACAACTATAAGGATGGAGCTGTCTCCACAGAGCTCACCTCAGTTAAGTGGGTGAGAAAATTTTGAGCATCTCCATGTGTTAGGGCCTGCATAGGTGAAGGAGGGTAATAGATGCTGCTGTTTGGCACAAACAGTTTGTATCCCAAAGAGGCATTTCTGCACAATTTAATAATAATAGAATTCCATCCTTAGAAGAGAAAAGACAGAGATTCAGAGACAAGCAAGAGAAAATCCCCTAATGATGTCAAAGATTGGACATAGTCCTCTCTCCCCAAATTTCCAAATGATTCCAAAATAAAAGTAATAATTAGAGTAGTCAAAGATTATATTAAGTCAGCAGGGAACTGAATTACTATATACAAATAAAAATAACAAACTGAATAAAATTAATGACAATAGGAATGCATACAATGGTAAATTCTCAAATTGGGATGTAATAGGAGTATGTAAATACAAAAGGTCATTGTGCATAGGAAGGAAAACACCTTGAACCAGGAGTTGAAAAGTCTGGGTTCTCTTCCTAACATTGACTTTTGGGCAAATTAATTAACTCCTAGCTTTCAAACAAGGATATTTTTACCCCCAGGGCATGTCTGTGCCGATGTGCTAAAGAGTAAAGGTTAAATATTACATTTAAAACGGCATTTAAACCTCAATTTTGCTGAGGATAAGAGGTTTCTCCTTTTAAAAAATCAAACAAATGTGACTGCATAATTGAGTAAAAAAATAATTGTTAGGATTGTTTCCCACTGATCTGGCCTTTATTTATTGAGTTTCTACTATGTGCCAGCCACTATTCTAGGCAATGGGCATATACTAATGAACAAGATAGCCACAGACCTGACTTCCAGGGCTTGTTATCTTATAGGGAAGACAAATACTGTATAAGTAATTAGGGAATGAAGCATGAGTTTCCAATAAGTCGCTTCCTTGTAGCAAGCCCCAGACCACCGAGGATGGAGGGCACACATGCATTCCCTTCTAATAGTAAGAGTATTTGGGGGAAATGTATGATGAAACCTAACTTAAGTTATGAATCTTGATAGCTTGGAATGGAAAAAAACATTTAGAATTGTGTTCCTTGGGTCCTCTAAAAAACAATCGCCAAGAATGGATTAAACATGCAGGCATTTTATTAGGGGAAATGCCTATGAGGAAAAAAGGGGGAGAAGGTTGCAAGAGCCATCCGATCATGATGCACGTCCGACCCCAGTGAAAGAGAAATGGATGTGACAGAAGGGTGGGAGGAAACACCCTAGTTTGTCATGCAGTCTAAGGAATTTTTGTTCTTAAACTAAAGTCAGCCAGTGTTATCATCCCTGACACCCTCAGTTACTGGCTGGAAGCTGCCAGTGGGAGGCATGACCTGTGTGTAAAAGTGGGGACAGTTGTCAGAGAACAACAGACAGTAGCTGAGTCTTCAGCAAGTGCTGCAGGGTCCTTTGGGCAGTAACATTCCCTACAATGGGAGGTCTTTGAGGTGCATTCTCATGGCTGCTGAAAAAAAAATTTTTTTTTCTTAATAAGCAGAGTCTTTGGAGTCAGAAATAACCTTGGTTGACTCCAGTCTCAGCTACTTAATAATTTTCTGACATTGGGCAAATTACTTGAGTCAATTGTAAAAGTTAAATGAAATAATACCTGTAATGTGCATTATACAGTGCCTAGAACATAAAAGGTGATCAATAAAAGTTAGACCTGCCTTTTTTCCATTTAGCTGTAAAATGCATTCATTTGTTCAACATGCATTTTTGAGGATCTTCTATATGCAAGCTATAGCAGGATGAGTATGCAAAGTGCCTAAGACATAGTCTCTGCCCTCAGAATTGATGTATTTAAAAAATATAAAAACAGGGGCACCTGGGTGTCTCCGTCATTTAAGCATACAACTATTGATTTTGGCTCAGGTCATGATCTCATGAGATCAATCTCCAGATTGAGCCCACATTGGGCTTTACATTGACAGCACGGAGCATGCTTGGGATTCTCTCTCTCTCCCTCTCTCTCTCTCTCTGCCCCCCCCCAAATTAAATACATAGATATTATAAATATATATATTTTAAATATAGATATTATATTATAAATGTATATTATATTTTACCACTTAGGAGCAGAAAGTACTCCTAAGTGGTAAAATATATAATGAGAAGGAAGCAGGATTTTCAGCAGGAGAAAGGAGCATTTATATCTTACTATGTGTATTGTTGCTGAAGTTGATGGCTTGAAATTCTTCCCGAGTGTTGTGAGTTTATGATACTCGGATGAATATGTTGGTGTACGATGCAAGGTTTATGAACTGTGTTGAAGAAGGGTCTGGGAAGACCGTCATTGGAGTATTGTTGGTACATCCTCATTTACCCAGCTTCTTGCCATCTGAATGTCTGGCTTTCCAAATCATTATATTATGCCTACCAGCCCTCTTATCTGAATTGTCTGCATGTTAAACTGGACAGAGTTCCATGTGTCAGTGTGCCCCTCAGCATGTCTCCCCAAAGCCCCTTCAAGGTCCCTCTTAATGGCAGGGTAGAACATTTGTATGATTGCTCCAGGCATGTGAATTTGTACTCAGTGCATCCAGATGGTGCCAATTGAAATCAATTTAGATACGGCTTGATTATACTTCAGTGATGCGAGAACTTTCTTTCTAAGAATATGGAGAACTCAGTAGGTATTCTAGGGAAACCATTATAATAATAATTAAATGAGGCTCAATTGGAGCTGAGAGAACCAGCTTCAATTCTTAGCATGATTTACAGACCTGCTCAATGACATTAGGGAAGTTATTTGCCCTTTCTAGGTCTCATGTCCTCATCTGTGAAGTCTGTGTGTGCAGGACAGTGGGGGAGGGGGCAAAGACAACTGTCACTTATGGGCACCTAAAATTGCCGAGTACTAAGGGGCTCTGCAGCTATCAGTGCAATTAATCATCAAGCAACCTTTTGAGACAGAATCACTTATTCATATATGCATTCCTTCAACACACTCTTATTAAGAGCCTGCTTTGTACTAGCCACTGCATTAGGTGGAGAGGTTAAAGATCGTAAATGAACAAAGTTGTTCCCCTTATTATAACATGATCATCCTTCACTGTGTCAGAGATGAAGACACTTGAAGCTTAAGGAGATGAGCTACACTGATAGTGAGTAGAGACTCTGAAAAGGTCCTTCTGACTCCAAAATACAGGGCTCTTTACCTGTATTTCTCAACTCTTTTTTTCATGATAATGAAAGCCTCCCTTCCCCCACAGAGGCTTTCTAGACATTTTTTTTCCTAATTGTTTCCCACACCTCCATGAAATACATACTAGATTTGTCTCATTGCTTTGAGCCTTAAAGAATTTAGATTGTAATATCTAAGAAATTTTCACCCCATTGAGTGTGATAGTCCCCCTGTTGAGAATGAATGCTCTACATCACATTCTTTGTATCTTTATAGGCACCAACTCTTTTCCAGGCCCTATGACTGTTGGAGTTAAAAAAAAAAAAAAAAAAAGGTATGAGATGATGCATGGTTCCTACTCTCAAAGAAATGATAGTCTAGCTCACACCATCAGGTTTACAAAGCTCCTAGCCACAAGATCCCATGATTCTAATTCTTCATACATTTAGGATTACTAGACAGAAATTACAAAGAGAAAATGAACTGCCTTGATCTAGCAAACAAGACAATGTTTTCTTGTTATAGGTTACCAAGTAACCGTGTGGTGATCACTGCATTGCCAAGCCTCACAAAACGGGGTAGACTCTTTCTTATCTTGGAAATCTAAGGGAATGGATCTGTTAGCAACCACTCCAAATGGGTTTCCATTGCCTCCTCTCTATATCGTTTCTATCCTCGCTATCAGCTAGAAGGCCTTGTTGAAATTCATTTGGCTCACAAATGGGCTCATCATAAATAATATAGACCCCTCTCGTATCACTCACCTCCTCCACATTAATGACACTGAATGGGCACCATTAGGGGCTCTTCTTTTATTCAGAAGAAAGGATTTTGATGAATCCATTGCTTACAGACAGAAGGAAAAAAAAGCAATTCAAAACCACAATTTGAAATTAAATCTTCTGTGGTCTGAACAAGCATGATTGTCAGTTCTTTTATGCGTTTCCAACGTTGCCACAATTAATATTTTAAAAGGAGCTTCACCAGTGAAATATTTAGCAACAGAAATCTTAACATTCTTTTCCTGGTAGCGACATTCCATTGCTCAGCAAAATGAAGGGAGTCCCATCAAAGTGGCAATGGTCCTACCAGAGGGAAATGGGTGTATGACTGCAGGGGCTTATACTTGAGCCTCTGCAAAGCCCTTCTGCCTTCACCTCTCAGAGTGATGCCCAGGATTCTGAGGAAATAGCTCTCCTCTCTGCCCTCTACCAGGCTTATGCCTAGCACCCTGGGGGATAACCACAGTTATTTATAGATAATCCCTTCTTGGAAAGGTCAGATTTTATGATGTGTTTATGACCCTCTCTGACCAAATAAGTTCACTTGCATCAAATTCTCTGGTGGTGGGGGTGGGGATAGTTTGAAACTGATTCAATTCATTTCTAAAGCTCTGTGCCTGTTGAAGCCAAGAAAGGCTGGGCTCTGTGGCCAGCACCAAAAGCTGAAAAGAAGTTGACATTTTAAGGCCAATGTTTGCTCCTCCTAGCTCCTCTTTCCCTGGTTAGAGAGCTTTACCTGTCTCTAGCCACAGCTTTTCACTCATGCAGAAAGATCCTGAAAGAGGATTCTCTGTATCCTGGTCACTTACCTGTCTTTACTGGCCAGCGAGAAAGTCCAGTGTCACAAATCAGCTCATGAACATGTATTAGGGATGGATGTGGAATCCTGGCGGCCAGTCCCAGGCTGAGTCAAAAAGCAGCCTTTGGGGTACCCAGGAGGTTCAGTAGGTTGAGCATCCGACTTTGGCTCAGGGCATGATCTCACTGTTCATGAGTTTGAGTTTGAGCCCCACATTGGGCTCTCTGCTGTCAGTTCAGAGCCCGCTTCATATCCTCTGTTTCCTTCTCCCTGCCCCTACCCTGCTTGCACGCTCTCAAAACTAAATAAACATTAAAAAAAAAAAAAAGCAGTCTTTGGAACTGACTGACCCTGTGCTTTGCTCTTTGATGTCACATCTATGACTTCACTGCTCACTTCCACGTGTTTCTCTCCTCTCCCACCTTTCATGCAAGCTCCAGGCCCACATTTGCAACTCATGGCTTAACATTTAGGGAGCATCAAACTCTTCATATCTAAAACTAAGCCCTCAAATTCATGCCCCACAAAACAAATCCACACACTTGTATTTCTACAAAAGGCAACATCATTCCAGTCTCCTCAGCTCAAGAACTGGGAGTGTTCTTTGATTCCCTCTTCCAGCCCTCCTACCTCCTACTTAGCTAACAGTCTTGCTTCCCTCCCTTTCCCTTTACATTCACCATCTGTAGTGTCTCCTCTGCATTGTATCTGGAAAGCAGTCAAAGACCTTCACCTGTGCCTTTGATGCTGTCCCTGTCCTATCTCCTCCAGGGCTAAGGCCATCCATCATTACTCTCATCTCTTTAGATTCTCCCTCTCCTCCTGACTCCCTGTTAACAGGACTTACTATGTCTACTTCACCCTGGCCTCATCATTCACAGCCAGAGCTTTTTCATCTTGCCTAAAATTGGAAATAATCTCTTTCTCGCAGGGGTGTGGTGAGTAGACTTCAAAGTAACCAGTCTGGTTCATTGTAGGCACTTAAATTCACACATTCAACAAAACCCTTATTAGTTTCCAAACACTGGGCTGGGCACTGGGAATAATATCAATAACATTTATTCACTACTAGCCAGCCACTGTTCTAAGAGCTTTTTACACATTAACTCATTTAATAATCACAACAAATAGTTAAAATCATTGTTGATTGTACAAGCAGTTATAGTTATTATTTCTAGATGAAGATGCAAAGGTGTGGAGAGAGTATGGTAAACTAAAAGTCAAACCCAGATAGGTCTTAACCACTGCACATACTTTCTCTTAAGAATATCTCAGTCTCTAGCCTCTCACGTTCTATAGACAAGGAAATAATAACAACACAGAGGGGCATCTGTGTGGCTCAGTCGGTTGAGCCTCTGACTTTGGTTCAGGTCATGATCCATGAGTTCGAGCCTGGCATCAGGCTCAGTGCTGACAGCTCAGAGCCTTGAACCTGCTTTGGATTCTGTGTCTGCCTGTCTCTCTGACCCTCCCCCTCTCACGCTCTGTCTCTATGTCTCTCTGTCTCTGTCTCTCAAAAGTAAATAAACATTGGGAAAAAAATTTTAAATAATAATTACAACACAGCATAGTAAGTGTTCAGATTCAAGGAGTCCTTGGGTGTGATAGAAACATAAAGGAAAGACAGATATTTACAGAGAGGGTCATCAAAGCTAAGCTTTGAAAGACAAATGTTAGTTTCTTTTCTTTTGTGGTCTCTTCCTTCTTCAATGATTCTAATCTCATTGCCAGAGTAACCAAAGTACAGCTCTGGTATTATCATTTTTCTGCTTGAAATGCTCAGATTTTCATTGCCTATCCATTAAAGTCCAAGCCCCTAAAATTGACAACGTTGTCTTTTCCCCCACCTGCTGTCCAGATCCTTATCTGTGCTCCTGCTTCTTCTTTCTCCAGAAGACCCTTCATCCTATCCATCCCTGTGTCTAAAGCCTCTCTATTCTTCAAAACTATTGCTATTCATTTAAATTTTCACTAACTTTTCATCTAAACAACATCCCCCTCTGGGGCACCTGGAAGGCTCAGTTGGTTAAGCATATGACTTTGGCTCAGGTCATGATCTCACAGTTTGTGGGTTCAAGCCCCGTGTCTGGCTCTGTGCTGACAGCTCAGAGCCTAGAGCTTGCTTTGGATTCTGTGTCTCCCTGTCTCTCTGCCCCTCCCCTGCTTGTGCTGTCTCTCTCTCTCTCTCTCTCTGTCTCAAAAATAAAAATAAAACATTAAAAAAATTTTAATAAAAAAGTAAAATAAACAATATCCTTGAAATGCCAAAACTTCATTACAATCAACCTTGTGTTAAAGATTTTAATATACATATAAAGCATACATATAAATATACATTAATATAAAATATACATAATACACACACACACATACACACACATTTTTATGTATATATGTCACTTCTGCTGGAAATGAAGTTCCTTGGGGACAAAGCCTCTTTTGTATATTTACACAAGACACAATGCTAAAATTGTACTAAATGGAAATGCAGAAACTAGGCATCTTCACAGTCTCCTATGTCACTCATATCTCTGCCCTTCTCTCCATCCCACCCACCCCAAATTCTATCCTTACTTCTTGCTAGACAGCTCTTGCCTCACCCACTCCTCTCTATTCCCACCACCCCAGCTTTAGTTCAAGACATCATCTTCTGTTACCTTAA
This sequence comes from Panthera tigris, assembly GCF_018350195.1. Taxonomy (NCBI): domain Eukaryota; kingdom Metazoa; phylum Chordata; class Mammalia; order Carnivora; family Felidae; genus Panthera; species Panthera tigris. Next base: position 110,982,182 of record NC_056666.1, on the reverse strand, counting down.
GTCTTGTACTCCTTAAACTGACAACTTTTACTATAAAGATTTTTCTGGCTTTGAGGGCCATACAGTCTGGACTGCTACTACTCAACTCTGCCCAGCTAGTTGAAAGCCACATAAACACATAAACAAATAGATGTGACTATGTTCCAATAAAACTTTATTTATAAAAACAGTTGCTAGGCCAAATTTGCTTGGCAGTAGTTTGTCAGTTCAGTTTAAATAGATACCTAATTGTTCCCAGCACTTACGCTCAAATCCATCAGCTATGTAGAGTCAAAATGTTTCTAACTGTAAATCTGGTCATGTTCCCCCAAAACCGATAATGAACTGACCTTTGCCTTTATTACAAATCTCATTTCCTTCCATGCCCTTCCCTACCACTCCACTTCCAGTCTCCCTAGTATTCATCTAACAATCCCTACTCATCTTCCAAAATCTAGCTCAGAGCTCAATTCTTCTAGAATGTCCTCCCTATCCAGCACTACCAAAGCTAGTTATAGTCTCTTTTCCTCTATGTCTATACTTAGCATGAACTTCTTTGAATTTGAAAGTATCACAAATTGAAATTACCAAATTTGTTTGAAAACATAGTAGTCTCATCTACTAGACAGGGAGCTCTTTGCAAAGAACAGGATTATCTCATCTACCTCTATATCCTCCATTTTCTGGTACATATACACACTTAACAAATATTCTCTGCTTGTACAATGGTTGTTCCCAACTGAGAAATGCAGCCACTTTTCAAGACCCAAAGATATGTTTATCTCAGTGTTAGAGAATATCAGGCCAAGAAGCCAGGGAGTGGCTGAGGATAAAAGGCAGACACCTATGATTCTGTTCAGGAAGTAGAGAGCAGTTCTTTGTGGAATACTCAGAACAGTGTGAGGCAATAATTGCCTTTTCATTAGTTTTCAAAAAGAATGGAAAATCACGTGTCTTGCCAAGTGGCCTTGTAGATATTTCCTCATCCAGATTAACTACTCAGCAAAACCAAGTTGTGGGTAGGCACTAAAAAAGATTAACTTGAATGCGGTGGCAAGCTGATCACATTTGTTGGTGCTGAGTTTACAAGAAAAGGGAAGAGGGAAGTCAAGGAAAGGACGATGAGTTAGTCTGAGATAAAACAAAATGGGGGGAAGTATTTTGTTCCTATCTAAAGGCTGTGAGGTTCATCATACACATCCATAAAATGCCAAGATAAAGGCAATGAGAATTAGAAGAGGCCTTAGCAGTTCTTCTTTTATTCATGGTGTACACAGGAATCTCATTCAATCTCTGTGTGTCTCTGTCTCTCTCTGCCTTCCTCTCTCTCTCTCTCTCTCTCTCTCTCTCTCTCTCTCTCTCTCTCGTGTGTGTGTGTGTGTGTGTGTGTGTGTGTGTGTGTGTGTGTGTGTGAATGATAGACCAGGTAGATAAGAGCATAATAACATGACCTTCGGTGAGAGATCAAATCTCTTTCTGTGTAAGATGGATACATCACAAACTAGTCACAGACATATTCCTTTTTCCTTTGAGCAGTGCCTCTAAAGAGAAAAATATATATACAGGGCAGGGCAGAGGACTCATAGTGAAAACCACCAGAAACACTTGTAAACCATAAGTACGTCCACTGAGATAGGTTCATTAGAAGGCCCCTATCCATAGAAGTTACATCCCTGCACTCTTTTCTAAGTTATGAATTCTGTGTATCTCCAGGCATGTAAATGTCAAGACATGAAATCTAACTCTAACACTGCTCTTAGATTATAGAAGAAAAAAGTCAGAGAAATAAAAAGTCACGTCTATCTTTAGGTATGAATTTTTTTTTCTCTACAAGTTGTTTGCTTTGTAGAGTATAACATGTCCATGTTCTGCCGCACCTCTTCATACAGTGAAGGGCAAACTCAGCAGCTCATCAATTGATTAGGACAGAGAACTATATGGAGAATTCAAGCACACGCACAAAAACAAAAGAACTTACTCAACAGGCCTGAAATATCCATACTGTCTTTCTACACTGGTGAAATTACTCAGATGACTCTTTAGTCTCTTATCTAAATGCTATGAAAATAGAACCATGTCACCATTTTATCCAGCTATAATAGGGAGCTCACTTCCTTTAAAATAAGCAACACTTATTTCTTAATCTTCACTGCATGTCTGAGAATGTGGTCCAAATGCCAGGTAACTGACATGGGAAGAACCATTGCTCATGGGCCATCTCTATTGTAAGAGTCAGCCAGAAGAGAAGTAAACCTGGAATGCACTCTTCAAGCATTATTGCAGAGTTGAACAAATAAGCTTTGCATGAAAAAAAGTGAAGACAAGAGAGATACCAGCATGCACATTATATAATGATCCACTAATGGTACTGGGACCAAGAGAAGACTAGGAATCAGAGCTGATTTTGTTCTTTTGGCCTCATTGATCTATTTCTAAGGAACCTTAGGTTAATTTACATTAACCTCACTAAGCCTCTGTTTGCTCATCTATAAAGTGGAACACTTAATTTCTCTGCCTAATTCACAGGTTTATGGAGATAATCAAATCGTAAATATGTGTGAAAGTGCTTTGAAACCTGTAAGATATTATAAAGGTGATACAAATATATGAATTATTGCTGTTATTTTTACTGATACATTATGAAGAAGAAATGATCAACGTAAACAAGAATGTTTATGTTCAGGTGTGTTATAGGCCTTTAACCTCAATGATAATCAAGAATAAGCCTCCCGTATACTTAGATGGGCAAGTATCAGCATAAGGGTTCAACTAATGCAGCCATTACATAATGTGTGTGTGTGTGTGTGTGTGTGTGTGTGACTTCTGAGGTCTTTTCCTCTGTGGTGACTAGGTGACTAGTTAGAATAGGCAACTTCTGAGGTCTTTTCTAACTTTAAGATTGCAATAGGATTCCAAATATCAATGTCTCCTGGAATATCTTGTTCCCATTGGGTGGCCACTCTTGTTAAGAGTGTTTTTATAAATGTGAGTGAGAAGCTGCCTTTTAATTACCCCCACCCACCACTTCCTAGATAACAACAGGGATAAGGATGGGGGAACCAACATTATTGAAGTCTAATTAACCATTACCTTCTCCTGAAGGATTCTATACTCCTAACTACCACCTCTAGGTTGAAATGTTGAGCTCTGTTGGCTTCCGCTCACTGCCCTTTCCTGGATTTCTTCCTAATTTGAGGGGCAGTCCTTTTCAGTCTCCTTTTCTGGCTCTTTTTCCATAAATACTCCTTAGATATTGGCATTCCCTAAAGCTCTGTTTGACCTTCTCCCTTCACACCTGAAAGTTATCACTGAGTGATTTTGACTATGCATACGTGACAAATACAACCAACAGGATGATAACTGACCAATATTTAACTACCAGGTAAATCATCTCAGCCCGTGCTTCCACCTGCCTATGAAACACTTCCATATGGTATAAGTATCCTCATATCTGCATTCCCTACCTTTGAAGCTTTATCTCCCACTGTGGCCTCCATGTGCCCTAAGATTCAGACAGACATCAAATTTTAGTGAGAGAGGCCTGAATATAAGCTCCAGACTAACCCAGATTTAAATCCTAGCTCCACTGTTTCCTGGCTGTATAAAAACAGCCAACTCACCCAGCCTATATGAGCCTCCTGTTCCTAACCTATGAAGTCTTTGATGTGAGAATTAAGTAAGGCCATATATGTTAACCTTGGTCAGCTCCTAACACAACTCAGTTGCTTAACAAATATCAATTCCTTTCTTTTCCTCTTCAAAAATGTTCCATTACTTAAATTTTCTTAAACATGCCATGATTTACTTTCCACATAACTGTGTTGTTGCACATACTTGTTCTTTTGCCTAGAATGCCCTCTCTTTACCACCCAGTCTTCATGCCTGCCAGGCAAACTATTACACAACTCTTAAGAATGTAGTTTTCTGGAAATATTTCCTCGATAAGACCTCACTGTAGTCAGAGCCAGGTACTTCTTCTTCCAGGCCCTGGAAGCATTTTACTTCTAAGTTTATTACTTTATATCATAAATGGTTATTTATATCTGTCTCCCTCACTAAGATGTGAGCTCATGGAGAGTTCCATGTACTCAAAATCAAGCAACTGGATATAATTCCAAAGAATAGTTTGCATAATTTCAAACCACTGAGATAATACAGGCTATATTAATAAATATTATAGGGGCGCCTGGGTGGCTCAGTTGGTTGAGAGTCCACCTCTTGGTTTCAGCTCAGGTCAGGATCTCACAATTCGTGGGTTTGAGCCCCAAGTCCGGCTCCATGATGCTAGTGTGGAGCCTACTTGGGATTCTCAATCTCTCTTCCTCTCTCTCAGCTCCTCCCTACTTGAGCTCTCTCTCTCAAAATAAATAAATAAATCCTAATTTAAATAATAATAAATACCTTAAATAAATATTATATTACTCAAACTACATTTGGTAGACACACCATTTAGATGGTACCATTTATTCAGTTTTTATAGTAGGTGCTGGGAACACAAAGAAAACCTAGATATTGTGCTCATCCTCTGGTATTGAGAGTAAGATCTTATATGTGCAAAGATTTACATTTTAAATTAAAATAAAATTTTAATTTGTATTTATCTGGTTTTTGCAAAAAGTTGTGTAAATGTGGCAAGAATTTTGAGTTTCTCTTTTGATTAACTATGTCCATCACCAGGAAGAAAGACTTGTAGTATCTCTATATCTCAGAACATTTTTACAAACAAGTGCCTAAGGGGCACATGGGGGCTCAGTTGGTTGAGCATCTGACTCTTGATCTCAGCTCAGGTCATGATCTCACTGTTCGTGAGATCAAGCCCCATGTCAGGCTCTGTGCTGACAGGGAGGAAGGAGCCTGCTTGAGATTCTTTCTCTCCCTTTCTCTCTCTGCCCATACCCCACTCACACATGCTCTCTCTCTGTCTTCTCTCTCAAAATAAATAAATATAAAAAACAAACAAACAAAAAAGAAACAAGTACCTGAAATCCAGTAGGGAAACTTACTGGCTCAAGTAAATGGATGCCCAGTAAAGAGCAGACGTTACAGTAGGTTAATCAAACAAGTCAGTCACGTCATCAGGGACCTAGATTCTTTTCTTCTCCCCAGTCTCCTAATTGAAAGATAATTATCAATGATAAAGCTGAATTCTCTCTTTTTCACATGAAAAGGAAAATAAAATGTCAGTCATAGAACTTCCTCCCTCTGATTGTTCAAAGGAGCTCACAAATTCAACACTGAGCCAATAACTGGCTCCAGAGGAGAGTCATGAAATAAATGATTGGCTTAGCTCTGTGTCCTTAAAGCAGTCATTACCAAAGGGAGTGGTATTCATTGTTTGAATAGAGTAAATCAGAGTGTATCTTGGAGCTGAATTTTAATTGCACTAATGTTACATAATGGAAGAGAATGAAAAATTATTAAGTCAAAGACAATATCCATGTACTGCACTATATATTTAAGTCAGGAGAGAAGGGAGGAGAAAGTGATGGTGAATCTTTAGTATACACAGGGGTCCAGGAAAGACTCTGCTTAACAGTTTGTTACTGGTTATGTATTATAAAGGAAATGGAAATACATTTATAAGTTTTTTTTTTTACTTGATTAATTTGCTCGGTGTTTCTTCCTTCCAATAAAATACATTTTCAGGGTATATAGAGGTTTTCCTTTTTATTTTTTTAACTAAAATCTATCTTGAGTGCCCCACATTATTTTGACTCCAGAGTTCTCTCTTTATTAGTTATGTCAAATGTCTGAATTAGTAATCTTAATTTTAAAAGTAAGTATTACAATGTCCCACCTAGCTGTGATAGCTTATTCATTGGAAGTGCTTTTTCAAAAACTTTAAAAAGAGTTTTTCTGTTTAGTCAGGAAAGTGTTCTCTTTCTTTCACATCCTTCTCCAATATCAATAAATTTTAACATTTTAAAAATGTGATTAATTGGTTGCTTTGATTTTTCAGGAACACTGCTAGCAAGAAGGAAAACTGTACCCTTAGAGAAATTAATAATCAAGAAATTGAACATTTACCCCTGATATGGAGAACTAGCCTTTCCCCTACCCCAACTCAAACCCAACCGCCACCAATAAAGCATACATGTGTACACATACACACACACACACACACACACACACACACACACACATACACACACATACATTCCCACCCATGAAGCCTCTAGGAGTGAGCATAGAACAAGATATTGATTCTCCAAACTCAAAGCATAGCATTTTGCTGGGTGTATAAGTATGCAATTGCTCATTGACAGAAGAAGGAATTGGAACTATCAGGCCAGTTTGAGCCACCCAATTTGGGGTGTGCATTCTATGGCTGAGGTCCTAAGGTTACAGGGTTGGAGGGTTAGAATGAGAAAGAGATCAAATTTCTCAATAGTGCCTCTTTTCTATTAAATGCCCTTGGAAAATCACTGCTATTAAATACAGGCTGTGACCCCCATGAAGACCTCATATAAATGACTTAGAGTTTATTCGTTAAATTTCATTCTCCTTATGACTACTTAATTGTTATCAATTATCAGCTCTCACTGTTTCCCTGGAACAATCCTTCTGTTTCTAAAAAAGAACATTTACCAATAACAAGGTCTAAGGGTGCCAGGTTTCAGGTTTCCAGCTGGGTGTTATCACTCACTCATTCCATTTTCTGCTATTTATGTTCTAGCCTTGACCTAGGCTAGTATATCAGGGCAGGGAGTCATCTCAGCTTTCTCACATCTCGATTGTGAAAGAGGCAGACTAGACTTAGCCATGAGATTCATTCTGTAGGAATCTAGACAGGCTGCTACTGCTGTAGAAGGAGCACAGAGCTATGATTTTCAGAAGAAGACTCCAGCCCATAGACAGTTTTAATCTTTCTTCTCCTGAGAGGGAAGGAACATTTTTCTCCCACTGTAACTGTCAGACCAGCTTAGACAGACTTTCCTGCTCAAGGCCAGGTCCCTCATCTCCAGTGTGTAGACTCATAATTATAGAATTGAATGTCCCCACAGAGCCATATCAGGCTAAGAAAGTCTACCAATGCATGTCAAAAGACATCACCTTACCTTAGTGCACAGCCTGGTATTTCACAGAAGCAATATAAGATATATCCTGCAGGGGTCTTCTATGGAGTGTTGAATGAGCTCATTTAAGGTGAAGCCCTAGAACAATGTCTGGCTAAGTGCTTTATTATTATTATTATTATTATTATTATCATTATTATTATGACATGAGGCAGCCTGGTGTTATAGAAAGAATAGTGTTGTGGATAGCAAAAGATCTGGGTTTGTGTCCTGGTTCTAATACATTCTACTTGTATGGTATTGGAGAAGTAACTCAAGCTCTCTGAACTGAAACTCCTGATCTAGAAAACAGGAATAATTTAACCTCCCATGAAAGTTTTTCAAGGGATGATAAGATCAAGAAATCGGGGTTTGAGAGCCTTTAATGAACCACGAAGTGTAGTATAAATTTTAATGATTGTAGACAGCAAATATATGAAGGCAGAGACTTGTTTAGAATCAAGTTAAGTGCCCATTGATGGAATAAGCAACTCAACAAAATTTGCTACACGGATCGTAGTTTCCTTAGTGGCATCACCATCATGGCCACCATTATCCCCTCTCACTCGGATTTACCCTTCCTTCTCTAATTTTGTTTTCATTCATTTAATTAAAGCTAATAGTTGGCTGATAATGTCAGTAAGGGTTATGCCCATTGTTATATAATAACTACTCATGTTTTTATTTATTTGAAAATTTGTTTTATATTTACTACTACACTATAATATCAATAATGCCATGTGGCACATTGTAATTTTTCAAAACTACATCCCATATATTATCGTATTTAATCCTCACTACAAGTCTGTGAAGTAGGTACTTTTATTATTACCCTTACTTTATAGGTGAGGGAATTGACATTTTAAAAAGGTGGAAATCAATTCACAGTGTAGCATCATGGATACAAGCACACACTATAAAACCAGACTGTCTAAAATTCAAATTCTAGCTCTACCGTGTACCTCTGTGTGACCCTAGGCAACTTATTTAAACTCTCTGGTGCCTCAGTGTGCGCTCTCTGTGTGCCTCACCTACAAAATGGAAGGAATAAAAAGTGGCTGAAAGAATTAATTAAGTCAAAATATGTAAAATATTTAGAAGAGCTATGCTTTTCTAAATTAATATTAGCTAGTATCAAAATCTAATGTGACATTCAATGTCTGCAACAGCATCAACGCAGTCTGTTTTTCCAGACTACTCTCCTCTCTGTCTTTCCACACACCCTGTTCTGCAGCCATCTTCATCCACAGCAGACCTAACATCATGCATAACATGTTATAGGTGCTTGATAAGTACTTGTTGAAACACAAATGAAGGAAAGAAGGTAGGCTCACAGGAAGGGAGGAAGGAAAGAAAGGTGGAAAGGAGGGAGGGAGGGAATTATGACAGGGCAGGGAAGGGAGGCAGAAAGGAGACTCTAGCCATTCTGTCTTTCTTCATTTAAATGCCTTACTCCCTTTATCAAAGCCATTACAGAATTTTCATTTTCCGCAAGGAGTATAAAGTATAATGAACTTTTGTAGAGTCACAAAATCATGACTTTTTTTTTGCACCTAGTTTGACATGCCTTTTCCAAATTACATCTGTTTATCTCTATATTGCCACTAAAAAGTCTTTTTTTCCCATCATAGACTTCCTTTGAGTGTTTTGCAAGATATTTTGATATATATTGCAACATGGTGAAATGCCATTGAATTAGCTTGACGTCTATTCTTGTCACATATGCATAAACAGAACTGGTATCAGTTAGAACATTTTCAAAAGTTTCCAAGCCCTGAAAAGAATTGCATTCTGTTTCCCTGCATGAGGTTCGGGTCATTGTGCTGTCCAGTGCTGAAAAACAAGGAAGAAAGGATAAAAATGTCAAACACGGTAATTTACCTACTCTTTCCTATGTTTCTAGAATTTGTATCTCTTGAAAAACTACTTTTGATTAGATTCTTAAGAAAACATTTCTAAATGTTTCATCATTATTTACCTTTCCTTAGTATAATCCTTGCACTTTATATAACATTTGATACATAGAATAAGTATGTCAATAAATTATAAGCAAAAAATCCCATTAGATCTTTTCAAATGAGTAAGTATTCAGTACTATTTTTGTATACATTTTTAACAGCATGCTTTTTAAATTTTTTTTTAATATTTATTTATTTATTTTGAGAGAGAGAAAGAGAACACAAGCAGGGGAGGGGCACAGAGAGAGGAAGAGAGAGAGAATCCCAAGCAGGCTCTGTGCTGTCAGTGCAGAGCCCAACGTGGGGCTCGAACTCACAAACCATGAGATCATGAGCCAAAATCAAGAGTCAGATGTTTAACTGACTGAGCCATCCAGGTGCCCCAGCATGCTTTTATTTTTACTTTGTGTTGTTTCTGAACAGACTACCTAAAAGAAAAATTTTAATAACTGCTTGAATTGTTAAATACTTGGATTGGGAAGATCAATGAAAAGTTTATGTTACCATACTACTTCCATATTTCTCAGACCCAAGCCCTGATTTTGATGTGTGTCTCTTTTTAAGTTGTGTAATACATGTTCTCAGGAAGAATATGTCTCAATGGATGGAGAAAAAAAGGAGGCATTCCAATGTGTTACTCATTTCTTCTCCCATAGGTAAGATGACACTTGTTTCTAGCCTCCTACCTGAAACAGATACAAAGTAAGAGAATTTGTACACAATACTCAAAAGGACATCATAGAAATTAGATAGAAATTAATATCATTCATATATATATGTGTGTGTGTATATATATATATGTGTGTGTGTGTGTGTATGTATATACATATATATATACACACATATATATATACATATATATATACACACATATATATATATATCTTCTTTGCCCAGTATGTTTTATACTGTATCTCATAAAAGTAATCATTCTTTGCCTAAGATTTAGACTTAAGGCTAAATTATAGTCAATATGCTTCCATTATTCCTAATTCTAATATATATTATTTTATTGTCGATACTTTTCATATCTCTGACAAACCAAAACACAGAATTGAGGTCTAACTACCACATCATGACATGAGATTTTTGCCTCTAGTAGAAATTATTACAGAAAAAATAGTTTTCCTTTTTCTCTATTGTCTATGATTTTCTTCAGTCCTAAACCAGCATGCCAATGATAAAGCCACCCAACATTTTGTGCCTGGCTATTTTCTAAAAGGTGAAATATACAATCTTATACAGAGATGTTCTGTTTATTCAAAGTGCTATTTTAAACATCCTCTAGTTTGAGGTGGCCTTTTTCTCAGGCATCCTACAGAGAAATAAAATAAAATGTAATAATGTTCTTATGGCAGAGGAGAAATTTTTTCATTGTTGCTAGAGTTAAAACTGATCATAAAATGAAGACTACATGTTGACTGGACATTCCATTGCTCTCTCAGTAAAGGTGTAGAATAACTCTTTTTCGTAGTTACTTGGTTTATTGGCTAGTAACACAGTCATAAAATCCCTTGGCGAGGAACTGATTTTCTTCTTTTAAAATTTAGTCAGGAATCTATGGTTTAAAGGAAAAAAAAAAAAAGGTTACTTCCTGGAGGCCTGCCTGGTTAAACAGGTTAGGCAGTATATTTTTTGAAAGGTTAATCAGAGTGTGAAGATAATGAAGTATCATGGCTCACATGACATGGTAAATAGAGAGAAGCTCTTCTTGCTCCGATTTGTCCCCCCCACTCCAAGCTTTATGCATTATCTGTAGGACACAGGCATCTCAGCTCTACCAGTTCAGATCCCAAGGGTTGGTCAGAGCTATATATGAGGTGAGGGCTTTAAATGAGATTGTCTAAAAAGTCAAATAGATTAAAATTCAACATAGTTTTTGTTTTAAAGACTTTCCCCTTCCTAGAAGCATACCAGCCTCCTAAATAATACAATGAAAGGATTACTGTGAGAGACTCAAAGAGATCAGGCCACAAATGGAAAACAATCGAAGACTAGAGTTTCAGTTAATTACCAACTTTACAGACCAAGTCAGTGGCTTCTGAAGGACAAAAGAGCTAAAATTTAAACTTCCTTTCCATCACTACGTTCCAGTTTCCCATATACCACCAACATAGACAATCTATGTAAACGTTCATCTTTCTCATCCTTGTGAGTTTTACATCTATAGAAGAGGTGGCCATGCCCCTCCCTCCATGACTCTCTCAAGATACATGATGGTACTCCTTTTATGTCCACAGTTTTTAGGTAAACAAGCACCTTCTGTAGCCTTTTGGGTGTCTACTTGTCACTAAGTGATCTCTCTGGGGAGTTGCTAGAGTTTGTCTTCATGAAGTGACATAATGATTCACAGGAAGCTTCTAGACACAGGTCAGCCAAGGTGTTTGATGTTATGTTGGGGCAAAGAGACCTGCTAGTAGGTCTCCAAGATAGGGTAATAGGATGGCTTTTTAAATCAGATTGCTCTGGGGCATTCTAAGAAGATCCTCAATGCAGCCATCTTCCTGAATCAGCGGCCCTAACACTTATGGAACCACAACCAATTTCAGAATTAACTTAGGGATGGGTCTGAAGTATAAGAATTGTTCCAGTTTCTGAGCTTTGGTCATCTATATTCGTTTCTGTCTCCAGCTCTCCTCAACACAACAAACAAATAAATGAAAACCACTTTTCATGTCTCCTTATCATCTGGCTCCTTCTTTTTTTTCCCCCCACTCTAATACAAAAGAGCTCCTGCTATTTTTCCCCCAATATTAGAACTTAAAAGTCCTCCAGGATGCACCCAGGCACTAGAAAATCAGACCCATGCATTCCTTAGAAAAGCGAGGAGGCATATGTACCATTCCTTCCTGGCCAGTAATTCCCTTTTCATATGCTTCCAATGCTGCCAGATATTCAGGAAGACTTCTTTATTTATTGCTACATCAATAAAAACAAAACACTAATTATGTTCTCAGCAGTTCATTCTTCAAGTTAAGTCTTTGCTAAGAAGCACATGAGAGGGAATGAGTCCTGCTGCTAAAGAGAATCACAATCCTCTGTTCCTTCAAAGAGGATGGGTGGGAGAACACATAAAGAAGTCACAAGAGGAAGAGTGGAGCAAGAGGGAAAAAGAAGGCAAAAGAGAGGAGAAGCAAGAGGGGGTAGAAAGTAAGATGGAGGAAAGGAAAAGAGAAGGCAGAGGAAAAGATGAAATGAGGACTCTCAAGGGAGGGAAGAAAAGAGAAACAAAGTAAGAAAAATAAAATGTTAATCATGTGATAGAATACCTTAAAAGGCAATGCTTCAAGTTTCTAGACATCTTTACAGTGGTGATATGATAGATAGGCCTCGTCATAAAACAGTAAAATAACACCATAAGTTCAAAATAATAAAAGAGGGCCCTTGGTGAAGCATATGACAAGCCCCATGCACTATGAGCTGTAAATGGGTGCATTAAACTTGGTGACCCTGCTGATGTAGGACATGATTGCACACCCAAGACTGTTCTAAGTGGTGATGTTTCGTTGAAACCCTGCCAGTTGACTTTTGAACTCAGAGCTTCTCAAACGTAGCTCTTTATTCATTAAACAGTCTGCCCCCTTGCAAGTAGTCTGTATGTACCTGTTACCTTTACTGGGCCTACATGATGTTGCCTCCATCTCTTGGGCTTTGGTAAAGTCTTTGATGACAGCATAGGTTCCTACCAAATAAGAAAGCAAAATGGACTTGTTGACTTTACAATTCGACTAAGGCAGCAAATCAAGATCACTTAATTACAGTCTTGCTTATAGGAAATAAAACCATCATTTTTAGAGTGATGATCATAAATCATGATTTTCCTAGTAGGATTAACTAGAGATTCACTAGTTCCTTAATGGGAAATCATTAATGCTCCAAACCGGCAGAAACCTATGTGACTAGCCATTTCAGTTTTCTCAAGACTGAGACATTTCCTGGAATGTGGGAACTTTGGGAGTAAAAGAGGGAAAGTCCTGGGCAAACCAAGAGGAGTGGGTCACCCTTAGACACCTCCCACCACTCATCACCCTCTACCTACCTTCCTCAGACTCAACTTGAAGATTAACTTGGCAATTCTCTAGAATTGAGCTTCTATTTTGTTTTATATACATCTGTTAATGCAACCTGCCCCCTACTGAGTCCAAGAGCTGAATCTGTGTCTCACTCATTTTTATGTCCCTAAAGCCTGGTACATTGTATGGCACTCAGAAGAGCTTGCTGAACTGAGCCGTCTGAGCAACTGAGTTGATTCTCTGCTGAGTATCAAGTCAATAGAGACTGTTATATCCTCAGGAAAGAATGGTATTTTCTTCATTGTGTATGCACCCCCAGCTACCTACGTGGAACTTAGCTTGAACAGGAATAGAAGTCATTTAAAAGCTTTACCTTCACTGTAAACTATGTGGCTTTCTAAACATACTCACAGCGGCTAAGGGTACAGGTCAAGAGTCAGACTGACCTGAGTTCAAACCCAGGCTCCACAACTTACTAGCTCTGCGACCTTCAGCAAGTCACCTAACTTCTTTATGCATCACTTTCCCACCTATGCCTTTTATAAGTGGGAAGACCAAATAAGACACATGTATGTAGCATACCCAGCTCTTGGCCGTGTGGTAAGAACCTAACATATGGTAGTTCACAGTACTCTATTGGAGTTTTCTTCCTAAGCCCCAAGAGAGCAAAGGTGAAAATAATTAGAAAACATTATATATAATAATATCTCCCAAGTTCTTTTTAAGCCCCAAAACCCTTCCATCGTGGATTTTCTATTTTTTTAACACCAAAAGTGCGTCTTTATAATTATGACATTCTGCTGCTGCCTATAATAAGCATAACACTAGAATCTAAGGCAACAATCACCAAAAACTGCACTATGTCCTGGTGGCAGAGTATCTTCATCTCTCCATCTCTCCCTTTTTATTACTTAAACTTCCCATTACGTGAGCCATTTACTCAATTTTCACTGAACTTTTCACAAACCAGAAAGTCACTGGACTTGGACCAACTCCTGTAAAATTTTACTGCTTTCTAGTTATTGCATAATGATTCCTAAGAGTTAACGTTTTACTTTTCTTCTAAAATAAGGGATTTGCTTAAAGGAAGAAATCTCATTATAAGTACTAATGATCCTAAATCCACTGTTTTATTACTCTTCTAAGAACTGATAAATTTATCTGGACAAAGTTTAAAGTCATCAGTAAAGCACAGATTATTGGTATAATATCACTTCTCCTCTTTCTCTTCTTCCTCTCTCTTCTTTCATCTAATTACATATTTAATGTTTATCCTCTTTGGGAAATGTAAATTGGAAAAAATACAGAAATAATACTTTATTTAGGAATAAATGCTTAAAGTACTTTGTAACATTGTTATTTCTTCCAAAATGCTCTGTTCAAATGTGAGTATAAAATGCTGCTTCAATAAGCATTTCTGATGTAATGTTATATACGCTTTCCTTAAAAAGAAAACACATCCTGCAGAAGCATGCACTGAAAATAATAGAGCACATGTAAAATAAACAGTCAGGGGAAAACCATTAAGTACTCAAGTGATATTGAGAATTCTGAGAAGATAGAGGTAGTGGCATAGTTTTTTAATCCTCCAAAATTTCCCTTAAAAATATATATAAAGATATCAAAACGTCTGTAAGAAACTAAGTGACAGGCTGTCCCCTGAAAACTAAAATCCAAGCAGAAGAGAACAAACCATGCTATATATTTGTAGTCATATAATAAAATGAAGGCTGTAAATGAGAAAATATAGTATTGATATATGTAATTGATACATGCTCTAACAATATAGATTAAGTAGTTATCAAAAATGGGAGGAAAATGAGGAGACCATATGAAAAGTAGAATAAGCCTACTGATTATCTTATTAATTGGGAAGAAAAGATATGAATCAAATCAAATGCTGTTGAAAGATGCAGAACACTAACTCCTATGAGTATAATAGTAGGAACTCCATAGACAATCAAGAGGAGGAGAGGAATGTTTTGTTTTGTTTTGTTTTGTTTTGTTTTGTTTTGTTTTGTTTTCAGCCTTATTGAAGTATAATTGACACATATAACTGTAAGGTTTTTAAAATGGTTTGATACATATACATTGTGAAAGGATTTCCCTCCTCATCCATTGAGCCAATTAACATATTGATCACCTCACATATTTTCCTTTTTTAGGAGAGGGGTAAAACATTGAATTTCTTCTTTTAACAAATTCCAATTATAGAATATAGTGTTAGCAACTATAGTTACCATATTATACCTTGTACATTAGATTCTTAGACTTTATTTAACTTATTAATGAAAGTTTATACACTTTTACCAACCTCTATTCCCCCACACCCTAGCCCTTGGCAACCACTTTTCTACCTCTGTTTCTACAAATTCAACTTTTTTACTTTAACTTTTTTAGATTATACATATAAGTTACATCATGCGTATTTATATTTTGCTGTATGGTTATTTCATTTAGCATAATGACCTCCAGGTTTACCCATATTGTCCTAAATGGCAGGATTTACTTCTTAAGACTGAGTAATATTCCATTGTATACATACACAAACACACACACACACTAAAGGCTTTAAGAGATAATATATATCACATTTTCTCTATGTACTCATTAGTCAACAAACATTTGGGTTATTTCCATAAATTAACTGTTGTAAATAATGCTGCAGTAAATATGGGAGTACAGATATCTGAGATAATGATTTCATTTCCTTTGGATATATACCCAAAAGTCAGATTGCTAGGTCATATGGTAGCTACAGTTGTTTAATTTATTTTTTTTTTTTAATTTTTAGAGATGGGGGAGAGGGGCCAGGGGTCAGAGGCAGGGATGGGTGGGAGAGAGACAGACAGACAGACAGAGGATCCCAAGCAGGCTCCACGTGCAGTGTGGAGCCCTACATGGGGCCCAATCCCACAACCCTAGAGTCATGACCCAAGCCAAAATCAAGAGCCAGATGCTCAGCCAATTTAGCCACCCAGGCACCCATATATTTTTAATTTCTTAAGGAACCTGCATATTTTCATCCCCACTAAAAGTGTACAAGGGTTCCTTATTCTCCACATCCTCACCAGCATTTATTATCTTCTATTTAATAATAGCCATCTTAACAGGCATGAGGTAATAGCTCACTATGATTTTTATTTGCATAAAAAAGGTGATGTTAAGCACCTTTTCGTGTACCTGCTGGGCATGTGTTTTTTTTTTTCTTTTTTTTGCTTTTTTTTTTAATGTCTATTTAAGTCTTTTTCTCATTTTTAATTTTTTTATTGTGTTACAAGTTTCTTGTATATTTTGGATATTAACCCCTTCTTGGAAATGAGGTTTGCAAATAATTTCTCCTATTCCATAGGTTGTTTTTTCATTTTTTTAATTTTCTTTGCTGTACAGATGTGGGGATTTTTTAGTTTGATGTAGTTCTATTTGTTTATTTTTGCATTTATTGCCTTTGCTTTTGGTGTCAAATCAAAAAAAATCATTCTGGGGGCACCTGGGTGGCTCAGTTGGTTGAGCGTCTGACTTCGGCTCAGGTCGTGATCTCACAGTTTGTGAGTTCGAGCCCCGCGTCGGGCTCTGTGCTGACAGCTCAGAGCCTGGAGCCTGCTTCGGATTCTGTGTCTCCCTCTCTCTCTGCCCCTTCCCCGTTCATGCTCTGTCTCTCTCTGTCACTTAAAAATAAATAAATGTTAAAAAAAATTTTTTTTAAATAATTCCCAAGACCAGTGTCAAGTAGGTTATCTCCTATATTTTCATGTAAGAGTTTTATGGTGTCAGGCCTAAGGTTTAAGTCTTTAATTCATTTTGAGTTGATTTTTGTGTATGATGTTTTATTCTTTTGCATTTGGTTGTTCAGTTTTCCCAATACCATGTATTAAAGAAAGTTTCTTTTCCCTGTATTATATTCTTGGGCCCTTTGTCAAAAATTATTTGACCATATATTATGTGTTTATTTCTGTGTTCTCCATTGTGTCCCATTGATTTGTGTGACTGTTTTTATGCCAAACCATACTGTTTTGATTACTACAGCTTTATAATATAGTAATACAGCTTCGTAATATACTTTAAAATCAGGTAGTGTGATGCCTCTAGCTTTCTTCTTTTTCAAGATTGCTTTGGCCATTTGGGGTCTTTTATGGTTCCCTACAAATTTTAGAATTGTTTTTTCTGTTTCTGTGGAAAATGCCATTTGAATTTTTGTTGGTATTGTATTGTATCTGTAGATTGCTTTGGGTAGTGTGTACATTTTAACAACATTAATTCTTTCAATCCATGAACACAGACTCTCTTTCCATTTATTGGCATCTCTCAATTTCTTTCATCAATCTCTTATAGTTTTCAGTGTACAGATCTATCACCTCCTTGGTTAAATTTATTTATAAGTATTTTATTCTTTTTGATGCTACTGTAAATAGGATTATTTTTTAATGTCTCTGATATTCACTGTTAGTATATAGAAAGGCAATAAATGTTTTTATGTTGACTTTGGATCCTGCAAGTGTACTGAATTGATTAGTTCTAACAGTTTTTGATGGGGTCTTTGAGGCTTTCTATATATAATATCATGTCATCTGCAATAGAAACAACTTTCTTTCTTCTTTTCTGATTTGGATGCTTTTATTACTTTTTCTTGCCTAATTGATCTGGCAAAGACTTCCAGTATTATGTTGAATAAAAGTGATGAGTGATCATTTTTTTCTTATTCCTGACCTTAGAGGATGATATTAGCTGTGAGTTTGTCATATATGATCTTTATTATGTTGAAGTGCATTCCTTCTATACACAGTTTGATGAGTGTTTTTATCATAAAAGATGTTGAATTTTGTCAAAAAAAGTTGCATTTATTGAGATGATTGTATGACTTTTATCCTTCATTTTGTTATTATGGTGTATTATATTTATTGATTTGTGGATGTTGAATCATCCTTGAGTTCCTGGAATCAATCCCACTTAATTGTGGTGGATGATCCTCTTAAAAAACTGTTGAATTTGCTTCCCTAGTATTTTCTTGAGGGTTTTGCATCTATGTTCATCAGAAATGTTACCTATAATTATCTTTTCTTGTAGTGTCCTTTTCTGGCTTTGGTATCAGAGTAATGCTAGGATTGTAAAGTAAGTTTGAAGTATTCCCTTCCTTCTATTTTTTGGAAGAATTTGAAAAAGATTGGAATTAATTCTTCTTTAAATGTTTGGTAGAATTTACCAATAAAGCAATCTGACCCTGGGCTTTTTTGTTGAGAGGTTTTGATTACTGATTCAATCTCCTTACTAGTGATTGGGCTGTTCAGATTTTCTATTTCTTCATGATTCAGTCCTGATAGGTTGTATGTTTCCAGTCACTTACCCATTTTTTCTAGGTTGTCCAATTTGTTGGCATATAATTGTTCAGACTAGTATCATATGATCTTGTGTGTTTGTGTGCTATTAGTTGTAATGCATCTTCTTTCATTTATAATTTCTTTTATTTGAGTCTTTTCTCTGTTTTTCTTTGTCAGCCTAGCTAAAGATTTATCTATTTTGTTTATCCTTTCAAAAAACCAGCTCTTAGTTTCATTGATTTTTCCATTGTCTTTTTAGTTTCTACTTCATTTCTTTCCATTCTGATCTTTGTTATTTCTTTCCTTCTATTAACTTTCAGCCTAGTTTGTTCCTCTTTTGAGAGTTCCCTGAGGTGTAAAATTGGGTAATTTATTTGTGATCTTTTTTGTTTCCTAACGTAGGAGGCTAATGGTACAAATTTCCCTCTTAGAACTGCTTTTGCTGTGTCCCATAAATTTTGGTATGGTGTGCTTTCCTTTTCATTTGTGTCAAGATGCTGTATTTCTCTTTTGATTTCTTCTTTGACCCATTAGTTGTTCAGGAGCACGTTGTTTAATTCCCACATATTTGTGAATTGTATTTTTCTTTTTGTAATTTTTCTTTTTGTAATTGATTTCTAGTTTCATGCCAGTGTGGCCACAAAATATGCTTGATATTATTTCAGTTTTCTTAACTTTATTAAGACTTATTTTGTGGTCTTACATATGATCTACAATGGAAAATGTTACACGAGCACTTGCGAATGTTTATTCTAGTGTGATTGGATAGAATGTTCTGTACGTGTCTGTTAGTTAGGTTCATCTGGTTTAACATGTAGTTTAAGCTCAGTGTTTTTTCATTGTGGTGAGAGTGTGTCTCAGCCTCTCCTACCCATTTCAGTGAGGGTCTATTCTTATTCACCTAATATGTAGTAGTCATTCAGCTAGTTTCTGGATTTCTTTCTGAGGTACATTCGGTGTGTCAATGGAGTAGGGAAACTTAAGAGCTTCTTATATTGCCATCTTAGTTGACTATTGCTATTTTTCTAATTGTTCATATAAAGGCAAGTATTACAATAAAAAGATAAATCTTCCTAAATACTAAAAAAATATGCTTAAGAAATAGAGGAAGCAAATAAAATGGTCCATAAGGGAAAGACACATTCTTATGTGAAAAAGGCAAGGTGGGGAAAATTGTGTAGTGTGTGCACCTATTTATTTAAAAAAAAGAGAAGATACAAAAGGGGGGGAATGTTAATACATACATATTAGCTTATATCAACAAAAACAATAGAATAATTAAACATAAAATTAAAAATAATTATCTAAATGGTGAAGGTTCAGGAATAGAAACTAAACTTTTTTAAATCCTTTTTTGTTTAGGATATTTGACTTAGAACCATGTGAGTAGTTTTTATTAATCACAAAACAATTTTTAAAGCAATATCAAAAATACATAAACATAAAATAAGTGTAATTCTTTATCCAGTTAATTAGGAAGACCACACAGAGAAGACTGTATTAAGTGACTTTAAAACACAATCATTTGGCTGGTATCCCTAGTAGAATGTACCTTAGGACAAAAAAAAAATTGCAAAACAAAATGTTTACTAGTTTCAGGTGATCATATTATGCTGGTAGTATTAGTATCACTAATCTAAGACTATTAATATTGTGGAATAAAAAAAATGAAAAAATATGTAGCATTTCTAATTCAGTTATTTCCGATGACCTTGAGCACCAGTATTCTAAGCACAGAACAAAGGAAGGATAGGTATAAGATACAATAAATTGATTTTTTAAATGTTTTTTAATGTTTATTCATTTTTGAGAGACAGAGCTTGAGCAGGGGAGGGGCAGAGAGAGAGGGAGACACAGAATCCGAAGTAGGCTCCAGGCTCTGAGCTGTCAGCACAGAGCCCGACGCAGGGCTTGAACCCATGAACCGTGAGATCATGACCTGAGCCGAAGTCGGGCGCTCAACCGACTGACCCACCAAGGCACCCCTAGAATAAATTAAATTTTTAAAAAAACAGTGTTCCTAGATTTGAACTGGGAGTATTGGTGTGAACTCATAATGTATTTTACCTTTTCAAAAATATGTATTTCTTAGAATATATATAATGTGTGTGCGCACACACACACACATACATACACACACGTTAGTATTCCCAGATCCAGATTATGGTCTCTAAATACCATTCTCAAAGGACTCAAAGGACTGGGGCAGGAAACAAGTTTCCTTGCTATATACTAAATAGCAAGGAAACTGTCACAGACTACAAGGGTCATATCAGCAGGCCTCAGTAGCCAACATAAAGAGGCCTCTGCTCCTCTTCACACAAAAAAGGGGGGATAATTTGAGCATTAATAATTATACAAATTGCAAGAAAGTTAACAAATATTTTAAATTCATGAGGATTTAATAATTCTATTAAAAAATTTTAATCTCATCACCATTGATAAATAAAGGCAAAAAATCAAGCTTTTCCTATGTGAACTGAACTGTCAATATGGTAAGTAAAGAAAGTTTTGTTTTATAAAAATGCTTCAGCTAATATGTGAAGAAGAAATCATAAAATTAGACTATCAAAATTTTGCAAATTGTAATGAAATAATGGTTCATTAATTGAGTATAAATGACTCCTGATGTCACAAAAAGAGAGTCAACTAAATATTTTCTGCCTCTTGGGACACCTGGGTGGCTCAGTCAGTTAAGAGTCCAACTTCAGCTCAGGTCATGATCTCACAGTCCATGAGTTCAAGCCCCATGTCTGGCTTTGTGCTGACAGTCTAGAGCCTGGAGTCTGCTTCGGATTCTCCCTCTCACTGTCACTCCCCCCCCTCAAAAATAAACATTAAAAATTTTTTTAATTAAAAAAAATAAATAAGAGCCTAGTACATCTTACTGTCTTGTGATTACTGTTTACCTGTTTGTCATTTACTTCCACAATTCTGAACTCAGTAAGGGCAAGGACCAGGTTTATCTAAGCTACTTTTGTAGGCTCAACAGCTAGCACATAGCAGGGGCTCAATTCATATTTGTCAAATGAATGAGTCAATAAATGAATGAATCAATGAGCAAATATAACTCCATTGATCGCGTGGTGCCAAGATATGATATCAAGTCATTCTATCAGAAATAGTTCATACTTTGTGTCATTTAATCCTCACAGAACTCGCGCAAGAAAGATATTAGTCCCACTTGACAGATAAGGAAATTGGGGCTCAGAGAGCCTACGGGACTGACTCAAAGCCACATGGGGAGGAAATGGTGATAGGATTAAGAGTCCAATCCAGGCCTGATAGATTCCAGAACTCTTGGGTCTTTCTGACTTCCCAGGCTCCTTCCTGCTTCTGAATGTTACATCATCTCCCAAAGGGGGAAGAAAAAAGAAGCTGGTAGAAAGATCCTCCCTTTACAAATTGGAAAAGGTGACCTCAGAGTCATATACAAGAGCAAGGGCACTGCCCCTCTCAAGCACAGCAGCTGACTTTCAGCCATCTCTAGTGTAATATAAGGAAAAAGTTAAAAAATATGCTCACATTCACACACATTGACTTTATATGGCTTTGGGCTGTGTTCTTTATTTTATTTTAAACATATCTTTTTCTCTCTCTTTTTAGTCATATTTCTGAAATAACAGAACGTTGTGTTCTGTATCAAATCTCACAACTGCACATAAAAAAGTGTACCTCAGAGTCTCCTACTTAAAAAGATATGGAAATGCAAGATTCTAGTGAGTCTAAATATTTCTTTATTACATTCTCAGGTTGAAAGAAAGTTTGTTCATCCTTTTCTTTTCCTAAGGCTGTTAAACACAGTAACCTTGTCCCTTCTTATCTTCATGGCTTTTCTGGAGTTTCAAAATTGTCCATGGAGCCAACCTCAGGATTGCCTGTCCTTCATAGGATACATACAGTTAGGTACAGTTCTATTCTTTTCCTGGAGCAGAAAAAGAAACAATAGGTATTTCCCATGCATTTAGCAAAAGAGGACCCTTATTTTCAGGGAGGTAAAGAAAGGGAAAGGAATGATGATGGTCTAGCCCTTTATTAGTGAGGTGCTGCTTTTTTAAAGCCACTTCCTTTTTATACTAATTATTAATGTTTCCCAGATGTTTATGTCTAAGACATATCCTTTGGACTGTGATACTGAGTTTATCATACTCATCAACAGGTAAATTGGTTGGTGTCTACATACAAAATAAGCAAACAGGTGCCCTGAACAATGCAAAAATAATCCTCTATTCAAAATTTAAAAATTAGTTAAAAACCAAATACCCTTTTATTCTCAAATACATGGGTTTCATTAAAAGTTCAAATTGGAGACTCACAGCTAAAGTCAATGCCATGAAAATCCTATTTTCAATCATGGTAAGGTATATTTTCAAAGGATTTCTTTAAGAATCAGGTGGATGTTTGTTCCTGATTGAGTCATGAGGAAATGATTTCTGTACATAACAAACTATTCCTTTTCTTCATTTCTTAATGAGTCAAAGAGCCTCATAATGTTAGCAATCAAATACCTTTTTGAGATCTGTTTTAAAGCAATTGGACAGTTAAATGGCCAGACACAAGTACTAATACGTTACCAAAAATGTCCGTTTTATCTTCTCTTCAACAGATTATCGTCACCATCTGACAGTTATCATTTACCAATTATTAAACTTGGACAGTTATCAAAGGACCTGTTGGTGTTTGTATGCTCTATCATTGTTCCTCTTTCTTTTGTAACCCTCTTTAAAATGTTACCCCTCCATCAAGCATTTTATCAGAAAATAAGAAAATCACTCCTCCACACAATGTAAATTATTTTTAACACAGAAAAAAGTGTATGATCGTTATTTGTTCTGTCAGCCTCTTTTTACTAAAACTGCATTTTGTCTCTGTTTTGCATAGTACTTGGCCAGGCACACAGGGGAGTTGAAAGGATAGTAGTTGATGATAATTATGATGCATCCTGTGCTTGTTCACAAGGGACATTTGCTAAAGATTAAAAATAAATTCACAACTAATTGACTACCAGCCATAAGCTATACTGCTGGGATACCAAACCACCAACTGGAAAGAAAATGGCTGAGCAGATCTTGCCAAGCATGAACCCAGAGATCAAAAATGACTTCCTTGCTTGCCTAAAACATAGCTAATCAAATGAATGGCAACTTCAGTATTTCTGTGATTCTCCAAAGGGCCCACCTCAGGATATGAATGTTTAGTTGCAAGTGTTGAAGCTCATCCCCCAAAGTTGTCCTTTGAAGCCATCGATGAAAAAATATTTATTTAACACCAAGTATGTGACTTGTGTTTGTGGACTCTGGGAGGCAACCATAAATAAGATGCCTATAATTCTTTCCTTTGTGGTGTTTACCCTAGCAAGGAAGGAAATAGTAAGAGACTTTAAGTAGTGCTACAGAAAGATGAGGAAGAGAGTAATAATGTATTCCAGTGTCAGAGACACCTCAGTTCCTTATTTTCTATTTGTTACACCTACCTCAAATTGAAGGCAGTATTCTTTATTCTTCTATACCTTATGCATGAGAGATGATCCAGGAAACCTTAGTGATTGTCTTTCCCAAGGAAACATGATTCACAATGGTATAAGAACAATCAACTTTACTAACAAATCATGTGGACGAGCAATAGAGAAGCACTGAGAAGTTAAGATTGGTTTTTTTGAAGGCTTAATTCTACCTTAGGAGCTAACGCTGTCAGAACAACCCTACAGCTTAGATTTTTCTCTCTTCTACTTCATCCATATTTTGTTTTTTCTGGACATTCTCTTATCTTTCCTTTGACCTATTGTCTGCCATCTTGCCCCCTCTTTCACAAAGCCTGAGATCATAGATTATGGTTATGTGATAGGAGCTGTTGATATTCACCAACATCTAATTCTCCTCTATTTTTTGTTAGATATTTCCCTGCCCCCTTGAAGTTAGGTGTGGCCACATGACAGTGCTGGACAACGGAATGTGAATTACCCTCTGGATCCAGTGTTTCATGGCTTATGCTTGACTCCCCAGCTCTTTCTCATCTCCTGCTGTGGTATACTCTGCAGCTTAGTGATTAGATGGCAGTGTCATAAGATCGTAGATTCTCCTTCAGCTTTAGTCCCTATGTGACGATAATAGACAAAGCTCTTCCTGACATCATGAGTGGAAAATAACCTGAAATTTTGAGGTTGTTACCAAATATAACTTGGACTATTCTGACGTACGTAGATAGAGGAGGAAAGAGATTAACTAGCACATACAGTAATAGGGTATTGGCAACAGAATGCATTTATTTAACAAGTATTTATTGAGTTGCTGCTATGTAAGTACCAGGATCTAAGCTGGGAATATAGAGCAAAGGCAATAAAGTCACTGCCCTCAAAATGCTTGTTGTCAAATGAAAAACAACAACAACAACCTGACAAATATACAAACGATTATGATATAAGTTGACTGGAAAACCTTTTTTTTTGTTGTTTTCTAATTAGCCAAATACACTAAGGAAAAGTTTGGAGGAATTTTTGCCTAAAGGGTATGCAACTGAAAGTTTGGAGCTCAGTCCTGTCATGTTTATGTAAGTCATTACTATTATTATTATTACTATTATTATCATCATCAACCTACTTATTATTAAAGAATACGTGTGACTTTAGGTATCTTTAACATAGAGGGAAAAAAATAAAATAAAAAAAAATAAAATAGAGGAAGGATATTATTCCTCCCTTTTAGACTACTGAAAGTGATTGATACCCAATTGTAGAGAATATCTATGTACTTCAAGTTTTTAAGGCAAGAAGAACATCCCAGGCAGAGTGTTTAGTGGAAAGGCCTCTGGCTGTGATGTTAGTAGCTGTGTACAATTGAGCCACGTCCCTGAACCTTGATGTTTTCGTGTTAGTCATTCCACAGGTGTCCAGCGAGCATTCACTGTGCACCAGGTACCATGCTACGCTCTAGGGATAGGCCAGTGACCAGGCATGGTCTTCCCACTTTACAAGCCAGCAGAGAGCGTGAACTTTAAGTATTATCATTAATCGCCTAATTATGAATGTATTAAGAACTATAAAGGGGACTTTATTGGACCACATGGTTGAGGGACCTAAGTGGGAAGAGAGTCATCAGGGATAGCTGATGATTAAACTGAGTTTGGAAGAAGGTATAAAACCAGCATCACAATATTTACCTTGAAGGTAGCTGTAAGGATTTAAAAAATAAATGTAAAATTCCCGGAAAAAAACTGGTTCTTAATAGATGCTAGTCCTTGAACAGTGTTTAAAAACTGGTGCATACATGATCAAAAGCAAAATACTTAAAGGGGAAAAAAAGGATGCAGCATTTAACCACATATTAATATATAATTTACTACTCTCATTGTCACTATCAATATTAAAACATTGCACTGAGCCATTTCATAATTGTATTTTTATGTTTCCCCTGACATCTCTCAATTCAACCACTGGGGAAGCCCCTGTCTTCCTGTCTGCCTTGTTTTGGTTTTGTTTCATGTACCTTTCCTGGCAACGGGGTCCATTTAGTTGACTGGTTACCATAGAAGCCTGCTTGCTCTGAAGGGTAGTAAGTGTTCTAGGGAAATCAGCAAACTACAGGAAAGGAAAGACTGAAAAACTCTTGCCCAGATTATGAGTCAACAGGTAAATTTGATTCATTTTATTCCACATTACTTCTAGGTGGGGCCTAATCTGGGGTGCAAATAGCAGGTTAAAGTTTTTATTGCTTCAAAATAGGTGTTCTATCAAACCATTTTATCTCTATTTGCATGGCTGTAAACAGTTTAAATAAGTAAGTCTCTTGATTTCACCACCTTATTTTATTTTATGAATAACTTTCTTTTATTGCTTCATAAAAAAACTTAACAAAATTTTTAACTTAGTTCCCATTGCATGGGGAGTGAAGGGGTATTATAAAAGTGTGTTTCATGGTGATAATTATAAATGACATATAGAACAAGACTAAAAACCTAGACTTGCTTGATAGTGGGCATACAGAAGGAGAAAGATAGTGAACATCTGTATCCATGAGACTTTCAAGTTGAGTCTATAGGAAGAAAAAAGGTATTAATAAATACACAATTGAGGACTGAACTTAAACCAATATGGATTTCAATTGAACAAACTGTTTCATTCATTTATAGAGAGTGGAGACTAACATATACTTTGTTAAGCATGTGTTATTTCCCAGTGACCTCTGAAATAATATTATTGTTATTTCCATTTTTTTGAATAAGGAAATTAAAGTTAAGTTCAAAGAGAAAGACAGAGATACTCTTATACAAGGACCCTACATCCCCAGGAACAAAAACACAGTAACAGTAATTTCATCATTTCAGTTGAGTGTATGAAGCAAATTAAAATTTAGATAGTACCTAGCATTTAGAAAAAGTGTGACTTTTAAAAACACAAAGACAACGACAACGGTGCCATCCACTGTGCCATAAAAGCAGAGTGACACAGAGACAAAAGCATGGAAAACAGGGGCTTTTGCTCTGTTGTTTGTTGAAAAGGAAGCACTATAGCATTGGCAAAAACAGCCCTGCACTTGCATTCGATGGAAAGAAATCAGAAAGTCCTCTGGAACAGGCTTGAGCTTTGTGGAAAATCATGTCCTGGTGCAAAAGTAATAGCTGTTATAGATAAATAACCATTTATAGCTCTTTACCTTGGTTAAACTGTTATCTTCCAGTCTGTAAAAGATGATTTGGGTTTTTTGCAGAGCTTTTTAAAGAAAACACTCTGCCTCTTATGAAATCCATCTCCCCAAGCTTTGCTCAAGAGTTTGAAGGCATTCTATGAATATCTTGGAAATCACATCTCTGAAAAGCAGACTGTTAGTCCTGAGTAACATCTCCCTCCATTGAATTATACTTTCCTTGCCTAAATAGCAGGTGGGGCTCAAAAGCAGGAGGATGTCCCTACAGAGAATTTAAGGGCTTTTCATCCCTGAAATTTCAGATATGCTTTAGAAAACAGCAGAAGTTCAGCATCCAGATCAATTTAACATTTAACGGGAAAAGTGCAGAACCACTGGAACAAAACATTAGATTACAAACTTTCCACATGGTGAAATGGCCTCAAGACAGGTGAGTTGGAAACCACATGTTAAAACCCTTCCCTGAGATTCCTAAAATGAAAGTTTACTCTATTACTATTTTATCTTTAAGAGAAGAATTTTAAAAGTTTGCCAACTCTTGGGCTTTGCTAATGGAAAGTTGAAACAAAAACATTAACGTTAAATATAGGAAAACTGTAGGATGACATTTCTTCATTGTGTTAAAATACACATCACATAACACTTTCTGTCTTAATCATTTTAAGTGTGCAGTCAGCGGCATTATGTACATCCATATCGTTGTGCAACCATCTCCACCCTCCATCTCCAGAACTCTTTTCACCTTGCAAAACTGAAACTCAGTCAGTACCCACTAAATAATAACTCGCCATAGCACACACACACACCCCCCTCCCGTGCTCCCCAGCCTCTGGAAACCACCATTCTACTTTCTGTCTTTTTTCTTTTTTTTTTTTTTTTTCCTTTTTCCTCATGCCCCATCCCTCGGTAACCACCATTCTATTTGCTGTCACTGTAAGTTCAGTTTCAATTTGGGGTGTGTGTGTGTGTGTGTGTATTTTCATACGCCACCTACAAATGTGTAGAGAGCAAGAGGGAGTCACTCACCTCAAGCAGCGACACAAGGCCACTGCAGCTAAGACCAGATATTTCCCAAACCTGCACGGGTTGACAACACCCAGAACTGAGAAGCAACAGAAGCAGAGGAGGTCTGCAATGGCCCAAGACTGACTAAATTCCTTTAAAGGGGAGGATTCTGCAGCACACCGTCAGTGTCTAGACACTGATCATTTCACGTCTGACCACATCAAAAGACAACTGCTATTGCCACTGAAGACTCTGCCCATTGATTTCTGAACAAAACAGATCCTCCATTGCTTGAACATAATAAGCAGCACATACCGAGAGCTGCCCTGGGACTAGACCAAGGCCTTGTGTCAACTCACAGACTGACTCTGAGTTTGCTTTGCTAACTTCCTTCCTACCCCTTGTTAAATCATATTTGTTGTATGATTTTTTATTGTGCTTTGCCTTGTGTGACACAGAAGAAGCCAAGTTAAACGGGTAGTGAGAGGTCATTGAGTTTGAAATCCTGAACCTGCTTAATAATTATGTTAACCTTGCTTTATGATTGAGTAAAGCTGTATGAAAAGACACAACTCGTGTGTGCGCCTTCATAACGTACTCACGACAAAATGGAATCACAGCATATTTGTCTTTCAGTGTCTGACTTATTTCACTTAATGTAATGCTCTAGATTCAGTCATGTTATTGCAAATGGCAGATGCCCTTCTTTTTTATGGCTGAATAATATTCCGATATATAAATGTATACATAAATATTTATGTATATTTCCAATATTTATATACACCATGTGTTCATTATCCATTTCTTTATTTTTCATCTGTCAAGAATATTTCATACTACAAAATGCTTTTCATCTGTAGAATGGCATTGTAATATCAGCTATCACTATTCTTATTGGCAATGAGTAAATGACTGGAGCATATCCACCACGGAGATTCCCCTAGCAAAATGTTTTGCAAGAGAATTCTACCCACGGTAATACATAGAGGCTTCACAAACCATAAGGCGTACAACCCAGCAGAAAATGGTTGTGGACATCCTAAGATCAAGCATAATTAAACAGGCAAAACCTCCAGTCTCCATGCCTTTATGCACTTGGTAAACAGCTAGGATATAAATGGTCAACCCCAAAATTCTATTGTTTCCCTGTATCTTGCATACTCTGTGCAGTTTGCTCTGAATCACTGTTCAAAAAAAAAAAAATCCCAATGATTCATCCTCCTCTAATCTTAGTAGAAATCATTTCTACACCAAAGTGGACTTTATTTTCCCTTCTACCTTCAGTCAGCATGGAGTCAGAGAAGAAGCCGGGGCCCGCTTGCTAAGCCCTTCTCTACCACAAATCACCTCTAAGACCTTGAGTAAGTCATTTCTCATCTGGACCTTCCTTCCTTCATCTGTAGAGTGCGGGGGCTGAGCTGGAAGGTTTCTAAAGTCCCTTCCAATTTGAAGATTCTGTGATAATACAGAGCTGTTCCCAGGTGCCTGGCAAAACTCCTAGTTTCTGTCTTTGTTGTTTCCCATGTACATTTAAATTATGGGTCCCTCAAGTAAATTTTAATAAAAAGGCTCCTTACCCAGGGTTAATTGCAAGTTTTAAAAGGGGGAAGGGGAGAACCCACACAAAGAGTTGTTGAAAGCTCAGAGATTGCTACCAGGATTAGAATCAGCACTTTTGTCTTGCCAAAATTCCTCTCTGAAGTCACACAGGACAATCCTCTTAATAAAAGAGGCAGGTTTAGCTGGACGGGTCACACCCAGCCTAACAATGGTGGGAATTTCAAGACATTGTTAAGCTGCAGTCACATGAAATTGAACTTTTGTATCCTATCGGACAGTACTAGCATCGCTTGCTAGGGGGCAAAACCAGAAATAATAAACTTTTAACCAGAAAAAAATACAAGTGCTTATTGAAATCCAAGAACATCACAATGCTTGCCCTTGATATTCCCTGGGCTCAGGACCATATTAAATGCTTCATAGGCCACAGGCCCTCTTATTCTGGACAGCAGGTCCCACATTCTTTCAAACATTAATTCAAGTCCA
Source organism: Panthera tigris (assembly GCF_018350195.1). Taxonomy (NCBI): domain Eukaryota; kingdom Metazoa; phylum Chordata; class Mammalia; order Carnivora; family Felidae; genus Panthera; species Panthera tigris. The sequence goes on along the minus strand of NC_056666.1, from coordinate 110,952,172 downwards.
CATCTCATCTTAAATACATTTTTCTTTAAACTGCAAAAGGATTTTTCTTTTTCTTTTTGAAATTGTTTCATTTTGAGGTTTCTCTCTCTTATTTTCTAGTCTATAATTTCTTTTTTTCAGATCTTGGATATTTTCATTGGCTCTAAAATGTTTTATTGCCTCTGGTACCCAATGAATGAAAATCTCCATGATTAACCCAAGTTCAAAATTCTTTTGAAAATGAGCCAAATCATCAGAACTGGGTCACAGAGTAAAGGCAAAATCTGTGACACCTCCTCCCGATACTCTACAAGCCAGCTACACCCCCTGAACCCAGACTGTACTCTGGAGTCTCCAAAGCCAATTCAGGCTGGATTCATATTTGAGAACAGAACCCCTAACTTCCTGGTTAACCAAATTCAGGAGAAGAAATAGAAGTAAATGAAAGTTTCCGTTCAGAATATGGCCCTAAGAGGACTTTATACCCTCCTAGAAGTTGGTTCTTCTGCCTCATTATAGACTGACCTTTGAAATGGAACTTTGCCTACATATCATGATAGCATTGAAATGGTGCTCAGGTTCCAAGGATGGGAGTTTTCAAGGATAGTAGTTTGACACCTGGGAAGGCAGGGATTATAAATCAGAAACTTTGTACTGTACTTAGTATTGGAAAAATAGTCTGCCAGAACAGACATCGCCTGTATTCCGATACCTGGTATCTAATCTAGAAAACATTCTAATTGTTCTCAGTTTTTTCGTGACAAAATACAAGCTATTGCCTCAAGAGGGAAGAAAAAAAAAACAGATAATCTTGATTACAGGGTCAAGGATCTATTTAGGACAGCAGCTCTCATTCAGCATTGTTTTGGACATCAAAAATGCATTTCGCTAAAGCTCTCTCTCCTTGAGGGTTTGCAAATAAAATCATCTTGAACGTTCATGAAATGGAAACTGTCAGTCAATCCATTGATAACTGAAACAATAAACCTATTCAAGAATACACAGTTTAGAAACATATATGAAAAATGTCCTCTTCAAATGTCTTAGACCTCTGGAAAACACTGCTCCCTTTCGGAATCTTCCATGCCCGAGGCTTGTTAGCATCCACAGATGCCTTGTGTACTTAGAAACTTTCCAAGGTAATTGAATCTTTTTTCCCTAAACCAGAACTAGAACACATTCCTGACAGTGGAACAGAATACGTAAACTCCATACTTTCCTGGAACATTGAAAACATATGATCTCCATCCTAAAGAGGATCCTCCTATGAAATGACATTGAGTGATAGTCATATTCAATTCCTAATAACAAATCTACCTTCTTTTTTCATCCAGGATGAATGGAAAATGGCAGAGAGGGGATGAGGATATTGGGAAAGGACTTTGCCAGCCCACACCCCTCTTCTCTTCTAAGAAGAGCATTCACTGAATGTGTAAAAGAAACTAAACAAATTTCTTTCATTTGAACCTTTCCTACCTACTGTTGAGGTGAAAGTCATTGCACATATATCCATTTATATATTTCAGAGGTGTGCTGCCTGGCCTTTGTCTGAGTTATGTATTAGTCCCTAGGAGAAAATGATAAAAAAATTTCTTCTTCTTTTTTTCTTTTACCATCATACTGTCATATGGTCCTGCTGACCTCATTGGACTTGGACCTGTGGGGCAAAAGCATGATTCCCAGGTGTCTGCCATCTCTTCTAGCCCTGCTCAGGCCCAGAATGGCCTGAGAGGGTGTGAGATTTGGCTTCAAAGGAATTAGTAACTCCATTCCAGAGCAGGATGGAATCCTGGCAGCCCAGGGTGTCCCCAAAAGTTCCAGCCTGTGGCCCAGCATATTCCTACATGGCTCAGACCTGCAGACCAATTCCAGGGAGCCTGGATGCCAAATCAGCACCAGGTGCACATGCAGTTCACACCCCTCCCTCCTGCACCTGCACTGAGGTATCCAGGAACACTGGGCTGGTGTGAACAGGGGTCTCTGACCCAATGCAGCAGACCATGTTCCTGGGGCCAGGGATTTCCCTACTGCACTCCTGTTGCAGAGTCAGGAGGGTCCTTTGAGCCAGATTTCTTATGGCCCTATGCTCGGAAAATACACAGCGACTCGGTGGGAGTTGGGCCTCCGGGTGCCTCTCATCAGCAGCCTTCTGGCACTGTTAAGAAATTTCTATAATTTCGAGGTGACTGACCCAACTTCTCTTCTTCCTGGGATGGGTTGTTTTGTTTTTGTTTTCAATTGGTAGCAAGCACCAGATAAAATAGTACCACTCATCCCTGGTTTAATAGGAAAGAGATAGCAGTCTGCATATCTAGTAAGTTATTTTTTAAATCTTTCTATGCGTACAGTCTATCTATGTAGGTGTTGCTAACTGTGTGATATGTTAGCTGCATCGCCTCTTTTCTACTAATTGTACATTGGATTCGACAAAATTTCTGGTAACAGTAAAACATTGCGGTCAGGGTATTATAGTTTTCAAGTAGAATATGACAAAAAACAGGTAGGAATATTCTCCAAGGAGAAGCCTATGTTGGAACATAATCTAGTCAGGTGGCTTATTAGGATTTTTGTTGAATTTTAAGAACTTGCTGATTTGTTTTACTCTTAGAAAGGGTGCATCCACTGTCCTTTGAAAGTATATTATGTACTCTGCCACCATATCTTCTGTGGTAATATTTTTGAGAGAGTTTAATTTTTAAATGGACTGGGGAGCTTACCCCTGGGACCTAACTATTATGAAAATTTTAGCTGTTTGCTCTGGCTTTTGATTAGAACTATGGATAAAACCCCTCATTTAATAAATAGTTTTTCTCACTAATTAAGAAATTGAGGGTCCACGTTATGCAATGGCTAGCTACACTGCTAATTTAGTGGCAAGAGACTCAACTTCAAGAGTTCATCACATGGTGATACTTGGTTTAGTAATTTGTATTAATTTGGTTAGATCCTTGGAGAAATCCTAAATTCTTTTAGTGAAGCTATTCTTTTTAATCCCTTAAGAGAGTATTTGACAACCGTGAAATCATCATACATGCATTCAACAGATATTGCTGAACAAATGCTACTTATAAGAGATTCTAAGTGGCTAAGGCAGAGGGAATACAAAGTACATAAGATATGCTCTCACCCTCAAGAAAGTTATGGTCTGACAGGGATCTTTGCAATTCTCAGAGCTGGTGTGCCCCAGTTACCACCTCAGAGGCTTTCTATATCTTCCTCTTACTTCCACCTCTATATAGCACTCTTGGGAATTTTGCTTCAGCCCCAAAGATAACTCAAGTGACTGACCAGTAGAGGGTGGTTTTATTACTTTTGGAACCAAGTAGACTTTCTGTACAGACATTTTAGAATTAAACCCAGTGACCTCAAATTTATGCAATTTTATGATCTTGGCAAAGTCTCCTAAGCAGACAAACTGAAGATTTTACAAACCATATGATGTTCCTAGGAAAAAAAAAAAAAAAAAAAAAAGGTTCTATGACCAAATAATTTTGGGGAGTGCTATATATAGTATATTCTGCTCTTGTTGATTATGAGTGTGCATGTTAAATGTTATCAGATACCCAACTGTAAAGAAAGTTGGTTAACTTTGTTTAATCCAGCATTTTCCAAGCTTGTTTGAATACAGAGCCCTTTTTCAGTAATGATTATTAACATTTCATGGGAAACTAATGTGCTTTGGAACATAATTTGGGAAATACTATTCTATTCCAGGCATTGGCAAACCTTTATGTAAAAGGCCATATCATGAATATTTTAGGCTTTATGGCCCAGATAGCCTCTGTCACAAATACTCAACTCTGCAGTTGTGGCAGGAAAGCAGCCATAGGCATTACATAAACAAATGGGCGTGGCTACATAGTCCGATATAATTTTACTTGCAAAATAAGCAGTGGGCTGGATTTAGCCCAGAGGCCCTAGTTTGCCAACCCGTGGTCTATAGTTTCCACTAAAACTTTTCAGAAGAGCTAAAGCTCCACCCAGAAAGGTTCCAAACTCCTCTCACTGTATGTAACATTCAAAAACAATCTATCCATTCTAAAATTTTATTTTTAAGGTATCTTTTTAGTCTGAAACTATTATCAACCTAAATAAATAGCTATTCTTTCCATCAGAGGTTTGAAGTGCTTGCCAAGAGGTAGTTCTTTAGCCACTGACTAAAGAACAGTGGTTATCATGGATTGTGGGACAGCAACAGGTTTTCGTTTTCTTTGTTGTACTTTTCTGTAATATTTTTGTGATCAGAAACAAAAACAACAGAAGATATTTTTTAAATAATCCTCCTGGAGTTCAACAGTTTTTGCAATCCTCTTGTCTTGATAGTAATGTCACCTCATATTGGCATGGCACTTGGTAATTCCCAATGCCTTCTATGGCTTTTATTTCATACCCACTTCCCATTTCTCCTTTTAAGTAAAACAGGACAAATACAGGTTCTGCTCTCAGCTCTCTTCAGTCTCTTGTCCGTGTTTTCCACTCTCTCTCATAATTTAAATTTTCACCTCTTTATGGCTGTTTCCTAAGTGTATATTCCTAGATCTAATTCATCTCCTCTTATCAGAATCACCTTGGAATTTATTAAATGTGCCAATCTCTGAATCCCCCTCAAGGATTAATCAAAATACTCAAGGATGGAGACTGAGTGTGTTTTTTGAATACCACATAAATCTAGATTTATCTTGCTGGTTTAAAAGGAAAAAACAGCAAACAAAATCCTCCTTTTGAGAGATTTAATTGTATATTATTTTTTCTTGGTTTGTCTTCTGTAGCAGACTTCTAAAGCAAGGTATATGGCTTATTTATCTTTTTATACTTTATATACCTAGTTACCAACTCTAATGCCCATTGACATAAAAGATGGAGCCCATTTTAGCCATCAAGACAAATGAATATGCATTAAACATAAAGATATTTATGCATTTGCTCATTCTATTTTCCTACTTTCCTCATACTTCCCAATCCACGACATTTGGGTTCATTTCTTCTGCCACACCACTGACATTGTTCTTTCACAGATCACAAACAGCCCTTTAGTTACTAAACCCAAGAGCCACATAAGTACTCATCTTTTGTGCTCTCTTTTTAGCTTTTGACACTGATGACCATCCCCTTCTTCTTGAAAGGCTGTCTACTTAAATGTCCCATATATACACTAATTCACACTCAAAACTGAACCCATCCTGTGGTCACAAATGGGCACTTCCTGCTTTGTCTCCTCTCTATCCAAATGATACCACCATCCACCTCATTCCCCAAACAGACACCTGAATATCAATCTTAACTCACTCTTTTGCTTATTCTATCAACTTTATATAATTAACTTCCAACTATTTACCCACAATTCCAAACCAAAAGACTCCAAAAACGCAACTATTTTCCACAACTCACTTGGCAACAAAATCTGCCCTGAAATGACTGAAGGTTATTAATAGTTTTAATGTACCTCATTTATGGTGAATATTTGTATGTTTTACTGTGGAAATAGAAATGTCTTGATTACTGCCCAGACCTTCCGGAGAGTAGTATGTAACATATTTTATGTGCATCATATTACCTTTCTGGAAGTATCCAAAAAATTCTTAAATCCAAAAAAGTTTGGTCTTGGCAGATCCTGGGGATTGTGAGCTCATACCTCCTAAATAGCTCCAGAGCTCTTCCGGTTCTCTCCATCTCCCTTATGTAAGGGGACTGCCATCACTTGCTGGATTGCTTCTCAACTGCTGCTGTGTCCTCACTCTTGCTTCTTCCAATCCATCCTAAAAAGAAAAAAAAAAAAAAAAGGGAAAGAGAGAGAGAGAGAGAGAAAAAAAAAAAGATACATCTCTCATATTTTGCTTCTAGCATAAAGTCCAAAGTTTGAACATGGCCAAAAATTCCCCAGATGATCCGGCCACTGCCTATGTCTCTAGCCATATTTCCATCACTTTCTACCCCCACCTCATTCCAAACACCTAGTTCCTCCATGCCCCTACTCTCCTTCACATTCAGTCTTGGAATGGACTCCATAATTGTTTTGTTGAATGATTAAACAAAATATAATTCACTTTTTTCCTAGGCTGCTAAGAGAGAACCAATAGGTATTTTCTCTGAGCAGATTACTGTTATTTCTTAATTCCTCTCCTTTTGGTATGAGGAATGGAGATGGAGGCCGCAATAACTATACATAAGAGTATTAGTTAATAAAAATAATGTATGGACAAGAGCAACCTAAATTTATGTCCAAACACAAATGCCCTGTTGCCCTAATGACACTTCAAAAGTATTTCCTGGTATTTGAACCATTTTATATTAGTTGCTTCTCTACCTAACACTTAACATTTGTAGTAATTGTACCTCTGGAAACATTTATTATTAAACATCTACCATGCACAGAACAATTTATATACATTGTATAAATTATTTCTAATCCTTGTATTAAACATGTAAGGTGGGTATTATTATCTCAGTCTTAAGGATGAGGAAACTGAGGCTTAACCTATTTCCCCCAAGGCCACAGATTCAAGTGTCAGAAATGGGATTTCAAGCTAGTCCTCTTCATCTACAAAGCCTTCTCTACTCCTGCACAGTCTTGCAGCTCAGTAAAAACCCGTCATAGTATTAGGCAAGGCTGAAGTGATGAATCATGGGTGACAGGGAAGGGAAACTAGTGAGAGGCACCCAGGGGAGTGACAAAGTAAACAGGAAGGCAGGAAGAAAAAGCATAGAACTCATAAACTCCTTAGTTATAAAGATATCTGGCTAGACTGTAAATCCTATCAAGGAAGGGTCTAATTCTTTTACTTCTTTATCTTTTGCCCTGCCTAGGACAGGGCTGGGAAAAGAATGGACACTTAATGAGGACTTGTGAACTGACCATTTGTTAATAAGTTGTTGACTAAGTATCACCATTAATCACTGCCTACAATTCCCCCACCCTTAAGATAGTGTGTAGCAGAGATCAGGGCAAGGTGTGGTAGGTTCAGGGAGGCTTATCAATAGAAGGCATTTTAATACCTATAATGATCTCCTCATTAAACTCTCTGACCTAAGATAATATTTGGAAAAGCTCTGATTGCCAATAAGCCAAAGTCCTGTGTTTGACTGTCAGTGAAATGAGCTGATGAGAAAGAAGTTGGATTTCTATCAATGAGCTGGATAGGTACTGGTTTCTATATTCATAAATATTTACTAAGTACCTCCTGTAAGGAAGGCAATGAATGGGTAGGTACTATGCATGGAAACATCCAAATACCTGGATGTATCCAACTGGAATAAATATGCCTTAAAATGCCATTTTGTTTGTCTAAAATGTCCAAACAGAGACCTACCATGAAGAGAAAAAAAAGCCACCTTGATTAAACACTTCCAAAAAAGCACTGTAAAACACTGCCTTCCCTGCACTGATGATAGTGTGTCTGAAATCTGGTTCTTGATGAGAAAGCTATTATAGTCCCTCTCTTCCCTTTTCTGGGAAGAAAAGCCTCCTGTCCTCCTTCAGAAAATCTCAATGAGGGCAGAAGACCTGTGCCTTGAGTAGACATATGTGCACTTGTGTATGGTGATTTTTCAGGGGATATAGAACAACATGAGTCCCAGGAAAATTCAAAACTAAAGAAGTCATGGGGCGCCTGGGTGGCTCAGTCGGTTAAGTGGCTCAGGTCACGATCTCGCAGTTCATGAGTTTGAGCCCAGCATCAGGCTCTGTGCTGACAACTCAGAGCCTGGAGCCTGCTTCAAATGCTGTGTCTCCCTCTCTCTCTCTGCTCCTCCCTCACTCGTGCTCTGTCTCTCTCTCTCAAAAATAAATCAACATTAAAAATTAAAAAAAAAAAAATAAGAAGTCATATAAAAAAGAAGGAAATTGTGAAATTTGGAGGAGTTAGAATGGAGTCAAGGCTCTATGTTAAGCTGGTGCCCGTGATGTGCTTAAACCAGAATTTTCACACAGTTGTGGAACCAGAAAGAACTCTTTGTATTCCCAGTCATCAGTGGGAATTTGAGTACTTTAGAAGGTATGTTATAGGCAACTGATCCAGTAGTTCCTAAGAACACCTAGGAAACTTTCTAAAAATTGGAGACCTAGGCCCCATACCACCACCTGGATTTCCCGGTGGGTAGGAACTGGGAATCTGCTCTATCAGGCCCCTAGGTGATTCTGAAGATAAAAGATGACAAACAATGACAAATTTCAAACAATGAGTATTTTCCCATAAAATAGGGTTTTTCAGAAAGAAGAATGCCCAGTATAGGTTGGAGAAGTAAACTCAGAGAAGAAGGGTATGACAGAATTTACAGCCTCAGAAACACGTTCCCGTGACACAGTCAGAAGTAACAACGTAGTGGCCCAGCTCATCAGATGAGGAGACCAAAGATCTGCGTTCCCCTCTTTCCTGGTCACAGGAAAGTCACATGACTACCAGCTGACTCCTTTACGTAAACCAAACAGAAGCACCTATGCCTGAAACATAGGTGTGATCAGCATGTTTAAAGTTGTCTGCACCTCAATTTCCTCATCTATAAAATGGGAACACTCACGTGAATCCGCTGAAGAGTAATTTTCTCATTCCAAAAGTAGAATTGAAAGTTCTTTCTCCTGTAAATGAGCCTTTACCATAGAAACACTGGTTCGTGGACAGCATAATAAAAACAAGCAAGTCTGTCCCGCTCCTCTGTTCCAGAGACCTTATGGGGAGGAAAGTGAAAGACCTCTATTCAGAGAGAGGGTTTGTTGTACACTTTCGTGCCATTCCTGGCTCACTTCGTGGTACACCAAAGTGAGGGGTGAGTGTTGTGGACTGAATTGGGTTGGATTGTGTCCCCCCAAAAGATATGTTGAAGTCCTACCTCCCGGTACCTGTGAAGGAGACCTCATTTGGAAATAGGGCCACCGATTTAGTCAAGTTAAGGTGAGGTCAGTAAAATGAGCCACGCCCGACATGACTGGTGTCACTACAAGAAGAGAGAAATTTGGACACAGGCACAGAGAGAATATCGCGTGATGACGCAGACACAGAAGAATGCCACGTGATGAGAGAGGCACAGAGTGGGATGCCGCAGCTCCAAATGCAGGAAGACCACGGATGGGCAGCCACCAGCTGGGCCACGTGTGGCAGCTGCACCACAAGGACCGGACTCTACCCAGACTCCCAGGAGAGCCTGGCCTCAGTGTCAGACTTCTGGCCTCCAGAACCGTGAGATGAGAAATTTCTGTTGCTCTGAGCCCGTCTGTGGCACGTCATCAGGGCCACCCAAGGAAACTAAGACAGTCGGTGAAGACCTCTCGATCCTTAACAAAACCAAGTGTCTTCCTGTCCTATCGGAGGAGAGGGAGGACTTGCACCCATGAGTCCCGGCAGGCACGGCAGCAGTGGTACGGCTCAGGAGACACCCTTCTGATGGCCAGAGAAGCACCCATGGGCCCTTCCCTGAGCTTACTCCTAACACCTAGAGTGGCATCACAGTGAGGGTTGCCAGGAGTTCCGAAGAAGGGCTGGCACGGATACAGTAACTCCGCAGTCATTAAAAGCACAAAACACAGTTAAAAGCTGTAACACTCATTCATTTTAAATTTGGTCTCAACACATGCAAGCCAAAGGGCTGAATCCCACCCAAGCCTCCTCGGTTAACTTGCACGTAAGGCCCATAAGCTTCACATACCTCATGGGATAGTTCGGTGACTAGAAGTTTATTACAAAGTCACCTTTGCTTGGGGAACCAGGGGCTCCTAGAGGAACTTAGACCTGAACACCTTTCTGAGATATTGCCTTGCAGAGTTGTTTTGAAGGTGAGAGTATCAAAATAGCGTCCTTGTGAGCCAAAAGCATTGCGCCGACATAGGTGTGGTTGCTGGTTCTTAATCACCGTACTTTTGCAAAATAAAAAAGGTTTATTATTCCCATTAGTTCACTGGTGGAAATTAAATAATAAAGCCAAGAAAAAAGGAATGTATGTTCTTGCTGTCAGATATGCAAATGGAGTATGTGAAGAAATATCCCCATTAGCTTGCTGCCTGCCCAGAGAAACAGGCCTTTCGTCTGACATCCCCTACAGGTTAATTGAGGATGGCTGCTTGTTTAAAGAGTCAAGCAATTATTCTGAGGAACCGACCAGCCAAATCTATTCCATTTGATTATGAGTGAAAATGCAGAGCTTAACTCTTCTCTAAAAACAACAACAAAAAAGCACAATTTGAAAGTGGGAAGAAGGAAATCTGAATTCTGCCCAACGGCGGATGCTGGCTTTTAATCCTGTCAAGAAATATTAAATTGTCTCATCCCAACTGCCTTTTAAGTCATATATTACAAATAGGTGAGCTAGGCACTCGATGCAATGTAGTTTCTGTAGTAGCTGGGGAATACAGTGATTCTAAAATATTCCAGGCTTGTGTCTATTTCACTGTCCCTGTAGAATCTTCTGATTAAGTGAGGAAGCCCAGGAATACAGTCATAAAAAGATTTTATTTTTGGTTGTTGCCTTTGGCAAAAGTTCTCTGCCTAAATGGAGAGAATTTATTCTTAAAAAAAAAAAAAAGGAGTTTTCTTTTCTGTCGCATAGAGAAATAAAAATAGCAAAGGCCTCGTAAATTATCATTCCTCAGTGTCAGAATGTCGCATTGTGGAGCCCACTGTTAGGTGAGGCTGTTACAAAGTCACTGCAAGCAAGAGTCCCCTGCCTATTTCCTAACACCAAAATGACAACTGGGAACAGATGAACAGGCCTTTGGGCAAAAACATTTTTTTTTTTCCATGAACAGGCACAGGTTTCAGAGAAAACCAGAGGTGACACAGACTTCCTCATCACTATCACACACTTCCCTTCCACCAGCAAAATTCTCAACGTCAAAAAGTAGTCACTTTTTGTTCCATTCCTCGAAGATGTCAGAAATGAAGGAGCCCCACACGTGTATGCACTGGGGCCTTTCTCCTCACTCACCTGAGCCAACTTGACTCTGAGACTGCCGAAAGAGGCTTTCGAATAGGTCATGGGTGGTGATTTGGCCACAGCTATCCTGTGTCCACAGGGCGATCTAACTGACCTGAAGCAGGAGAAATTTAAGAAGCTCCATACGCTGGATCTCAGTATACCCACTGTTACCTTCACTCTAATCCCACTGCGTGCAAGGGTGACGTCTACCATTTCCCTTTCTAATCCCCGGGGCTGTGGATAGGATGAGGTATCATGCCCATGATTGTGTTACTTTACATGAAAAGGCGACTTACCAATGCAATGAAGTCTACGAATCAGCTACCTTGAAATAGGGAGATGTTCGAATGGTTCTATTCTGATCACATGAGCCCTTGCAAAGCAGAGGGTTTCATCCAGCTGGTAGCAGCAGAAGAAGCCAGAGAGATCCAAGGAGTGAGAGGAATGTGATGCTAAGGGGAGGGGCCACAGGCCAAACCTGAGAGCAGCCCCTAAGAGCGGAAAGGGGTCCGCAGACAATAGCCAGCAAGGAAACCACCCTCAACCCTTACAACCACAAGGAACTGAAGCCTGCCAACAACCTCCGTGAACCTGGAAGCAGATTCTCCCCCAAAGCTTCCAAATAAGAGCCCTGTCATCAATACCTTCATTTAGGTCTTGTGGGATCCTCAACAGAGATCTCTGTGAGTCCACCTGGACTTCTGACTAACAGAACTGTGAACTCATAAGTGGGTGTGGTTTCAAGCTGCTGAATTTGTGGTCATTTGTTACCACAAATTATACCATATACCAGTATACCCTGTGCTTGAGTCACTATCTTTGTGGCCTGTAGAGTAACCCAATTCCTCTGAGACTAGGATTCTACCTTCCTCTTACAAGATCTTCTCACCTCTTAACCAAAATTCCCAGCTACCAGGGTCCCTTCTACCTGCTTACAATATTCCCCCGGTTTTAAGGGATTAGGAGTCTGCCTGAAACCCCTGTCCTCCGACCTACATGTTCTGGGTGGGGGCTGCCTGATCATTGGGCTCTCTTGTCTCTTTGTATTAAATCCCTGCCCACATCGAATGCCTGCTATTCACATACCTTAAGAGTGTGGACTTTGAAAGCAGCCAGGATTTTGAATCTCGTCTCGGCCATTTACTAGTTATGTGATATTGGAAAAGTCATTAAACCTCCAGCACTTCATTTTTCACTTTGTAAAATAGAGATAATACCATTCACTATGTGAGATTTTGTAAGGATTCATCATAATATATGTAAAGTATATAGTATCTTATCATTATGACTCTGTGTGTATGTGTGTTTGTGTGTGTGTGTGTGTGTGTGTATGAATCCACACAACTTAATAATGCAGTCATTCTGCTGAAGTGTAATTCCTCCAAGAGTGTTCACCTGGATTTCTCCCTCTAACTTCATCTTTGGCGTGTGAATCTAGTTACAATTCCCCACCACTCCCAACTGCTGTTAACCTCACTGTCACCTATTTCCCAATGCAATACACCTCTGTTCATGTACTCATTCATTCATTCATTCATTCATTCATTCATCAGGAGCCTTCCATATATCAGGCATATGTAAGAGGTATATGTAAAAGGCACAGGGATATAATGGTGATCCAAGCAGGTTAGGATCTCAGAGTTTACATTCTAGGGTGATACATGCTAGAATCATTCCATAAGATGCATGAATTTATTACAGTTGTGAAGTTATCTCAAGATCTAGGTCCATGTTAACATTACCCAAAAAATGTGTGGAAATATGTATCAACATTATTTTTGCATCAAAGAACAGTAAGCATTGCCTCTCACGTTTGACAGCTAAGACTTAGTATTTCTTGTGCAAGAGAAAAGAACAAAGGTAGTAACTTTTACATGGTAATGAAAGTTCATCTTACACTTCAGTGACTTAATGAAAAGAATCACTTTGTTTCAGAGATTTGGGTAATTTAGTCCACCAAGAGAAAGCAGGCTGTGGCCAAGGCTGGGAGTAATGGAGAAGTATGTGAACAATTTGCTGGTTGGATCTTAGGCTAGCTGCTGCCTCCTGATTGAAAAGAAAAAAAAAAAAAAAAAAATCCTCTTAACTTCCCATTGGAAGCAAGCCCTGACTCTGCCTGGAGGCCATTCTGTAACCCAAAAGAGCTCATTCCAGAGAACCACTGAATTTATCTCAATGACAGTTTATCACAGTGAGTGTCAAGGCTGAACAGCTTAACTGCATGAAAAGCCTGTCTGTGTTGGACCCATCCAAAGCCATGGTTTTGTAAGTGAGAGTCCTTCACTGAGGTGTTGGCCCAACATCATCAATATCACCGTTTACAGTTTGTGCTCCAAAGAAGTATATAAAAAGCAAGGCTAAAAGGAAAACAGAGTCTTCATTGAGTTGCCTCCTATTTACCAGTAATCCCACCGAGTGTTTTTTTGGATTGGCAAAACTGAGCTCCACATGTTTATATTGGTAACATTTTCCAGTAGGTTCTACCAAAAGGTATCTGAGTACCTTGTGTTGTGACGTTCAGAGAAATGAAAAACATTAAAACAAATAAGCCTTGTCTCCCAGTACAGCCTCCTGGAAAAGAAATTCTACCTTTCTAAGGGCATCAGCCTAAATGAGGCCTCAGTTCTTAAATTCCTTAATCAGTTGCCTTAGAAACGGGGAGAATGTGGTGAGCACCTCCAGTCAGCAAAGTAATACCTTGATAGGTTTAATCACCTGTTCCTGGCCCAACACACACTTGAGTGAAGGTGAAATTGTTACTGTTCATTGTGACTGACATTCTGAATTTTCCAGGTCTTTTGGCACTTAAATAAAAAGTCTATCTCCTATATCAGGAAGAAGAAGGAGGGAATGTTAGGTGCACTGAGATTCAGAATTCTTGTTTATCACTCCTTGATGAGTTATTTTAGCTGCATAGTACTCAAAGTGGAATTCAATCCTGTTCAACAATTTATTGAAGTCCTACTATGTGCAACTCACCTAGTGAAAAACAGTTAACAAAAAATTGCATTCACCCTCATGCCAGGAGAGCACCATGAAATTTACAAACTAAAATATGATATGCCATAATCTAAATTTTAAAATGTCAAGAGGAAAAATGTTCTATCATTTATTTAATTTTACTAGAGGAAGGCAGACTTTGGGTTTATAGGTAAACAACAGAATCATCATATTTTAAACTTTTTTTTAATGTTTATCTATTTTGAGAGAGAGAGAGAGCACAGGCATGCAAGCTTCAGAAGGGCAGAGAGACAGAGAGAATCCCCAAGCGGGCTCAGGGCTGTCAACCCAGAACCCTACACCCGGCTTGATCTCATGAACCGTGAGATCATAACCTGAGCCAAAATCAAGAGTCGGATGCTTAACCAACTGAAGCACTCAGGTACCCCAGAATCATCACATTTTAAAATTAAATCTGAGACTTCCAAAACATTTATTCACACATATATCACTGTAAGTAAAGATCAGAGTTCTAGGTTCTGAAATCGGTCTCTAATTTCCTCTGCCAAGGAGATTAGATTTAACTTTTTTTTTTTTTTTAAGATTATTTACTTATTTTGAGACAAAGAGCATGAGTGGAGGAGGGACAGAGAGAGAGGGAAAGAGAGAATCCCAAATAGGCTCCGCACTGACAGTGCAGGGCCAGATACGGGTTCGAACCCACCAACTATGAGATCATGACCTGAGCCGAAGTCAGACACTTAACTGATGAAACCAGCCGAGTGCTCCTAGATTTAACTCGTAACTAAGCGTCAATAATTGAAGGTTTTGGTAGTTTTATAAATTCTGTGTGCTCTCTATTCTGGGTTTATTCCAGCCCTACTTGTGGGAAGATAATAATGCCTTCTTCTATCGGGACATTTCATTCTGAACTCTTAGAGTTATTTGTTATATGAGGGTTTGTTTTTCTTTTTTTTTTTTTTCTAGTGTTCTTGCTCAAAATTTGATTCTTTGTATCTTGTATCTTTTTTTTTTCTTATCCTGCTTTCTACCCCTCTTCTCCCTTTACCTCCCATCTAGATAACAAATGTCAAGCATCTAGTTTCATATTTCTCCATAGTCATACCTTACACAAGTATGGGGGGGGGAGGGGAAATCATTGTTTCACCAAAATGGTATCATATTACCTGCAAGAATACATCTTACTTTGCTCGAATAACTGTGCAAAATAGCCTTTGGGGTTGAGTTGCTCAGGTCTAGCTTACTCTTTTAGCTGATTTGTAATATGCCATGTTTTTACCATACCACAACTTATTCACTCATTCTTCGACTAATGGTTACCCCTTTGTTTTTCAGCATCGTGCCTCTACAAACAGCTGCAATAAACACTCCTGTGGACCAACACTTCTGTTTCTTGGCACAGAACCACAGGAATGGAGCTGCTGAGTCAAACAGTATGTACATTTTTTATTTTAAAAAATACTGCCAGCTTACCAAAAAGTATTCTGCCAGCCGTGCATGGGAATATCCTTTTCCCCAATTTCCAACTTATTGTAGGTACAACCTTTATTTCATTTTTATTATAACTTGTGTTTCTCTGACTTGCACAAAAATTGAATATCAGTTTGTTTACTATCCATTTGGACTTGCTTCTCTATGAATTGTGAATCCTTTGTCCATTTTCCTTTGGTGTGTTTATCTTATGGTTATCAGTATGCAAGCCCTCCTTTAATATCACAGGTAATGGCACTTTAACTGTCATTCATGTTGTCTATATTTTTTTCCGCTATTGATGTTTACATATTACTGCCTACATTTTCCTGTTATGTGATTTACATGTTGTGATTTCATCTAGCAGGAACTGACGTAAGTGAAAGATGAGGGCTTAATTTTATTTTCTTCTGGCAGGGAGAGACAGTTTTATCAGAACGATTTATATATTTTTTTAATGTTTATTTATTTTGAAAGAGAAAGAGAGAGCATGAGCAGGGGAGGCACAGAGGGAGACAGAGAATCTCAAACAGACTCTGAGCTGTCAATGCAGAGCCCAATGCAGAGCTCAGTCCCACCAACCGTGAGATCGTGACCTGAGCCAAAATCAAGAGTCTGATGCTTAACCGACTGAGCCACCCAGATGCCCCTACCAGAACCATTTATGAATTAAATTATCCTTTTCCCATTCAATTAAAATATAATGTCCCTTTTTCCTGCCCCTGATCAGTTTGTCAATTTCCGTGCTAGTATCTCCCTATTTAGGATTGTGGTAGATTTATAGAAATGTTTTATTATCTATTATACTTAATCCTTCCTCACTATTCTTGTTTTCTTAATTTTTTGACTATTCTAAACATTCTTCAATATGAATTTTTAAATCATCTTGTCAAATCCTCCCCTTAAAGTACTGTCTGGTTTTTAGTTGTGTTGTACTGAATTTTATATTAATTCTGAGAGAATGGATGCTTTTACCATTTTAACTCCTCTCATCTAAAAATATAGCGTATCGATTGTTTGTTCAGAGCGTTTTATGTCTTCACATAAGAATTATGAGTTTTGCTTTTGTTTTTTTTTTACCATAAATGTCCTTATCTTTCTTGATGAATCTTTTCTTAAGCATTACATAGTTCTTGTCACTATAGTGAGGGTTTTCTAATTTTCATTTCTAGATGATTATAATTGATACACAGAAAAACTGTTGCTTTTTTCATACCTATCTTATTTCATCAATTCTGAAATACACATTTTTATATCTTTGAAAGTGGGACTTATCCTATAATAATGACATCTTAATTACAATTTCAACATTTTTCCTTCTCGGGGGTACATAAAGTAATGGGATATCTTGATATCTATGGCATCTTAGACCCTTTTAAATATGATATACCAATCAACTTACCTCATTTTCTTCTTCTGTTTAATATTACTGGATTTTTTAAGGTTTTCTAATAATATAATCGTATCTCTCAGAAGACATAATTTTATCTCTTTGTTTCTCAATGTATACCAATTATTTCATTTGCTTATTTTGGGGTAAATACTGTGTTTTTATGTTATGGAATGGTTAGCATAAACAATTTTAATTTCTTGCTATTGGTTTTTTATAGGTTTCAATCATACATAATTTCTTTTCCTATTTCACATAGACTTGTTATTGGAATGTCGGGCAAATATTAACAAATGCCTTCTAAGCATTGTATCTTTATTGGTAAATGTTGCAAGCACAGGAAAAAGGTGCAAACACGAACTGTGTCTTTCCACAATGTCAGCTTTATTCAATCATAAAGCAAGGTTAAACTGATTGTAAAGCGGTGTCAAGATTCCAGACTCGATGACATTTCATTATACATTTAACATAGCTTCATATGTGTCACACAACACAAAGTACAATACTAAGGCACACAACAAACAAGATAAAGCGAGAGGTAACCAAATGCAAACTCAGTCCCTGAGTGAGTGGTTTAGATAAGAATCCATCTGGTCCAAGTCAGCTCTCAGGGCTCACTGCTTATTCAAGCAGTGGAGGGGTCTCAGTTATGTTCAAAGATTGGTCGCTCAGGCAGACCTTTCAGTGGCCATTGCCTTTCTAATACAGAAGACATGGAAGAGTCTTGGAAAGAGTGATGGAAAATCTGATAGTTTGCTGCAGAGGATCCTCCCTTTCTAAAGGAGTTTACTCAGGGTTGGGCCTTTGCAAGCCTCTTCTGGTTCTAGTGATTGTCAGCTCCTGGCTCTTCCAGGTTCGCATGGCCTTACCAATTATCAGTCTGTAGCACTGCCACTCTGTGCTGGTTTGGGTGATATCTGGTCTCAGCTGCAGTGCCCATGGCTGCTTTCCTGATTATGTCACTCCTTGACATGAGTGACTCTCTCTTGCTCTCTGTAGTAAAAGCACGTGATCTTTCTCCTTCAACATATAAAATCACACTAACAGTTCTCTGGATTTTGAACCATTCTTGCATTCCTGGAATTTATCCTACTTAGTAATAGTGCATTATGGTTTGTGTATTTTGATACAATGCTGGGCTCAGTTTGATTATATTTTAATTTGGGTTTTTTGCTGCTCTATTTATAAGAGTTGGCACAGTTGTGTTTTATCAGCACTGTGTTTAGTAAGTTTTATCAGCATGCTGGTTTTATGAAATGTGGGGGGAGATCTACACCTTTTCCTGTGATTTGGAATATTTTAAATACTTGGATAGATGATTTCTAAGGATTTGATTAAACTCAGCCACAAAGATACCTGGTCTTATTAACTTCTTTAATGGCTTATTTGTATTCACCTTTCCAGTATTTTCTATAACATTTAGCAAGTAGTTCTCCTTTTTGATCAATTGCAGTGATTTACATTTGTTTTAACATCAGTTTCCCCTAAGTTATGAAATGTGTTGCCGTAAAGTTTCATGAAGCTTTTTCTTAGATTTTTTTCATCTTTTCCATATCCACATTATGACTCATTTCTCCTTTCTAATTATTTACATTTTTCTCCTTCTTTCTTTCTTTTCGTAAGAATTCTGACAAACTTATTAATTGTTTCAAATAATCAGGTTCCAGGTTTATTTAACCTTTCTAACTTTTTTGGTTTATTTTCTATTTCATAAATTTTAGATTTTATATTTATTAATCTATTCTGGTTGATTTTTTTGATATTTTAATTTCTTAAGATGAGTACAAGGTACTTTCATTTTTAGCCATCCTCTAATAAAGGTGCCATGTATAGCTATGAATTTCATCTGAATATAGCTTCTGTCATGTTCCATAAGTTTTTAGTTAAAGCATTCTCATTTTTGCTGCCTTGGAGATAGTTTGCAATTTCTGCTTTTATTTTTTTTTCTTTGATCCAAGAGTTTGTAAGGAATGTTTTAATGTCCAAATTTATTATATAGCTATAAGAGAACATGGATTGTAAAATCTCTTTTGTTTTTAAAGTTTCTTTTTGGCCAGACACATGATCAATTTTTGTAAATATTCCAGGGAAAAAAAAATACCTGAAGGATGTAAAATTCCATATTGGGCTACTAATTGATTTTGTCGATTACATTATTCATTTCTTCTGTCATTACTTTTGTTTTCCTTACTTAATCTAATTTTAAATATGCTTATTGAAATCTTGTACATTTATAGTTTTCGCTTTATATACAATGCTATGCTATTTGGTAGCTATGCTATTTGGTACCTTCAGGTAAAAAAAGAAAGATAACTGAATAAAAATATATTTCCTGGTTTTGGAGATTTCAAAAGAGGTCCTGGTCACTGTTTTGACCACCATCCAGGTCTTAAATTCTCTCACAGAAAATACCTAATTGAGCACTGTGAGCAAGTTCCACAATATTCCCTGTTCTATTTGCACAATGTAATTTGTTTAACAAGAATTTACTTACCCATCCAATTATTTTATGATTATCTATGCACTGGGGAAGCAGTGAGTTTAATGCTTAAGGCTGTGGGCTCTTGAGTCAGACTGACTTCTAAAATTTGGTGTAACTTTGTTCAGCTCTGTTTTTATGCCTGATAAATGGGACATAGTGCAGTGTACCTCAAAGTATTGTTGTGACAATCCAATGATGGAATCCATGGGAAGTTTGGAGTCAGACATGTAGCATACCTTCAATAAAAATTACCTGTTGATGTTATACTAAGTTTTTAAAGCTCCCCATAGACCGTGTGTGTAAATATGCTTTGAAAAGAACATAAAATTATATACAAATACAAATCAGCATGGTATTTTTTTAATGTTTATTTATGTATTTTTGAGAGACAGAGCACACAAGTGGAGGAGGGGCACAGAGAGAAAGGGAGGCACAGAATCTGAAGCAGGGTCCAGGCTATGAACTGTCAACACAGAGCCCAATGTGGCATTCAAACCCATGAACCGTGAGATCATAACCTGAGCCAAAGTCAGACACTCAACCGACTGAGCCACCCAGGTGCCCCAGCAATAGTATTATTAAAGCAGACCAGAGAAATGCAAATACTTCAGAGATATAATTATGTTACATATGATTAAAGAAGATAAAATTATGTGAAATAATATAAAAACAATGCCAAAAATTAAGTGCAAGTCCTTCAAGGACAAGGGCTGCACTCCATCCCATAGCAATAGATCCATGGTTCCAAGAACAGAGCTGGTCACAATGTAGACAAAAGCTGTTGCAGACTATTACTCTGGAGTTCTCTCTTGTCCAGCAAGAGAGTGGACACAGAATTGAGTACAAGAGAGGCTAATGTTCAGAAGGAGACAAGAGCCCCAAACAGGGGTTTTGTCTCCATATTTATTGAGCTCCCAAGATATTACCCATGTGGTGAGTGTGAAGAAAACACAAGATATTACCCACCTGGTGAATGTGAAGAAAACAAGATCTTACACATGTGAATGTGGAGAAAACAATCAGAAAGTAATCATTAAATTGTGTGTGTAAGAAGCAAAGGGTCTGGGAGGCAAGTGGAGTTTATGATCAAAGTACAATAGTGTATTGGCATAAGATGGAAAGTACTCATGATCCCCTTATAATATCTTGCTAGCTAACCTCAGGCGTTTTTCACCCCGTGATGGCGGTTTTCAGCCCTAAGCTTTTTTCTAACCTGTTTATGTAAGCAGAACCTATTTCCCCACAAAAACCAAAATATTTTTTAAATTTTTTTTTTATTTTCTATGATTAGGTACTGTTTTCAATAAATTCTTCTTAGTTAATATAATAAAAATTTTAATTTCTTATCTTGTATCTTTGTTACAAAATGGATGCTTCTAAAAAGTCTTATGAAAATACTTTTTAAAATATAACTGGACTGGTATCAGAAAGATTAATCATTCAGAAGCTCAAAAAAAAAAAACAAAACAGTAAATTAAAAACCATGACACCTGACAAACTTTGAAAGACATTTAAAACTCTCTGCTTCCATTTCCTCATATAAAGAATAGGCTTATGTTTTTAAAATATTAGGATGTCTCAATTTCCTTGGCACTTTGAAATCCCTATGAGTCAGTAATTTTTGTAGCATTATGCAAAGTGGTCTAAGGAGATTTAAAAAAAAAAGTGTTACAACTTCTGCCTTGAATGAGTTTAACTTTAGCTTCAGAGTCCTGGCACACCCTTAAAAACTTTTATAAACCAACATATAAAGAGTACAATCTAATATAATGCAAATTGAGTACCTGAAGACTGAGGGGAACAAAATTGAAGAAGCTCTTAGTGTGAGATAAAATTCACTAAACCCCCCAACATCAGCAGTTCTAAATCTTGAGAATGCTTAACAATCACCAGTGGAACTTGATAAAATGCAGATTTCAAGTTCTAGCTCCAGAGATTCTGATTTGATAGACCTATGATGGGCCCCAAGATTCACGATTTTTCTAAAATTCATAATCAGAGGGGCACCTGGGTGACTCAGTCGGTTGAGCATCCAATTCTTGATTTCGGCTCAGGTCATGATCTCTCATTTTGTGGGACTCAGCCCCACATCGGGCTCTGGGCTGACATCATGGAGCCTGCTTGGGATTCTCTCTTTTTTCTCCCTCTCTCTCTGCCCCTCTCTCATTCCTATGCATGCACGCACACATTCTTTGTCTCAAAATAAATTTTAAAACTTAAAAAAAAAGATTCATAATCAGAAGAAGGATGTAATGTCTCTTTTTCTTTCTCTGGAAAGTGAAACACAAAATGATGCTTGGTATGCAAAGATATGCCCACATTTCACTTGAATCTCCTCACCAGACAAATGGGAAGGGAGGAAGTAAAACAATCCATGAAGACTCTAGTAGCTTTAGGCATATATTTGTACAAAACCAGACCTTGTGAATCACACAAATATATTTAAATTGTGTCAAATATCTGTACCATCTGGATTTTCTACCTCTTTTTACCACGGATAAGTCTCCATTTATACTATGGAAACATAACTAACACCATTGAAAATTGTGTCATCTTCACAAATAGTTAAAAAATCTACCAAATCAGAAAATATTTGCAAACAAGATGACCTTAAAAGCCAGTGCAATTAACACAGAGAAAACACTTATAAATCAGTAAGGAGAAGCACTGATACTCTCATTAAGAAATATAGGAAAATAATATGAGTGTTTCCACAGTCCAAGAAATATCCTTGGCTCAAAGAAACCTGTGCAAAGCATTCAACTTCACAAATATTTAAAGAGCAAGTTAAAACGACAAGGATTTCAATTAGTGAAGAATTTTTTAATGGTAACTATATTAAAGTGTACTATTATGAAAAATGGACACTCATACAGTCCTGGTGTTGATTTTTTAAATTTTCTGAAAAATAGTTTGTAATAGATATTAAAAACCTTCAAAAATTCAGACCATTTTAGTAATTCTACCTAGGATAAAATGCTAAGAAGAAATGCTAAGATATTCAAATAATTTATTTCTAAAAATGATTATTATAGAATGATTATAAGGGCAATAAGTTACAAACAATCTACACATAAAAATAAGATAATTGCACAAATTATGGTCTATTCATACTGTGGAAAAATAGCCAGTGGAATGGTTTGTTTTTTCAAGAACATTAAATAAGATGAGAAAATGTTCAATGTGAAATATTAAACAGGGGAAGAAGGGTTAAAATTACATATTTGGCAAATATCCCAAATGTTTATTTTGGCATATGTCTGTGTATGCGTGCAACTGGAAAAAAATCGCATCAAACTCTTGAGTGTTGTTTCTGAATAGTGGAATTCTGGGTCATTTCAATTTATCTTTTTGTAAGTTTCTATCATTTCTAAATATTCTACAATGTGTGTGTGTTTCTTTCATACCGAGAGCTTAAAAAATTAATACCATAGCATATAAAAGGTTAATAGGATATAAAATGGTTCCTCAAATAAATTAAACACTTTTATGTCCAACCAAAAGCAGTTGAAAAGCAGTTGTTCACATATATGTGTAATTGAAACAAGGACTAAATCAAGTAAAGTTCCTATGTCATTAAGAGTGATGCAGTCAGTGTGAAGAGTTCTATGCACTGTCAATATTTACGCATTCAGGGAAACCTCAAGTCAAAATTCTCTAAAGCTAATTTGTCTCTCTTAAGTACTGTGGAAAATTTGACATGTAAAAAATTTGGAAGCCATCCAAAGAGAGATTTCAATTCCAGCCTGATTCACAAAATTGTCTTCTGTGGCTCAGATTGTCCTGAACAACTACTAAAAGAAGTATACCAGAATTTTCATCCTCCCTCAGAGGCTGGGAAAACAAACATGACCATAATATTTTAAAACCCCATTGGAAAAATCAAGAATTTGATGGAGACTTCGAATCTAGAGTCAGGAAAGACAGGTGAAGACTCCACAGGCTTCTAAACCCAGCCATACATCAGAATCACCCATGGAGTTTGTTAACTGTGATTCCCAATGCCACCCCCAGAGATTCAGAAGACTGAGGTAAACTTCAGGAATATGTATTTTAAACACATATCCCAGGTGATTCTGATGAAGTCCAAATACAGATATTACCATATGAGAGCCACTGATCTAACACTGACAAGGCAATTTAGCCCAAAGAAGGAAAGATCAATTACTTAATTAGTAACAAAGCAACTGGACCTCTTGCTATATATGACCTAAGTAATAACAGAAAGGAAGGATTACAAAGAGAAATGGTCTTTCCTGAACATAGTCATTAGTTTGATAGGATGATGGGGAAGGGCAACAGGAGGAAAACTTTTGTTGAGCAAAATACTGTGCTAACTGCTTTATGAAGGTAGGTATATACCTATAAATTGGTCAGGGGTTTGTGTGGCTCTTAGAAAAATCCTGAATGTCAGAACATTTCCTATGATAACAGATAACTCAGAACCCAGCTTGAGAACTAAATAGCCACATGTGGTGCGATTTTTTGATCAGTTCATACTTTCCATTTTCTTTTTTGAAGATCAACTCACCAAAAACCAACAAAAAATGTATTTGCTGTGTGATGTTACAACTATTCAAATGAAACAAATATTGACATTTTAGCTCTTCTATCCTTAGGTGATTTCAGTAGCTGAAGTTCTAGAATGGGGAGTCATTAAGAAAAGAAATCACAGAGCAATGTTATATGAACTTTAAATCTCTAGGCAAAGGGTTCTCCCTTTTTACTAGGCACCTCCTCTGTGCTAAGCACATTTAGTCTGCACAAACCTTGTTTAGTAGTCATTGTCATTCCTCATTTTATAGATCAAGAAATAAAAAGAATGAAAATCATATTAAATATTTTACTCAAGGCCACGTGAGAGAACTTGAATCCAGGACCAACTTGTAAGCTCAAGTTGTTTCTACTTCCCTCTAGAGCCTCCTTCATAACTAAAAAAGTCTTTGTCAGTAGACATATTTGAATGAAAGGGCCAAAACATAGATGTTACCCTAAATGCTAAGTGAATTCTTGATTCACTATGTTCTTGCCCCCAAGTAAAATATATATATATATATATACATATATATGTATATATATGTGTATATATATATATATATATATATGTGTGTGTATATATATATGTAAAAATCTGATTCAGAATATATATGTATATATACACATATATGCATATACATATGAATATATATGTGTATGTACATGTGAATATATGTATATGCATATACATGTGAATATATATGTATATGTACATATATATTCTGCATCAGATTTTTAAAAGTTATTATTATATAATTTATGGGGAGACACTACAAATCTAAAATACCTCCTTGGTATTTTAGTCCTTGAGTGACAATCCAAATTGTGCACTTGTTCTTTTTAAATGGCCACTGATTACAGGATTGAAAAGGCTTTGTTATATCAGAATGGTGTAATTTTTTTAAATTTTCCTGGGGGTCACTGTATTCCCATATATGGTAAAACCTTTCTCGGAGGGTTCTGCTGAAATCACAATGGAAGTTACAACAGGAGTCTTATCACTTGCCAGTTTTTCTTTGGGTCCAAGAGCTCCCTGAGAAATTTTCCTCTTGAAAAATCAATCTGGTTTGGAAGAAGAATGCCAATGACACAGCAATGGTAACTAACAGTGTATGAAATGGAGACAGTTTGGATATGTTTTGTCTTATCAGACTGTTGCCTCTATGCCATTTAAAGAAGTATCATGTTCTAATTAAAACTTAGGAGAATAGCATAGCAACAATTGTATCAAGGAGACAAATTTCTAACACGTAGAGTTATGATTTATAATTTTTGGCTTTATTATCATCATTACTATAGTCATAAGATATCTGAGTTCTAGAGCTTTCAAAAACATATTCCTTTGCAAAATCCAGTCACACTATATTAACACCAGATTCCATAGACTTTGAACTTATCCCCAATAGACTATTTTTACTGGAACTAAAGACAATAAGCCTCTTGTGCATATTGTGAAATATCCATAGATATTCATCCCTTGGGCCCTCCTGAGTTTTTCTCATTAGTCCTCAGTAGGTCCCTGTGAAGCAGAAGAAGGGGTGCTATCTTAAGTCATCAAATTAAAAAAATTAAAAGCAAAAAACAAAAGGTGGTGAGTTTGTCCAACTGAAGTCATATACTACCCCAATACAGAGGAACCTGAGGTCTTGACATGTGATTAGAATGAGAATTCATTCTAGATCTAAATGTGGAGAAAACAAGAGTATGAGGATGAGGTGGGGGAGAAGGAGGAAATACAGATGCCCCCACTCTTCTCTCTGCCTTTCCTATTCCGCATTCCCTGGAGGAGGAATGAGGAATTCTAAAAGCCAAAGCAGAAGGAGAAAACTGTGGATAAGGAGGTTACATTTCCTGGTTTAGTGTCCTGTTAAGTTAACAAAAGAGGCTCTGTCTTTTGGGAAATTAGCATATAACCTCCAATTACCATTCAGATGTAATGAAATTTCTAAGCATAACTCAAGTGGGCTGTTAATAGGGCTCAGTTTTCCATCTTCAGCTATTTTCTCTCTAGAGTTCCATTCTTAGGAGTGTATCCACTTGCATCCAATGCTACAAATTCTCATACCTACCTTAATCAGCACAAATTTGGTGTCTCCAACACTAATTTTGTAGTCAAGATTTAGTTCCATATTTATTTTCACGAAAGAAGATGCCAGCAGGACATTTCCACCAGAACATCCTGCTTTAATTCCAAGTAAAATCAAACAAAGGCACAATTCCCACCTGAATAAGCTTTCTTTATATGCAGCTTCAAATTCTCTCCCACCACATTTTCCAAATTACTCAGTAGCTAAACCTTAGACTCTTCTAGTCTCTCTTCCACCCAGCCCTAGTAATCAGCTACCAAGTACTGGCATTTTTTTTGTTTTATGGTCTCTAGTGTTTATCTCTACAATGTCATTCCTTCAAATCTAGGCCTTTATCTTCATAAAGATTTGCAATTTCCATCAAATTTTCAGCAATAAACTCTAATACACTAACTCTACAATAATCTCTCTGATACAACAAAGCTACATTAGTCTTTATAAAACCTCTAATATCATATCATTTACTTGCTTAAAAATCTATACTCTTTCATCATGGCCCTTCTCATCAAGGCCAAACTCTTCAGCCTAGCATTCAAGATTTTCCATTATCTGACATCACCTTGCCACTCCAACCATATAAAAAACCCCATTAGAATGTGATTCCTGAATCCATGTCTCTTGCTTTGGTCAAGGTGTTCTTAATGCTTCCTTCTCTCCCTAAAGCACACCAAGTATCCTAATTCTAGGCATAGAACTTATTCATGAACTTCTACTTGGA